>NW_022436983.1:8563710-8616723 GCF_009761245.1 Sapajus apella | reverse complement strand
ACACACACACACACACACACACACACACACACACACACACACACGCAAATGCAGCTCACATCCAGTTCCACAGAACACAAGACCACAACAAGCCGGAAGATAGAAGGGCAATGCCGGATTTTCACCCATGGTGACCAGCTCCAGGCCTGTCTCTCTTAGAGGATTACAGACGACCCTGCCAACCCAGACAAGGAAATCTCTTACCCAGGGAAGCATCCTTCCGGGTCCTCCTGGAGCACCCTCCTGGCAGGAGCCAGGCATTATGAGCTGCAGCAGCTGGTGCACCCCTGAACTGCGCTCTAAGCCCAAGAAGTGCCCATCGAGCTGAGCTGGTCCCAGGCACAAAAGCCTCCTTCCGACAAGCTGGAGCCCCCCTTGGACCACACTCTCCTGGCCAGAGGTGCTTTCATGACAAAACCTGTTTTTCCTTGAAGCCACCCCCTCCCCTCATCTCCCAGGAGAAAATGGTACCCACTAGAGGAGAGTGGGTTCTGGGTTCTGCTGCTGCAGAATCAAAGTGCACAGCTTGAATAAAGAACAGAAGAGTGTGCAGAAACACTGAGGTTAACACTTGGAGCAGGTCAGAAGCGTTTCTTTCATCTCCATATTTTATTCACATGAGTTGGCCTTCTCCCGCCCTACTCTCTTGAGCGGAACTTCTACTAGATTTTTCCTTTTTCCTCCCCCCACTCCATAAACCTCAAACCATAAATATCCCTGGAACATCTGGGGACCTCCTCCCTGACACACCTGCAATAATACCGTGATCACTCGTGGCTGCTTGAGGAGGAGAGAGGACAAGTATGTGTCCCCTGTGCGTACAGGGCTGGCAGGGGTGGGAGGTGTAAGACAAAGCCAGCCACATAAACACCACAGCTTGTGATGCTTCAACACTGCCTCCACGCTTGGGTAAAGCCGCAGAAAATAAACCAATTGAAGAAATAAAAGTCTTCATTGGGAGCAGGTGTTTGCATTGTAACGCAACCTGGGACATGAACAAGCCCTGTATCGTGTGGGCTTGTTGCCATGTCTCTCTGGAATTGCAAGTGGATCACCCATCAGGCCATGAGGTCACCCCACCTCCAGCGGTAGACGGCCCATAGCTGCAGATATCCCAGGAATGCAACAAAATACCAAAGCAAGGTTCTAATTACTCTCTAGTCCCCATGCCAGGGACAATGAAGCCCAAACTCAGGAAGCCAGACAAGAGGACAGCAGCTCTCTGATCCTTCTTTGGTGAGCAGACGGCATGGACTTCAGCAAAGACCATGCGCAGAAGCAAAGAGTTTTCAACTGCGATCCTTTCAGCATTCATGAAAATTAACTCAGGATAACTTTGGTGCCCAGGAAATCTTCCCTGCTCCTGATTTCCGGAGAAAGCTATACATCTCCTTCTAAATGAGCATCTTCTCTGCACATTCCCCCGCAAAGAGCTAATTTTGGGGAAGTGCGGTAAAAAAACCAGAACCCCCCGCCTCTCCCAATCCAACCCACCAACCCTGGCTGCCCTGGTCTGGAAGGTAGGCTGCTGGTTCAGGTTAAAAATTCCCCGAAGAGAAATTCAATCTCCTTTATTCAACAGTCGGCAGATGATGTATTATTCCATCTTCGCCCTCCTCTTTTTGTAATCTGTCTGCTGAGGGCACATGTTCTGAGGACCACGAGGTGAGTACTGTTTATTTGGCCATGGACACTACTCACGGACCCTAAAAGGAATATACGAACTTGCCACTGCATGCCTTTGGGTTCCTTCTGACCTGAGGGCATGGGGGTGGGGATGTAGGGCAGGCTACAGAAAGGGGAATGAAGCCGGGTATGGTGGCTCATGCCTGTAATCCCAGACTTTGGGAGGCCAGGACAGGTGGATCACCTGAGGTCAGGAGTTTGAGACCAGCTTGGCCAACATATAGTGATACTCCGTCTCTACTCAAAGATAGAAAAATTAGCTGGACGTGGTGGTGCACACCTGTAGTCCCAGCTACTTGGGAAGCTGAGGCAGGAAAATCGCTTGAAAACCGGAGGTGGAGGTTGCAGTGAGATGAGACTGCACCTCTGCACTCTAGCCTGAGTGACAGAGCAAGACTGCCTCTCTCCAAAAAAAAAAAATGTGGGGGCGAGGGAGATGACATCTGTCTGGCCATTTCCACTTGCCTGGCCTGGCCCAGGCTACTGAGCTACCCTCATCCACCCTCCACAGCCATTTCCACCTGCCCCTCTCCCTGCCTGCGTCCAGAGGGGCTGCCGGATGTCTTTGAGTTCCTGCTGTGTCCTCTTAAACAAACATCAAGAGAGCCAGGAACACATAGCTCAGCCTGGGGAACATTCTTCCCTAGGACGTGCAAGAGAAGGTACAGGCTCCAGCAGTTCTTCCTCCACCCTCACAAAGGGAGCCCAGTGGGGGACGAGAGATCTAAGGTTGGTTCAGCCGAGAGGATCAAGGCAAGACCTTCTGTGCTCCCAACCACCCAACCCACCTCCTCTGCCCTGGCTGGGAGGAAAACTGACCGGAGAAACGAAGCTGGCCCCCGTGCCACTGTGCCTGTCTTCTTACAACAGGGGGGTTATCACATCGAGGAGAAAGACACGGCATGTATGATCCTCAAATGCTGGACACAGGCCAACGGGCGGATGCCACCATGAGATCAATTTTTGGCTCAACATTAAAGTGAGTGAATGCTTAAAATGAATCAAACATTGTAGGGGCTGCCTGGAGAGGAAGTGAGTTTCCAATCCCTGAAGGTATTCAAACTCAAGAGGAACAACTGCACTAGACATTGTGAGTCAATTTGTCTTCCTTGCCCTCAGTTTCCCCCACTACAGCTACTTTCCCACGGCCCCTGGGAGGAAGCAGCTCTCTGTATCAAGTACCCCGCCCACTCTTACAGAGGCAGCTGATTGGACCAGGGTGGTCACCTGATCCATGGTCTGCTAAACTACTGGTTAGGCAGGGACCAATCAGTTCTGTCTCCCAGGCATTTAAGCACTTCAGGGGTGCAGAGGGAGGCAGGCCCCTCCCCAAGGGATGATCAGGCTGGGGCAGGCTGTGTCACTGCCTTTGGAACCTGGCACTCCTGAGGCTGAGCCCTAGGACTTCCCTAGATCAACCCTGGCCCCCTGTAACTTGGGCTCATGTGATAGTTCCCCTTCCCTTCCACCTCCAGTGGAGGAGCTCAGGGTCTCTCTGTCCAGCCTGGCGGGGACCTCCGTTATCACTGCTCAGCACAGCACCTGGACCCTGAGCCTGTGCAGTGGACAACAATGCTCAAAGCTGTCACTGTCATGGCTCTCCATATCCCAACAAGCAGAGGAGATGGCCCGAGAACACACGCCCTCAAATACACATACTCCAGCCTATGCAGAGGTACCTCCCATACTGCTGATGCGGACTACACGCTTAATAAACATCACTGGCCGGGTGAGAGGCTCACACCTGTAATCCCAGCGCTTTCGGAGGCTGAGGTGGAAGGATCACTTGAGACCAGGAGTTCGAGACCAGCCTGGGCAACACAGTGAGACCCTGTCTCTATAAACGAAAAGTTTTAAAAAATTAGCCAGACATGGTGGTGTGTGCCTGTAGTCCTAGCTACTCAGGAGGCTGAGGCGGGAGGATGACTTGGGCCCAGGAGTTTGAAGCTGAAGTGAGCAATGATACTGCCATGGCATTCCAGCCTGGGCGACAAGACCCTGTGTCTAAAGGAATAAATAGGCTGGATGCAGTGGCTCACCTCTGTAACCCTAGCACTTTGGGAGGCCATGGCGGGTGGATCATCTGAGGTCAGGTGTTGAAGACCAGCCTGGCCAACATGGTGAAATCCTGTCTTTACTAAAAGTATAAAAATTAGCCTGGCGTGGTGGTGGACGCCTATAATCCCAACTACTCAACAGGCTGAGGCAGGAGAATTGCTTGAACCCGGGAAGTGGTGGTTGCAGGGAGCCAAGATCACACCGCTGCACTCCAGCCTGGGCGACAGAGTGAGACTCTATCTCAAAAAACAGAAAAGAAAAACAAACAAAAAATGAATAAATAGATAAACATCACTATCTCCAATCCACTGTACTGCACGCAGTATTTAAGCTGGCTTATGAATAAGGCAGCAGCTCCACGTTCCTACTGTGTGGGCCCTGCAGGGTGGCTACAATCATTCCCATTTTACAAGATGTGGAAACTGAGGCTCAAAGAGATTAAGCAGCTTGCCCAAGAGTCTCCAGTGTGAGCTTCTCACAATGCATGAGATTCTGACTGACTGTCGCCAAGAGAGCAAAGCCCAGGCAGATGCTAACCCAAAATTTGCCCCCAGCAATCTGGATCCTGCCCTAGGGCATGGCGCCCTAGGGACCACTGGGCTCTGGGCCTGTCTGACTTGCCATCTGTCTGGTGAGTCTCATATCACTCCAGCACCCACTTTTTTTTTTAAGAGGTGGAGTTCTGTTCTTATTGCCCAGGCTGGCTTGATCTCCGTTGACTGCAACCTTCGCCTCCTGGGTTCAAGCGATTCTCCTGCCTCCTGAGTAGCTGGGATTACAGGTGCCCGCTGCCACCATGCTCGGCTAATTTTGTAGTTTTAGTAGAGATGGGGTTTCGCCATTTTGGCCAGACTGGTCTCGAACTCCCGATCTCAGGTGATCTGCCCACCTCGGCCTCTGAAAGTGCTGGGATTACAGGCATGAGCCACTGCATCCAGTCCAGTTTGAACTAATACAAGTGATCTTAATCTCCATAAAACCCCTACTAGATAGGGCTTGCAGCCCCAATTTACAGATGGGGATATTGGGGCTCAGAGGGGTTAAAAAGCTTGCTCAGGGTCCCCACTGTTGGAACAATTTGCACCCAGGCAGTCGGGCTCTAATTGCCCTAAGCACTTGCTACCTGGACTCCAACGTCCCCATGTTCAGAGCCCTGTGTCTGTGCACCTGTCCTCGCTCAGGGAGGGGAGCCTGTTCTCCTACACAGGCTGATACGCCTGAAACACCACCAAGCACAGAGTAAAGCAAAGGTGCCCTTTTGCTAAATTCCTAACTTCCGGGGCTGTGTGCTCCAGCTCTGCTATGAGAAGGTAGCACCGGCCTGCCTGCTGGGTATGGATTCAAGTCACCTCTAAAGGGGATCAATCAGCGCCTTCCAGGGAGGTGGCCAAGCTCCAGGCACAGCCTGGAAAATCAGACTCCCACTGGGAAGGCTGAGAGGAGCCAGATGCTGTCTGGAGCACCCAAAGCACCAGCTGCTGTCGCGGACCTCAGTGTGCTCAGCTCTATCAGGGATGTGCCAGGAAAGTGGTGAAGGGGACATCGCAGAAGCGCTCATGCAGGCCCTGGAGGGCGCAGGCACACTGGGGAGGGAAGGAGAGGGTGTTCAGTCAACCCACCCAGGCCCCATGCTCAGGAGGCTGACAGATCCAGGGGTCCTCCTACAAGCCGACCTGGGACTTTGTGTGATCAAAGAAGGATAGGAGGGCAGAGGTGGAGGGGACGTGATTATTTACAGCCGGGAGATGGTGAACAGAACCTAAGAGGTGGCAACGGATTCGCTAGTCCTTGAAGACGGAGGGGGAAGGGAAAGACGGGAAAGAACACACAACTCATAAAAGAGAAAACTGACCTCTTCCGCAAGGAACTAGAAAGGGATCTGGCCCAAAGTAGGTGCTCTGAGGAAACCTGCAAGTAATTAACCAGCAGGGCCTATGATGAAGGCTCTCCTCTGGTCCCATAACACCCAGCAAGGGGTGCAGACACACGGGACTCAGACACACGGGGCTCAGACACACGGGGCGCAGACACACGGGGCTCAGACACACGGGGCGCAGACACACGGGACGCAGACACACGGGGCACAGATACACGCTTGCTGAGGTGCCATCTTCACCTTCTGCAGGGCCACTCTCTGCCACGCTGTGATCTGGGTGACATTTGCAGATGGCACTGCAAGAATGACGCCCAGAGGGGCTGCAATGAGCAAGAAAGGCTCCCAGAAAGGTTGGAGGCCCAGGACAGGGAGGGATGGGAACTAGCAAGGCGAAGGGTAGGGATGAGCCAGGGTGGTTCATGGGTCAGAGAGACCCTGAGCTCCTCCCCTGGAGGCAGAAGGGGGACCGTCACGTTTGCGGATCCTCACACAAAACCGAGTACAAAGCAGGTGCTGGATGTCTGCCGTGTGGGTGAACAAGGAGGCCTGTCGCATCTGGGGAGAAGGTGAGGGAGGGTATCTTTCTGGTTTCAGATGGGAGTTCTAGACAGAACAAACCTCTTCCAGAATGTAAGCGTCATGAGAGCAAGGTCTGTCCTGCTCAGCCGTCAGTGCCAGGCGCTCAGCTGGGCCCTGGTGAGTACTTATGGGATGAGTGATTAAGTGAGCAAACGGACAAATGTGACATGATAAAGAGCTGGTTGGCTGGAATCCAAGCTGCAAAGGTCATGAATTGATGCCTGCTGTCATGAATGAGCTGGGAGTGACAGCCAGGCAGGAGGGATCAAAGTGATGTGGAAATCTAAAGCGGGAGGCAGGTAGGTGAGGCCTTAGCTGCTAGGAGGGTTGGAGGGATCCCTTTTATTTTTTTTCTGAGATGGAGTCTTGCTCTGTCACCCAGGCTGAAGTGCAGTGGTGCGATCTCGGCTCACTGCAACCTCCGCCTCCGGGGTTCAAGTGTTTCTCCTGCCTCAGCCTCCCGAGTAGCTGGGACTACAGGCATGTGCCAGCACATCTGAATAATTTTTTGTATTTTTAGTAGAGACAGGGTTTCACCATGTGAGTCAGGATGGTCTTGATCTCTTGACCTCGTGATCTACCTGCCTCAGCCTACCGAAGTACTGAGATTACAGGTGTGAGCCACCGCACCTGGCCGGGATCCCTTTCTATATGGCAAAAGCAGCCAAGTGTGGCTGGCACAGTGGAGCAGAGCACCAGTGATCAACCAGCCCAGTTTGCCTGAGACCAAGGCATATCCCATGGTGTGGGACGTTCAGGGGCGAACCAGTAAAGTCCTGGGAAAAACAGGACAAGCTGGTGGCCCAGGTACAGGTCTGTCCTCACCAGCATCCTATAGCTACCAACCGATGGTACCAACCGCATCTCTGAGGCACCCCAGTGTGAGTGAAGCACTTCCACCTCCACGGGCTCTTGTAAAGCACAAATCTACGTGCTAGGCCAGGCTGACACTATGATTTCACTTCACCAAACAGGGACACAGGTCCACAGGGTGAGTGACCTGTACAAGGACCCACAGCAGGTCAGCTGCAAAGCCAGGGCTGATGTTCTGCCCTTCACCTCCCCTGCCTTTCTACACACTGGGGACATGTGACATGGAAAAGTACTGTCTGCTGAGCACAGCTGTGGGCTGGGCGGACATTGTCCAGGCGTTCCCCAAGGGCAGGTGGGCTTGGAGGCTCCAGGGAAATGGGCCCATCTGGCCCTCTGCTGTTCGGAAATTCTGGCACTGGGGGAGCAGGCGGCCACCACCTGGGGTGTTGGGAGAAGATGGGGGCGGGGGTACTACAGGCTGCTGCTCTGCTTGCCCCACTAACGGCACCATTAGGGCTGTCCCCTGGGTAAGGCCAGGATCTCTAAAGGCCTTTGTGAAAGGCAGACAGACCATCTAGTGACACATCCATTAGGCTCTAGACATAGAAGGGCCAACCAGCCCTTGGCAGCTGGGGAGGGAGCAGGCCAGGGTACCAGGAGAAGAGGAAAGGGGAGGGGAGAGGGAGGGAAAGAGGAAAAATTAGAAGTAGAAGGTTTCTAGAGCAGTCTTGCTCAGTGGCTGCTTTCAAGCTATAGTTTCATCAACATTGCCTTGGGGGGCTTGTTAAGACCCCGAGTTTCTGATTCTTTGGGTCTGGAGTGGACAGAGAATTTGCATATCTGCTATGTCCTCGGGCGCTGTAGATGTTGCTGGTCCTGGCAACACACCTGGAGAATCGCTGGCCCAGCTCATGGGATTCTGGGGGATGTGGATGGGGGAAAAGGCACAAAGGACAGATTTGGGCCCCTGATGCTGGGAAGACCCACAGAAGTAAAGACGGCAGGTGTTGGAGCCTCAGTCCTCAAAATGCAGCGTGAGATGGCATCATCTGGGGGTGGAGGTGGGGTCTGTTTAAAATGCAGATTATTGGGCACATTCCCAGATTTTTTTTTTTTTGAGACAGGGTCTCTCTCTGTTGCCAAGGCTGGAGTACAGTGACGTGATCTTGGGTCGCTGCAACCTTCATTGCCCAGGCTCAAGCCATCCTCCCACCTTGGCCTCCAGAGCAGCTGGGATTACAGGTGCATGCCACTATGCCTGGCTAATTTTTGTATTTTTAGTAGAGACGAGGTTTCGCCGTGTTGGTCAGGCTGGTCTTGAACTCCTGACCTCAAATGATCCACCCGGCTCAGCCTCCCAAAGTGCTGGGATTGCAGGTGTGAGCCATGCTGCGCCCGGCCCCCAGATGTTTTTGATTGTTTGGGTGGGTATGGGGTCCAGGAAACAACATGCCCCTGAGTGACTCTAAGGATGGTGGTTCGGGGGCCACACAGAGAAGCATGGCAGCCCTAGGTGAGCACGGTGGAAACATCTCAGGCTTCCAAAGCTGAGACAGGCCTCAGAAACCCTCATCAGCCTCATTCCCTGACTCAAGGCCAGCTCCAGCATGGGAGCCACTAGCCACATGTAGCTTTTTACAGTTAAGTAAAATGTAAATCTCAGTTCTTCAGTCGTACCAGCTACAGTTAAGCCCAGGGGCTTCCATCCTGGGCAATGCAGATACAAACCGCTTCCAACTTTGCAGAAAGTTCTATCAGACAGCAGTGGCTCAGAGGGATCACGCTGTGTCAGCCTCCATTTCCCCATCTATAAAACGGAGTTCTGGGGCTGGGTGCGGTGGCTCACGCCTGTAATCCCAGCACTTTGGGAGGCTGAGGCGGGCAGATCACAAGGTCAAGAGATCAAGACCATCCTGGCCCACAGGGTGAAACCCCATCTCTGCTAAAAATATAAAAATTACCGGGCATAACGGCGGACACCTGTAGTCCCAGCTACTCTGGAAGCTGAGGCAGGAGAATAGCTTGAACCCAGGAAGTGGAGGTTGTAGGGAGGCAAGATTGCACCATTGCACTCTAGCCTGGAGACAGAACAAGACTCTGTCTCAAAAATTAAATAAATAAATAAATAAAATGGAGCTCCTCAGAGGTCATTCGAGGGTGCCAGAAAGAGGAAAGATGCCACCCAGGGTAGACATGTCCACCTCACGCCTGCAGGAGCATTGTACCCTGGTGGGAGGGAGAAGGCAGCCCAGCTTGGCAGAGGAGGCATCTGTCACTGCCCCAGAACCCAACGGGTGGCCTGTATCCCTGCAGAGGGAACACCAGGGATGCAGGTTTGCCCCTTGGTCAGCTGTGAGCACACCCAACATGGCCTCAAAGGAGCACAGGAAGGCTGGGGCCTGGTACTGAGGAAATGCAAGCCCAGCAACTCCTCCCCCCGTGGCTGGGGAGGTTTAAGGGAATGCCACAGAGGCCAGCAGCGCTGGAAGAAGGGCTACTCCAGATCAGCGATGATCCTCAGCCTGGGTCAGAGGTTTGAAGGTGTTGGGCAGGAGGGAATGGTCATGGTATGAAGAAGGCTGCAGAGCCACAGGCGCGGCCGGCCCAGCCTCCCCACCCTTCTTTGAAACGAGAGATGGAGGTGGCAACGGGAGGCCAGGATGGGAAACTGAGTATTTAGATGGATGCTGGCCAGAAGCAGCCCCCCAGTGACCACTCTGGTACCCTGGTGGGGCACACCCAGTCCCTGCCTGATGCCTCCAGTGCTGGGGAACCCACTGCCTCCTGGGGCAGACTATCCTGTTGCTGAACAGAAAATCTCTCTGGCACTGAAGGAAGGGTTATCTCTCTGCAGCGTCTAAGCAGCAGGTGCCCTTCTGTTCAAGACCCCAGGGCAAGGAGTGGTCCTGGGGTTTAGCACTCACAACTATGCTATGAAAAAAGAGGGCCCGGTGCAGTGGCTCACGTCTGTAATCCCAGCATTTTGGGAGGCTGAGGCGGGCAGATCACCTGAGGTCAAGAGTTCGAGACCAGCCTGGCCAACATGGTGAAACCCTGTTTCTACTAAAAATACAAAAAATTAGCCGGATGCGGTGGCGCATGCCTGTAATCCCAGCTACTCGGGCAGCTGAGGCAGGAGATTTGCTTGAACTGGGGAAGCGAAGGTTGCAGTGAGCAGAGATCGCACCATTGCACTCCAGCCTGGGCAGCAGAGCGCGACTCCATGTCAAAAAATAAATAAATGTTTAAAAAGCACAGAATCCCTGGAAACCATCATTCTCAGCAAACTGACACAAGAACAGAAAATCAAACATGTTATGTTCTCATTCACAGGTGGATGTTGAAAAATGAGAACGCATGGACACAGGGAGGGGAGCATCACACACTGGGGTCTGTCGAGGGGGAAATAGGGAAGGGATAGTGGGGGGTGGGGAGTTGGGGAGAGAGAGCACGGGGAGAAATGCCAGATATAGGTGAAGGGGAGGAAGACAGCAAATCACACTGCCACGTGTGTACCTATACAACAATCTTACATGTTCTTTACATGTACCCCAAAACCTAAAATGCAATAAAAAAAAAAGCACAGAATCCTGCAACAACTATGTGATCTTACTTAGATGAAGTACCTGGAATAGGCCAATATACAGAGGTAGACATTAGCACGGTGGTTGCTGGGGCGGGAGAGGGATGGAGAGTTAGAGTTGAATGGACACAGTTTCTGTTTCGGGTGATGAAAAAGTTTTGGAAGTGGATTGCGGTGATGGTCATCCAACACTGAACGTGCCTAATGCCACTGAACGGAATATCTAACAACGGTTAAAACGGTCAATGACATTTTACCACAATATAAAAAGTGCAATTTAAAAAAGTGCAGGGTTCTGAACTGCACCCTGGAGTCAATTTCTGGGGTGAGAATCTGCATTTGAGCCCAGTGATATCAGGGCTCAGCTCCTTGTGGGTGGAAAACACGCATTTTCTCGGTGGAAAAACACATATCTCAGACTTCCCAAGCCTTGGAAACACTCATTAGCCTCATGCTCTGACTCAGGGTCAGCTCCAACATGGGAGCCACTAGCCACCTGTGGCCTTTTACAATTAAGTCAAACTTAAATCTCAGTTCTTCAGTCACACTAGCTGCATTTAAGCCCAGGGCCTGCCACGCAGGGGAGGGCCACACGCAGAGTCTCCTTGCAATCTCCCAAGCCCCTTGGCTCTCCTCCCCAAAGGGCAGAGAGTAAATAGAAACTCCCCCACGTGGCTCTCTGCTGTCTGACTGACACGGGTAGAGATGCCAGAGGAAGCACCGACAAGAACTCAACTGGATGCTCGGCCACGTGAACGGCATCACACAGACATTGAAAGGGAACCGGGGCGGGGGGCGGGGGGGCGGGGGGCGGGGCTGAGAGGGTGGGGGGCCCCGCTGGGAAGTATGGAGGAACAGGCCCCGCAGGTGGGTGAGTAACAGGACAAGAGTTTTGTCTCTTCTGTCTCCTAGCACCCCGCCCAGCACCTTGGCTCCTCTGTGGGGCTCAAGGAGCCAGGAATTCGGGATGAATGGGGAGCACAGGAGTGCTGGTGGGCAGCCTGGAGCCCGGAACAGCCGCCACCAAAGCCTCTGCCTGCTCTCTCGCTGCAGGACAGCCTTTCGAGTTCACAAGAGTGAGAAATACATGTGCCTCTTTCTAGTAGATTCTGGGAACACATGTGTCCGGGTAGGGGCTGGCACAAAAAGGAAAAAAAGCGAGATTTAACTAAGATGTCCATCTAGGTGACTGGATACTTTGGGCCACCTGTGGGAGTGAAAAGGCGCTAGTGTGCTCTGATCACCCCTGGGCTCCAGCCTGGGCAACACAGCGTAAACCACGGCCCCTGCCCTCCCGGAAACCACAGCCTGTGCCCTCCTGGGTTTCTTTCTCTAAAATTAACCCAATCCCAGGAAAGCAAAGGGCAGAGGTTCTCAAAGTCTAATCTGTGGAATGTCAAAATTACACAGGGTACTTGATACACATCCAGATTCCTGGCGGGGGAGAGGAACCTGAGAATCTATACATTAGCAAGTACCTCAGACCACTGCAATCCCCAAAGTCTGAGACCCACCTTGAATGGGTCAGAGGAGGTTGGGGAAGGCGGTAAAGGGTGAAAACTTCCAGTGCTGCCAAGACATTCCCATGACTTGTCTTCTCTTTCTTTCTTTTTTTTGAGGCAGAGTCTTGCTCTGTTGCCCAGGCTGGAGTGCAGTGGCGTGATCTTAGCTCACTGCAACCTCCACCTCCTTTCCTGGATTTAATCAATTCTCCTGCCTCATCCTTCTAAGTAGCTGGGACTACAGGCATGCACCACTATGCCTGGCTAATTTTTGTATTTTTTGTTTTAGTAGAGATGGGGTTTCACTATGTTGCCCTGGCTGGTCTTGAACTCCTGACCTCAAGTGCTCCGCCCGCTTCAGTCTCCCAAAGTGCTGGGATTACAGGTGTGAGCCACTGTGCCCAGCCTCTCATGCCTTTTCTAAAGTTTCATATCTGGCCCTGGAAGCCTCACTGTGTGACATCCTGGGGTATGATCCCTTCCCAGCCTCGGGCCTCAGTTTCCTCACCTTGTAGAGGGAGCAGGTTGACCCCAGCCCTACACAGACTTCCCTCTCAGGGCTCTGCATTCTAGGTTTCCAAACGGGTGCAAGGGGGACCTCCCATCAGGAGCCAGCTTGCCTCTGACCTCTGGCTGGGGTGAAGGGGCAGGGGCAGAGTCTCTTGGAGACAGAGACTGGGGGCCACTCTGGGCCCCAGAGGCTCCCCTCCCAACTGGCTCTGGCTGATTGGAAGCCTGTGAGCCGAAGGTGCCAGGGAGAAAATCCCATGACACTCAGCATCTCAGCCCCTGCCCTGTGCCCTGGGAGCCTGGGGCATCGTCAGCTGACAAGGAAAACCTCAAGAGCAGTAGTCCCAGGAGGGCAGCACAGCAGCCTGGAACACAACTGGTGTACCCTCTCCCGGCCTCGGTGGTCTCCCTGTAAGAGGGGGAGAATGCCAGCTGGCTGGCAGGAATGGAGGGATCAACAGAAACGCATGGAACAAGGCGCTTGGTTACTGCTTGGCCCTCAGTCAATGATCTTTCCATGCCAATGGGACCTAACTGAACAAAAATCCACCTTTTTCCCTGCCTGGGCACATACAACTTCAAAGTTACGAGCACGCTGGTGAGGCTGCACTGAGGGGAGGGAATAAGGCATCCAGGAAACAGCAGCTGCTGTTGTCGCTTCTCTCCGATCCCCCAGGGACCGCTTTCTGAAACTTCTGTACAATTAAAAGGTAGTGAATACAGTCCATGCCTGTGATGAAGTTACAGCCCGAACTAGCTGGGAGCCCGAGTCCGCCTCCAAATCCAAGAGGCAACAAAAGACGAGACCGTCTACACCTGCAGCTTAGCCACCAGGTGCCAGGTGGAGGGTGTTTCCCAAAACAGTCCCCCTGTGGACTGAGGACTGGCCCCACCCAGAGCCCAACAGCTCCCCGCTCCCTAGGCCAGGCTTAGTGTCACCCAGTTCGGGGCTGGGACGTCAGGCAGCACTCATGTGCCTGTTACACTATTCTGGCTGTGAATTTCCTCCAAATTGGGTGCAGCACGTGATGAGCTCATGCCATTTGATGAGAGTTCCAGAGAATCGCTACAATTTATGTCTTCTAATTGGCCTCTCTTGAAGGCATCCAAACAGCAGACAAGAGAAAGCCTGGAGTCCCCACCTTCACAGAGGCTGCCACAAGGGAGACAGAGATTGTCCTCGGGAGCAGAAGGCAAGCCTGACCTTCCCTCTCCCTGAAAGGCACTCATCTAGCACCCACAACATAAGACTCACGGAGAGTAAATCCATTAAAATAACTCCACGCCCGCACACCCCTTATAACCATGCCTGTCTCTCTGGAGTGTTTACAGCCCTTAGTGACTCACAGCAAACACGGGATCCCCAGGGCGATGGCTTCGGCCGGCTTTAATGACAGGTTAGGTGTGCTTATCTGCTGGGGCTCAAATCTGTCTACATGCAAATGTGCTGAGATTGCATTTTTGTCAGCTTGCCGTGTTATGGATGCGGGAGGCTAACTCCAGAGCCAGGGGTGCTGTTTTCCTCTTGAGATGATTAAAAAATGAACAAACTCTTCTTCCTCCAGAATGGCTGGAGGGTCCTGGCAAATCGTCCAGTTCATTCAACTGGAATATTACAAAGAACATAATGGTGCTTCCTGCCCATTATGGAGATTTCATGATGACTCAGAAGGCCAAATATGCAGCTAGCATCCCTTCGAGTCACCTGTCTGAGTAAATCCCAATACTTCAAACTTCAAAAATAAAAAGGAAATGTATTCTATATATTTTAAACACATACACGTCAAGTCCTTTGGAGTCTGCAGGAATAGGAATTCCCCCTCCTCCCTTACAGCATGGGTGGCATCGGACCCCGCAGGTAGAAACAATGCTAATCATACAGATTCCTGTCCGATTTCCAACAACTCTGATGTGGGTAGTAAGATTCCCATTTTACAGAAGGGTCAACTGAGGCTCGGGACGTTAAATAACTTGCTTGGGGGCATATAGCTAGTAAGGAGCAGAGCTGACAAATTCAAACCAGTGTGTGTTTGATTCCAAAACCTGTGCCCTGTACCCACTATGGCATGCCACCAGCCTTGGCAGAAGGGTAAAGTTCAGTCCATCACACTGGACCACACACAGGGTGGAGAGTGGAGGGTGCTGGGTCACAGGTCGAGACTCCCCAGGGAAACGGGTCTAAGCCGTGGCTTTCACCCCGATTGTCCAGAAGAACCAAGCCCTCCACTGCCTGCATTCTGCCCTTGCCCTTAATTCCAAGCAGTGGAGATTTCATCTCATCCAGTCCCAGCAGAAGTCCTTTTCAGAATGGCTCACAGAGAGCTGACCTCCCGCCGAAATTGCCAACAGCAGAAAGACAGCAAATGCTTGAGTGGCTTAAAACCAAGAGTGCCAAGGACAGGACAAATTTTTTTTTTTTTTTTTTTTTTTTTAAAAAAAAGGATAAAAGTGTAAAGGAAAAAGAGATCAGAAACAATGTGGGTCTACTTTCTTTACAGCAACATGAAGTCTTTCCACACTGCTCTGAGGTCTACAGTCTGGGATGATAAACTCCTGGCTGTGACACTCACTGGCTGTGTGGCCTTGGGCAATGACTGAACTTTCCTAAGGACCAGTTTCTCCATCTGTGGATGGGATTAGCAACTGCACCTCCCCACGGGGTTGCTTGGCCCATAAAGACAAAGCATCATGTTTGTTTCACACCATAACTGGTCCCCGGGAAAGAACAGAGCTGAGAACCAGTACACAAAGACTCGCAAGCGCCCGCCGCAGTCCCCTCAACCACGGGTTTCATTAAAGGGGAGGGGCAAGAGTGATAAGAACACAAATGAACATCACAATACAATAATACGGATTTTTAAAAAGGTAGAGGATGTGGAGAGGCAGGGTAAGGCCACGTGGCTTTCTGAGCTCAGGGTAAAGAGAAATGCTAAAGGGAGCAATGGGGCTAGAGTGCAAAGGCTTCAGTTACAGACCCATGGAGCGCCTTGTCTACAAAGATGCTAATTTCCCACCACCTTTTAAAATATGGCTTAGTTCCTTTAGCTCATCAACAACACCCTCTTGCATTTGAAACTCAGCACCCAAGCACCTCACTTCATTCTGGAACGTGCTGCCTCTGTCCACCCTACCTAAATACAAAGCAGCGCCTGCTCCCATCATTCTAACTTCTCCCTGGCTTTATTTTTCTGCATAACTCTTACACCATCTCTGGACATATCCTGTGCCTATTTGCCTACTGGAAATCTCCTCCCACAGAATGTAAGCTCCATGGAAACCGGGGCTGCAGTCATCTCCTCTGCTGCCATATCCCTGGCAGCTACAACAGTGCCTGGCCCGGAGCAGATGCTCAAGAAATGTGACCGGATGAATGGACAATGAAAGATCAAAGAACTGGATTCCTGTTCCCAGCTTAAAAAACTCCAGTGAGGACCTGGTTCATTCCGAGGGGGCTCTGGAATGATCTGCCCCTCAGAAGGAGTTATTCCCTTGGTGCCAATGGGGAAACTGAGTTGTGGAGTATCTCAGAGTAAAATACAATCCAGACAGAAGCAGGAACGGATTGTGCAAACATCCAACGTCTGCACCTCCTGCTCCAGTGCCTGGATCATCCACCCGGGAGGCCAGAGCTGTCACCATTACAGGGCCATCACCTGCTGACCTCAGGACATTCTCCCTGAGCAACTGAAGGTGTTCAGGCCTCCATCCCACCAGGCCAGCACCCCCTCTACCTTTCCCCTTCCCCACATCTCTGAAAGTGCCAATTCACAGACTCTCCCATCCAACAGGGCACCTCTTTCAGCTCCTTAAACTGAGTACCACATTCAACTTGGGATCAAGCGCTGAGATTCGAAGAATAGTCACCTCACAGCCTGGGTGACATGTTTATTTCAGCAACAAGTTCAGCTGGCAGCTTTGGGCCAAAGAGTTTCCATCTCCCTCCTAGAGGAAATCCCCTCGTAACAGCCCATGGTTTCTGAAACCATTCTCATGGCAGGCTGTCCTCCCTCAATGCCTGGAGATCATGGAAGTTCTCAGAAACTCGATTTGGTTTTTAAGAACCAGAGACCAGAAAGGGGGAAGGGCAGTGGGGTAGAGAAAACTCAAAACTTTCTGGTTTAGCTGCTGGTCTGATCTTGTTTCATGCCAGTGATGTCATCTGTAAATCAGGAAAAGAGGTTTCCAATGCGCTCTCTTTTAAAATGGGCACAACATGAGGGCTGCAGGAATAACAACCACCCACCCCTAGACCTAGGAAACAGGCATTCCTGGGCTACACTGTGTCCTTAGGATATTATTATAAACACACAACTGGAGTCTATATAGACACAAAGTAACCAGCCTTATCTCCACCCAGCCATCTCCTGCACGTTTTCATAATAACAACTTCCACTGACCTAACACTCAGCCTCAGATCACTGAAGCATTTTACAGATAAGACAAAAGTCATCTTGACACAGTTCATGAGGGTGGAGGAGCAGAGAGCACCACCATCTAATGGAAAATTGAGTCAGTGGGGCACTGACGGGTAATCTGCAAGCATGTACCATCAGAAGGAGCTGAGAAGTAATATGCAATAAGCACTTACCGTGAGTGAGGCAAGGTGCTTTACAGACACCATCTTTGGAATGACAAATCTTTAGTTGGTACCATTATTATTTCCACTGTACAGATGAGTAAACTGAGTCTTGAAAAGATGAAGCAACTTGCCCAAGCTCTCCCATCTGCTTACTCTTCGCATCTATGCTGTTTTACATCAACCTGTCTTGGACTCTGCTACGTGTAACTGGGGAAAAGGCAGGAAAAGGAGAACTCCTACACAGGAGAGAGGAATACTCTGCCCTGACATCCAAAGGCGGCTTTCCATCTTCTGGGGAGGATAACACAGGAAAAACAGGAATAGGGGGCCTTGTGGTTGGCTTTTTTCTTACAGGAAAGAAACAATTATTAGGTAAATAAGCCCGTGTGCTCCCCAGCTAGTGAGCTTGCTGCCTGGGAGAGGTATTATGGTGCTAAGGCTTTGGATTTCCACGAACAAAATTTGGAGTTCCAACACCATGACTTAGAACTCTGGGAACTTGGGCAAGTCACTTAACCTCTGAGCTTTTCTTTTCCCATCCTTGTTATCTCGAGGTAACACAGCCTCCCTCCCAGGGGTGTGATAAGATTTTAAGGATATATTGCATGTGACTTACTAGAACACAATAGGTGTTCAATAAATAAGGACTAATCATGTTGTGCCTTTCCCTCCCATTTTTCCCGGAAAAAGTACTCAGAACTTGGACCTGATGATGGCAGCCCCTTCTCAGAAAAGCCCTGCGTCTTCTATGGTTTCTTCCTCCTCCAGTCAAGACGTTGCAGCGGGGGTTCCTCTCTCCCATCCCCGTGCCCTAACCTGGGGGGAGGGGGAAGGGGAAGAAAGACAGCTGAGGCCTGAGTGGGATGGATTGGGCACACCCACTGGGAACACTTTAACAGTAAAACGCTGTTCTCCACTTGGGGCGGATTAGCCAACCATACGCAATTAGATCACTGCATTTGTGTCTCCACCTCTGCAATTTCTCTTTCTGCATTACTCGGAGTTCAAGTGCATGAGAAACGCAGCAATCTCCCGGCTCCTAGCAAACGCGAGGCATCAATTTCGCCTCGGAGGGGCAGCGGTGAAGGGGGCTCCCCTCGGCACTCGGCGGGGGCCACCAGATGGCTCACAGGTGCGGTCCCAGGGGGCCGACCCAACTTCGCGCGGGGCTGGCCCCTTTCCCACGCTTCCCCCAGCAGACGCGGGGTCCAGCCCGGAGCTGGGTCTCTAGGCGCCGCGGGATCGTCCGGCTCCTGCAGACGCGGTCCTGGCCTCCCGGTGCAGCCCCCGAGCCGCAGTCCCCACGCGGAGGAACTAACTCCGCGCCCCGCGCGCCTTCCGCTGCACCCGCCCGGGGCTGGGGCTCTGCGCGCCGCGAGAACTTTGCCACCAGCTGCTTCCCGATCCCGGCTCCGAGCGCCCTCGCGCGCCCGGCCCCGGCGGCTCCCGGGCCTGTGTCCGCGCCGCCCGTCCCGCCCCGCCCCGCGCGCACCTACCCGGCTGGCTGCAGTCGCCATCGGCTCGGACCCGGGGAGCCCCGGCACGGGGCCGATCACCGGGCCCCGCCGCGTCCACGCACGGCTCGCAGGCTGCAGGTCCCGGGGGGCGCGCGGGCCCGGCCCCTGCTCCGCAGCAAGGCGCCGGCTCGCCCTGCGCTGCCAGCTGGCGGACGCGCTCCCAAGAGCCCGAGTCTGCCGCCCGCATGCCGGGTGCCCGGGGGGCGCTTCCCGCGGCGGCGCAGGGGGCTCCGACGGCGCGCGCCGGGCTCACAGCCCCAGGGGTCACCGCCGCATCGGGGCGCAGCCGAGAGCCGCCCCTGCCGCCCGCTCGGCCGCCCCGGCGCCCTGGATCAGGGCTCTCCGTCCGGCCGGACGCCGGGCGGTCAGCGGCCGCCGCACGCGAGGAATTCGGCCTCTGAGCCTCTCACGTGGGAACTACTCCCAGTCCCGCGGCTCCTCCTCCCGCTCCTTCCGGGCTGGCGACGGCGGAGGCTCGCCCCGCCCCCGCCCCGCCCCGCCCCCTCCCCCGCCCCGCCGCGGCGCCCAGACTGGCCCGAGTGCCCCGGGAGCGCCGCCGCGTCGCCCCATTGTGCGCCCGGCCCGGCCACTCGGTGCATCCCCGAAGCGGTCATTCCCGGGGACACGGGGGGTCAGAAAGATGGCCGGTGTCGCAGGGACGGCCGTGGCACCACTGGAGCCCCGGTCTTTGAAGGCCCCTGGCCCCTTCCTGGCCTCCCCGACTTTGCAGTGTCTCCCTCGTCTCCTGACACCCTGTGACAGCCTTGCCAGAAGCCGAGGTCCCCAGAGCCGGCTGGGAGAGGTCAGAAAGAGTGGGCGGGCAGGGGAGTGGTCCCGGGACGTTTCCTTCCCTCATCTTTGGTGTGACTGGCCATCATCTAAGTGAAGGGAATGCTGCGTGCGCGCACCGTTCGGTGGGGGAGATCGCAAGGGGCTGAGATCTGCTGGGAGGTCCTATAACTTCACCTCACTTCCCCAGCCTCAGTTTCCCCATCTATGAGTTAGGGCATTAGTAGTTCCCCACTGTCCATCATCAGTGCTGCCTAGGAACTCTCCAACTATGGCAGCCACTGGCAGGTAAGGGAGTTCCCAGGGGAGGCCAGAGCCTGGACCCTGGGAGTACGTGGGGAAACAGTGACAAGGCCAGGCGAATCCTGTAGGAGATGGCACCTTGGAGGGTCTGCACAGCAGAAGTCACCCGCTGGAGTAGGTGTTCAGGCTGGCAGTGCTCCTGTGAAGTGAGTGTGTAGCTCTGAACCCCCTTTGATCTGCGGATTACGATGCTCTTTAGAAGGACTAATTATCTCCTGACAGCCCCAGGAGGCAGGTCCAGTTTCCCCCAGTTGTAGACACGCGGGAGCCGAGGCTACGCAGCCAGGTGAGTAGTCACACACTCATGGAGCCCCCAACCTCCCCTTGCAGGCAGCATGGATGCACCCCTACCCTGCCCAGGCCTGGCTCTATAACCTGGAGCTCCCACTGGCCCAGACCTGAGATGTGCAAATTTCTAGGTCACCGGCCTATGGCTCTCCAACAAGCTTTGAGAAGCAAATTACTTTCCCCCAAATCTACAAAACCTTTTAGGAGCAGTTTCCTGCCTGTGGGTAAGAAGCCCTAGCTCTCGGCAACCACAGTGGCCTGGCCACCAACGATCGTGGCCTTCCCAGCTTCCACCCGCCCCTGCATCCTCACCTCCCCACTGACGGAAAAGGCCGGGCTGCGGAGGCTGCCTTAGAACCCCTGCCCTGTCTAGCTGGCACTTTTGATTGCCCAGTGGAGGGCAGCGTGGCATGCCAAGTGCTGCGTGCTCCCAGCAGTTGGAAGAAAAGTCCCTACACCACTTTTCCAGGAAGAAGGAAACTGACACCACACCAAGTGACTGGAGATGCTGGGAATCCCCTAATTCCTCTCCTTTGCTGAGATACCAGATAGAACAGAATGATCACTCTGAGCCCCCGAGGGCAGAGAAGCTAGCAACGCCCTTGCCAGACCCTGCATCCCGGAGAAACCTGGTCCAGGACTGCCTGAGTTACCTTCAGGGACTTGCCTGGGAACGTAAGTGAGTGAGCTGGGGTGAGCAGGGGCTACGGTGGCTTATTTCATAAGGGCATTTAGGTGGTATTATTTTGACTTAAACACTCTTGACATATTAAACACTTAGGAAGACTTTTCACTTCTACAAAGAAACATACTCTTTCTCATATTTCCGGAAGTACATCAACTATGCTTTGGATACAGACATGTGCTTTCCTGTTGACTCCATGACAAGAAGAAAATAGCGCTTGGCCGGGCGTGGTGGCTCATGCCTGTAATCCCAGCATTTTGGGAGGCCAAGGTGGGTGGATCACTTGAAGTCAGGAGTTCAAAACCAGCCCGGCCAACATGGTGAAACCTCGTCTCTACTAAAAATACAAAAATTAGCCAGGAGTGGTGGCCCATGCCTGTAATCCCAACTCCTCGGGAGCCTGAGGCAGGAGGATCACTGAAAGCCAGGAGGGGAGGCTGCAGATAGCCCAGATGGTGCCACCGCACTGCAGCCTGGGCGACAGAGTGAGACCCTGTCTAAAAACAAAAACAAAAACCAAACCAATAAGAAGCAAACAAAAACCAGAGTAAGCACGAGTATGTAGCTCCTGTCACTCGGATTTGGTGCCAGAGAGACATGAGGATGGCGGGGACTGTGGCAAATGAGGCCACCAGCTCCCCGTAGAGGAGGCTGCAGATTGCTGTCAGGCAGGAATGTCGTCTTAATGTTACCAGATGTTCTACTTTTTTTGTTTGTCTAGAGCTACTAGGGATGTGGATTTTTACGTGAAATCTCAGTTCGAAATATTAGCAACTCTTTAAAACTTAAGAAGAAGAAGGAGGAAAGGGAGGAAGAGGAGACGGAGGAAGAAGAAAGTCAACATTATCTAAAAGTCTCTATCTAGCCCATTGGCCACCAGGGCTGCCGTCACTGGTCCCCTCTGTAGCCTCTCGAAACACACGTACTCTTTCTAGTCACTTTTCAAACATCCAAGTTGCTTTGCAAGCCCACAGCCCTGGGAAATTCCCTCTGCAACTCTTCATGCAGTTTTGCTGTGGCTCTGTGTGAATGTGTGTGTGAATGTGTGTGTGTGTGTGTGTGTGTGTGTGTATTGCACACTCAGGCCCAGGACTTCAGACAGCAATGGGGTCCACCTTCCCCATTTTTCTGGAGGTTCCCAGGCTTCCCATGCCCCCCTCACTCAGCTGTAGCCCCTCACGGTCCCTGCTCTCAACTCTGCTGGCTGGCAAGTCTGTGGCCACAGTGGCAGTCAGTAGCCTAGCAGAAACCCATCTGTGTTGGGTGGGGAGGTGTAGTAAACACACCGTGAGGTAGGCGTATGAGGATGCCCTGGCCCAGGACATGGTTCTGCTCAGTTCTGCGACAGGAGATCCTGGAGCCAGCCAAGGACTAACCAACCCATGTTCTGCCCTGAGTGGCCTGGGCAGGTCCTACACAAATGACAAATCCAGGGGGGTTTTAGTGGAGACCCCCATGCAGACCCAGCTTCTGGGCATGTGACCTGTGTGGTCACACTGGGCCCCGTGCTCAGAAGGTAAATACTCTGCTGTTATTGTCTTGAAATTCTTAATTATTTCTGAACATTGGGATCTACCAATTCTGTAGCTAGTTCTATTCCCAGGAGACCTTCCCAGGCCCCCTGGGAGATGCTGGGAATTGATGCCGGAGACAACTTGGCTCACTGTCCTGCTCCAGGGCACACTGTGTCCAGCCTCCGTGGAGCAGCAGGAAGGGAGGATCTGGGGGTCAGGAAAGACAGCAGGAGCTGTCCTCATCTAGTCCTTCCGACAACTCATTTTAAAGAGCAGAGGCATAGTGTGACTTCAGAGAGGACAGGGGCTGAGGGACTAGCCCTGAGGCCAGACGGGGTCCCTGTGACTCTGACCTCAGGCTGGACAGGGTGCCACCCAAGAACACAAAAGCGACTGTAGACACAGGCATCCGTGCAGGTCCTATTCACAGTGTCCCCTCATTCCCAGGGGAACTTCCTTTAGATCACTGGAGAAGCCTACAAGGAACAAAACCCAGAAACATTAACAGACCCCATGATGCTTGGCGTCTGCTTGAAGTTGAATATTTGAGCCCACTGAAATCTCACCCCCATTTCGCCCCATTTGGCTGTGATTTTAAAATAGTCATGCGTCGCTTAATGACAGGGATAGGGACAGAGGCAGAATGGTGTTCTGAAAATGCGTCGGTAGGCAATTTTGTCATTGCATAAACATCGTAGAGGGTACTTCCATAAACCTACATGGGATAGCTACTATATACCTAGGCCATGTGGTATAGCTTATTGCTGCTGTAGAACAAGTCAATGTACTGAATACTGCAGGCAATTGTAACATGATGGTAAGTTTTCGTGTATCTAAACAGATCGCAACAGAACAAGTACAATGAAAATATAGCATAATCTAAAAGGACCAACATCAGATTTGCAGTTGATCCATCACTGACCCAAATGTTGTTATGTTTCTATGTGTGGAAGATGTTTTACTGAGATATTCCAACCCACATGTTACTATCTCCAAATACCTCTTGCTAAGACAAAGCAGTAACTCTTGATTCCTAGGATGATGCAGAGTTTTGTAACACCCCACAGTTTTGTAACCCCTGGCAAGATTTTCCAGGGGTATGAAGACCTCAGCCACAATGTCAGAACACCTTGCTTTATGTGATCATAAAGTGCCTCTGGCTGGGTGCGGTGTCTCACACCTGTAATCCCAGCACTTTGGGAGTCCGAGGCAGGTGGATCACCTGAGGTTCAGGCGTTCAAGACCAGCCTGGCCAACATAATGAAACCCTGTCTCTACTAAAAATACAGAAGTGAGCCAGGTGTGGTGGCATATGCCTGTAGTCCCAGCTACTCGAGAGGCTGAGGCAGGAGAATCATTTGAACCTGGGAGGTGGAGGTTGCAGTGAGCTGAGATTGTGCCACTGCATTCCAGCCTGGGCAACAAGAGTGAAACTCCATCTCAAAAAAACAAAAAAAAAGAAAACAAAAGAAAAGAAATATGGAAGCCACAGTGTGTTTGCAGCCTGATCTCAGACAGGACAGCCCATCCCCTTCTCCCTGTTCTGTTCCCTAGAAGTGCATCTGGATCTCACCCACAATCTAGGAGAAAAGACAAAATAAGGTGGACACCAGGAGCCTCCGGGATCATTGAAGTCATCTTGGAAGCTGCCTACCCAGGGGGTTGGTGACACAGTCCCTAGAACAGAGAAGCCAGGATTCAAATCCTGGCTCTCACCCTCACTAGTGTGTGATTGTGGGCAGATGAATCCATCCCTGGAATCCTCAGGTTCTCCATCATAAAATGGAAATGATCGTGGTCGCTACTTGCCAGGTTGTGGCAGAGGCCTTCAGGAGATGAGGCGCATGTAAAGCTCTGTGTGGGGCCTAGCATAGGGTTAATCCTCAAAAACTGGGCCAGTGAAATATTCCCAGAGGAGGCTGGAGTGATACGCCCATGGCTTCTGAGCGGGACACACTCCCTGCTATCTCTCTGGAGACGGCCGTCTTCAGTCCACTCCTGGGGACTCCAAAGTGACTTTGAAGCCCTTTGGCAGCCCCTGGGCTGCCTTTGTTGCCGAGGCCATTGGCAGGGATGGCGCTGATCTCCTCTTCCCTCGGCCATCCCAGCAGGACTCTGGGACCCAGGTGCATCAGGAAGGATTAGCGTGGGATTTTCCCCCAAACCTATTTAGACCTTTGCCCTTGGGGGGTGAGGATTTTACTTGGGGTCCATCCTGCCATCTGTCCTGGCTAGGCTGGAGACTTTTGTGGGCCTGTCATGGGCTCACCGATACCCTTTGATGGTCTTCCCAGGACCCCCAATGACCTGGCAGCGATCCTGATCTCCTTTAGGGCCTTGCAAAGGACTTCTCCTAGAGGCAGAGCTTAGCCCCAGTCCTCAGGCAGAACAGAACAGGCCATTAAAGCAATTTCACAGAGCTCAGCTGGCCTTCATGCCCTGCCTGTTGGACTATCATGAGCCCCAGATTAATTTTTTTTTTCTTTTTTGGAGATAAAGTCTTGCTCTGTCACCCAGCCTAGAATGCAGTGGTGTGATGACGGCTCAATGCCTCCAACTCCTGGGCTCAAGTAATCCTTCAGCCTCTGTCTCCCGTGTACCTAGGACCACAGGTGGGCCACCGCCATGCTCAGCTAAGTTTTAATTTTTTTTGTAGAGGTGGGGTCTCACTCTGTTGCCCAGTCTGCCTTGAACTCCTGGCCTCAAGTGGTCATCTTACCTTAGCCACCCAAAGCACTAGAATTACAGGTATGAGCCACCACAATGGGCCCCAAGTTAGATTCATAATTGTAACAAAAGAATAAAGTCCTTCCTTCCAGGGGCCACACCTCACCTTTTCTAAGCCCCTTTTTGAAGAGTTCACTTCAAGTAGGAAAGTTTCTGCAGAAAGTTAAAACGTTTCACCTTTTATTCAGAATAAAAAGAATAGGCCGGGTGCGGTGGCTCACGTCTGTAATCCCAGCACTTTGGGTGGCTGAGGTGGGTAGATCACATGAGGTCAGGAGTTCAAGACTAGCCTGGCCAACACGTTGAAACCCAGTGTCTACTAAAAATACGAAAATGAGCAGGATGTGGTGGTGGGCACCTGTAATCCCAGCTACTCGGGAGGCTGAGGCTGGAGAATCGCTGGAACCCGAGAGGCGGAGGCTGCAGTATGCCGAGATCATGCTATTGCACTCCAGCCTGGGCAACAGAGCAAGACTATGTCTCAGAAAAAAAAAATAAAATAAAAAAAAGAACAGAGAAAATGCTACTACTAGTAGTAATAATATGTTTGCCCTGATAATGGCAAACATTTACATAGCACTTAATATGTGCCATGTGCCGGGCACTGTTCTAAGAATTTCACATATTAATTTAATCTTCCTAACAACCCAAAGACCTAAGTGTACTATTATTGTCATCCCCACTTTACAGATGAGGAAACAGACACAGAGGTCACGTCACTTACCCAAAGTCACACAGCCAGTAAGTGATGGAAGCCGGACTAAAGCCCACAGAGTCTGGCGGCAGGGTCCATACTCATAGCCATGGTGCTGCCTTGGGAATAGGTGTCATTTACTGAGCACTCACCTCAGTCTGGGGACCGTGCTTTCCAGCTCATTGAACCCACCAAACCAGCCTATCCCCAGGGTCCAGCTGAGAAAACAGAGGTTTCGGGAGACAAAGGGACTTATCCAAGGTGATGCCGCTGGAAAATGCAGCGTTGGGAGTCTGACTCTAAGTGAGCGGTGTTCTCTGCGGAACTGCCTCCCACATCAGGGGTTATGGAGAACGCGTGCCTGTGGGCAGGAGGGAGCAGTCACCTCCTCATTCTTCAAAAAGAGGGGGGACTCATAGGGAACCTGCAGCAGTGCCCGGGGCAGGATGTGTCCTCTGCTGCCCCCGGTGGCTACTAGTGGAACTACTTCCCCAACTGGGGCCGGTGGCTCTGGGAATCTTGGCACTGTGTTCCCCACGGCAGTTTTCAGACCCTGTGTCTCCACTTCCTCTGTGGGATTTGAGAGACACAGAGGGCCAGGGGCCAGCGAGGGGTCCAAGAAAAGAATAACAGTTACTGTTTACTGAGCACTGCCACCTCTATGCCGGCACTCTGCTGGAGACTCCTTACTTAAAAGTTATCATTTAATTAATCAATGCACAGATATATAATCATTATTGTTAAGAGCTATTAATAATAGATAGAGCATTTTACACATATTAGCTCATTTTTATCCCCAGAACAACTAGATAAGTACTATTACCATCCTCATTTTATCAATGAGGGATCCAAGGTTCAGAGAGGTTAAGCAGGTTGCCCCAGGTCACACCAGCTAGTATAAGGTGGAGCCAGGATTCAAACTCAGAAAGTTCTGGCTCCAGAACCTGTTCTCTTAACCATTATGCCCTTATTGATGGGATGGTGATGGAGCCCCAGCCTGCCATTCTTGAAGGCAACAAAATGATCTCAAAGACCAGGCTGGGGAGCCGCTTCCAGATTCTTGCTGGGTCAGCGCTGAGGTCCAAGGATGCTGGCCTGGCCTGTCCCTTTAAGGCTTAAAGTTCCCATCTCTCCTAGAGAGACTCATCTCCCACAGTGGCTCCGAGGAAGTCGGAACGTAGAGTAAGAACCCCGTGCAGTCGTGCCTGGGCCTTTCCTGGGAAGATCTCTGTGCTTCCTGCAAACAGTAATTTGGCATCCCAACACGGAGGGGGTTTTAGCTGCTCAGAGACAAAGCTGGCTTTTCTCCTGTTGGTAGGTGAGAAAAACAAAACCCAGAGAGGCAGACATTGCCCGGGGCGTACAGCAAATCGAGGGCCAGGGGAACTAACCCAGGTAAAGCCTAGGGCAGCAGCTCTCAAAGTGTGGGTCCTGGTTGGCTGCAGCTGCGGCTCTCCTGAGCATGGAGGAGAAATGCAAATTCTTGGCCCTCCCCCAGACTTCTGCATTAGAAGCCCAGGAGGCGAGGCCTAACCGTCTGTGGGCACAGCCCTCCAGGGGACCCTGTTGCTGCCACAGCTGAGGGCCCCTGCCCTGCCTGGAAGGGCTGCTAGGTCTTCATGCCCTCTGAGTGGGGAGGAAGGAGGCAGTGGAGCGTGGCGAGGTCATGTTTTCAGTGGCTGTGGCGTCTGAATGACATCACACCCCCTCCTCCATCCTGACGGTTTTCTGTACCCAAGGTCCAAATGCAGAGGCGTCCCTCGTCAGCAGGCCACCTGCCTGGGCTCCAGGAGGCCTGTCCGCACATGCCTGCGGCTGCTTTTCCCATAATCATGGGCTTTGCCCGCCTGTCAACCCGCCCGCCAGAACGCAGGCACCTCAGCCAGAGCGACTCCTGGCTTCTCCAGCTCAAGGCAGAGCACACAGTACAAGCAGATTAGGGGCTTTGGGGGCTGCAAGGACCCCCAGCAAGCTTGGGAACGGGCCTTACTTTGCCTTCAGTAGCCTCAGCATGGGCCAAGCCCAGACAGCAAGGCAGACAGTTCTGGACTCTGGACATCAGAAAGTCACCTTAGCCCTGGTCTCTGGGTTTCCAGGGCAGAAATCTGTAATAGCCCCTAGTCCCAATGGGACTAATTAGAATTTGTTCTAAATTCTTCTTTCCCCAGGATTGTTATTTAAATATCTTTGGAACTGGTTTCAGGAGGCAGATTTGTTGAACAGATACGTAGGAAGGACTGGCATCTTCCCCCTGAAGTTTCTCATTAAAACAAACAAGCAACATGTGTTTGGGTAAATGTGAAAGGAGCTGCCTTCTTTTAGCTTTTAAAGGCCTGACCTTTGGGAGTGGAATGTTCCTCCCAGATCAGGGGCCCTGTGGAGGGGCACTCAGGGATTCCTGGGATAAAGTATAACCCCAAGAGCAGCGGGGTGGGCCGAATCCCCTCTCCCCAAAATGCAAGGCATGGGCAGTGGTTTAAACTTGCTCTATGCCCACAGTGCCAGGCACACCACAGGCACACACTCCAAAAGATTCTCAAGTCTAGCTCAGGGCCTCCCAGTTTCCCGTGCCAACCTTAACAAGCTCCTTCCGTCACTCCAGCCCCCCCCACCTTGCCAAGCGTCTCAGGTCTTAGTAAAGAACAGCAGCTAGCATTTCCTGTGGACCAGTCAGTATGACTGGCATCAGCTGGCTTCAGCCCCCACCTGCCCTATGAGAGAAGGCACTGTTCTACCCATTTTAAAACAGAGTAAACCGAGGGTGAAAGAGGGCAGCAGGGCTTGCAGACTGGTGGCCATGGAGCTCCATCTGGCCTGTGAATGTGGTTTTTTTTTTTTTAAGTACTCTAGTAAAAAAAAAATTTAACTGGATGCCAACATGTTAACATTAGGATAACTTACACCAAAAACTTCAGATTTTTAGCTTTCACCTGGCTTTTTTGAAAAAATTAGGCTGCGCATGGTGGTTCACATCTGTAATCCCAGCACTTTGGGAGGCCAAGGCAGGAGGATCGCTTGAGCCCAGGAGTTAGAGACCAGCCTGGGCAACATGGTGAAACCCTGTCTCTACAAAAAACAGGAAAATCAGCCGGGTGTGGTGGCGTGCAGCCGTAATTCCAGCCACTCGGGAGGCTGAGGTGGAAAGGCGGTATTATCAAACCCCCATGTCCTCCCACACGGTGACAGCGCATCCTCTCGCCCCCTCTCTGGCAGGTCCCCTCCGCTCCTTGCCTGCTTAGCTCTGCCTACCTCACCCAGCTACGTGACCTGCCTGGCTGCTCCAGGCACAGTTAGTGAAAGGCAAAGTCAGTGCTTAGCCAGCTCTCTGTCAGGAACATCTCATCAGTGCCCACTCCTGGGAGACCCCAATGTGGCAGGTTAGAAAGAGCACTGGACAGGGAGCCAGGGGATATGGGTGCTTGTTCTGTGGGCTAGGTGGCCCTGGGAAGATCCTTTACTCTTTCTTTTTCTTCTTTCCTTCTTTCTTTTCTTTCTTTCTTTCTCTCATTCTTTCTCCTTCCTTCCTTCCTTCCTTCCTTCCTTCCTTCCTTCCTTCCTTCCTTCCTTCCTTCCTTCCTTCCTTCCTTCCTTCCTTCCTTCTCTCTCTCTCTCTCTCTCTTTCTTTTTCATTCTTTCTTGACAGAGTCTCCCTCTGTCGCCCAGGCTGGAGTGCAGTGGTGTGATATCAGCTGACTGCAACCTCTGCCTTTTGGGTTCAAGTGATTCTCCTGCCTCAGCCTCCCAAGTAGCTGGGATTACAGGTGCCCACCACCACACCCAGCTATTTTTTTGTATTTTTAGTAGAGATGAGACTTCACCGTGTTGGTCAGGCTGGTCTCAAACTCCTGACCTCAGGTGATGCACCCTTCTCGGTCTCCCAAAGTGCTGGGATTAGAGGCGTGAGCCACTGTGCCTGGCCGACACTTTTCCCTTTCATGGCCTCAGTTTTCCGATGTATAAATTAGGGTCTTGGATAGCACAATCTTCCAGACCCCTTCTGCTCCTATCAGCTCCAGCACAACTCCTCCCAGCTGGAGAGCCCACTGGGAAAGTGTCCTACGGATTCCAGACCAGCCAGGTGCAGGCTTGCCCACCTAAGCCATCCTGTGGCCCTGGGCACCTCCTAGCCAGGGAACTGCTCCAGAGCTGCACCATCAGCACCAGCAGGGGCCAAGGCTGTGTGCCTTCCCAGTGACAGGGTATGGGTTCCATACCTGAAGCAGCCTCTGGCACCTAATAACCTCATTACACAGAGGAAGAGTCCATCAGGGAGGACCCAGATTCCCCACTAGGAAATGCAGGATGCCGGAGCTGCACGGTGGAGCCAGCGTTTCCCTGCCCAGGTCAGTCTAAGGACAAGGATGCCTGTAGGCACTGGGCAAGCTAGCTGGGTCTCTGCACTGCCAACAGGAAGTGCTCGTTCAAGTCCCAGGGACGTGGAGGGCATGAATTCAATCTCACTTCTGTTTTGACAGACTTTCAACAGAGGGAGAAATTGAAGCCCAGAGAGGGAACGCGATTGCTTAGACCCACACCATCAGTACAGATCTGGGCAAGGGTTCAGGGTTCCTGACCTCTGTCCTGGGGTGCTTCCCTCGCAATTTAGAACCTTTAACTTCTCAGCTGGGCGTGGTGGCTCACGCCTGTAATCTCAGCACTTTAGGAGGCCAAGGTGGGCAGATCATGAGGTCAAGAGATCGAGACCATCCTGGCCAACATGGTGAAATCCCGTCTCTACTAAAAATACAAAAATTAGCCGGGCGTGGTGGCCCGTGCCTGTGGTCCCAGCTACTCGGGAGGCTGAGGTGGAAGAATCACTTGAACCCAGGAGGCGGAGGTTGCAGTGAGTCGAAATTGCACCACTTGCAATCCAGCCTGGCGACAGAGCAACACTCCATCTCAAAAAAAAAAAAAAAAAAAAAAAAAAAGTAGAACTTTTAACTTCTTGGTATGGGACCTCAGAAGGGACTCGAAGTGGCCCATGTGGGCAGGCACTGTCTGTCTGTCTGGTCCAGAGGCCTGGCATGGGGCTTGTTCACAGTGCCTAAGATTCACACCGCCCCGCCATGTGGGCTCAGGACGGGTGTGAGCTGCCCGAGCCTCCGGGATGGAAGTTCAGTCTGTAGAAAAGGTTACAAAACTGTCAGCCAGCGGCCGACACTTGGCTCACAGACATATTTTGTTTTTCCCACGGGGTTTTCTTTAAACGATTCACATTAGTTGCCAACATTTAAGAATCTTCTATTTCACATAAATGATAGGATTTCTGGCTTTTCTTAAAAGTCTTGGGATCTGCCAGAAGCTGGACCACAATTTCCGCCTGGCCATGAGTGGCAGGAGCTAGGGACGCCCCGTCTTGCTCAGCATGCCGGCCGTCTTCACTGTTTCTGGGACCTGTTGGACGCAGGTTTGGGGATGCAGGTTTGGGGACGCAGGTTTGGGGACGCAGGTTTGGGGACGCAGGTTTGGGGATGCAGGTTTGGGGACGCAGGTTTGAGCCCTCCTCTTCAGCTTCTCTGTGCTGAAGCCACGGCCTTGCTCTTCTGGGTTATCCTGGGCAAAACTCCAGGTAGCCGTGGTTCGCAACCAGGGGGCCGTTTTGCTCCCCATGCCTGGGAGACATCTGGCACATCTGGAGACATGTTGTTGGTCACACTGGGGAGGTGGGGAGTGCTCCTGGCATCTAGTGGGTGCACAGAATGACCCTCCTACAGCAAAGAATGATCTGGTGCCAATGTCAGCAGGGCTGAGGTGGAGAAATCCTGGACTGAATCAAGACACCAAGCCCCAGGCCAGGAACCGGGTCCTGAGAGGGAGGGGCTTGTGGGCACCCACATCGGGCAAGGCCCAGCCTGCACATCAGGTCCTTTTCTGTCGTCCTGACGGACCTGGAGCGCTCACTCGATGGCACTCCTGGGAAAGCAGATCTCAGGATAGCTACTCATAGCTAAAGGTCAGGAATGAAGGTCAGGAGGGAGAAGAGCAGCCAGTCAGGACATCCACAGGCCACAGACATCCCAGAACCTTCTGGAGAACCAGGGGCTAACTGGTTGGAATTAGGGCAGGACCAGGCACTCATTAATCATGCATTTATTCATTTATTTATTTATCTGAGACAAGACTCTGTCGCCCCAAGTGGGAGCGCCAGTGTAATCTTGGCTCACTGCACCCTCCACCTCCCAGACTCAAGTGATTCTCTGGTCTCAGCCTCCTGAGTAGCTGGGATTACAAACACACACCATCATGCCGGCTAATTTTTGTACTTTTAGTAGAGAAGGGGTTGCGCCGTGTTGCCCAGGCTGGTCTTGAACTCCTGACCTCCTGAGCTCAGGTGATCCGCCTGCCTCGGCTTCCCAAAGTGCTGGTTAAACAGGCGTAAGCCACCAAGCCTGGCTGTCATGCATTTATTAAAGCACCAACTGCATATGAAGTACTGTGGCTGGAAAGACGGGGGACAGTCCTGATGTCCCACACAGGGCCCTGGCCCTCCAGGTGCTCTGGAGGTGGCCAGTTGAAGAGGGGGCACTCAGGGGTGCGCTGCATAGTCTCCGGGGCAGGAGTGTTATTTGGCTCTGGAAAGGCGCAATCTAGATCAGCAGAGGTGAGGAGGTGGGCACTGTGAGCAGAGGAAATGGCCTGATTCTGGAGGAGTAACAGACTCAGGTGCATAGCCAAGACGAGGCATTATGAATTAGGTGAGAGGAAACTGGTGGGAGGCAGAGGGGCCTGATGTCAGAGGGGGAGATTGCAGCACACTTAAGGGGTCTCCAAGTCAGGCTAAGTGGGGGAGAGAGGGCAGAGGCCATGGGGGATCCCTGCCAAGATAGTAGAGTATAATTAACTGTGGGAGCTTGAAGAAGTCACTTAGAGCTCAGAGCCCCAGTTTCTTCATCTGTTCAATGGGGATGAATAAGAGTAATAACAACTCTCACGTACAGAGCTTACCACGTGCCGCCAAACTCTACGTGAGATATTCAATCATCACTGCAGCTGTATAAAAGTATATACTGTTAGTTTTATGTCCTTTTTATGGAACAGGAAACTTCAAGATACGGGTAGGAAAACCCCCTTGAACTTTCCCAAGGACACTGCTGTTGAGATGCTGAAGGGATCTGGACCAGGTGGCCTGGCTCCAGTCCGCATGCTGGTATTGTTATTATTGTTGTTGTTGTTTTGAGATGAAATTTTGCTCTTGTTGCCCAGGCTGGAGTGCAATGGCACGATCTCGGCTCACTGCAACCTCTGCCTCCCCGGTTCAAGCGATTCTCCTGCCTCAGCCTCCCAAGTAGCTGGGATTACAGGTGCCCACTACCACGCCCAGCTAATTTTTGTATATTTAGTAGAGATGGGGGTTTTAACATGTTGGCCAGGCTGGTCTTGAACTCCTGACCTCAGGTGATCCACCTGCCTTGGCCTCCCAAAGTGCTGGGATTACAGCCATGAGCCACCATGCCCGGCCCCACATGCTCTTTCTGAGCCAGGGTCTGGTCTCTGTCGCCCAGGCTGGAGAGGAGAGGCACAAATAGGGCTCCCTGCAGCCTCCACCTCCCAGCCTCAAACAGTCCTCCCACCTCACCTTCCTGAGTAGCTGGGACCACAGGCACATGCCTCCACACCCAGCTAATTTTTCCCTCCCTCCCTCCTTCCCTCCTTCTCTCTTTCTTTCTTTTCTTCTTTTTTTTTTTTTGACAGTGTTTCACTCTGTTGGACAGACTGGAGTGCAGCGGCGCAATCTCAGCTCATCGCAGCCTCCGCCTCCTAGGCTCAAGCGATTGTCCTGCCTCAGCCTCCTGAGGAGCTGGAATGACGAGCGCGTGCTACTACCGCATGACTAATTTTTGTATTTTTAGTAGAGATGAGGTTTCACCATGTTGGCCAGGCTGATCTTGAACTAATTGTAAGGCCAGTTGCCTCACTGGGAGGCCGGACACACCCACCTCTGCACTCAGCACCTGACTCTGCACCCAGCACCAGGCTCTGCACTCAGCACCTAGCTCTGCCACATGGCTCCCCTGGAAGGCTCCGGCTGATGCAACCCTGGCCAGCTCTCACACCGGAAAACCCGCCCAACAACCCGCCAACCAATAGCGGCCTGCCCCGTCCCAATCTCCCTCCCCTGGAGCCAATCAGAGCACCCAGCTGTTGCTCGTTCCTCATAGCCATAAAAACCCCACACCCCAGGAAGTTGGCGCGACTTCTCTGGCCCCCTTTCCCCAGACCATAGAACCTCCCCTGGGAGCTGAATAAATTGGCATTTAATTTTCTTATACTGGCCTCAGTTTCCTCATTTTAAACTCGGCAATAACCCTTACACTAACCTCAAATGATCCACCTGCCTAGGCCTCCCAAAGTGCTGTGGTTATAGGCGTGAGCCACTGTGCCCAGCCAAATTTTCTTATTTTTATTTTTCGTACAGATAGGGGTCTTGCTATGTTGCCCAGGCTGGTCTTGAACTCCTGGCCTCAAGTGATCCTCCTGCCTCTGCCTTCCAAAGTGCTGGGATTACAGGTATGAGTCACCTGTGCTGCTGACCCTACATGCTCTTGATGGCTCTGTTCTTTAGGCTCTCCAGAACCAGCTGTTGGGTTGTCCTCAAGAATAAACAAAATGAAGTCGGTGAAGCGTCTAGCACAACGTTGGCACAGAGTCAGTGCTCAGAGGCTACGACCTGTCTCATGGAGTCCCAGTCTGGGTTGGCATAGCAAAGTCCCACTCATGGCACTAATGAAACAGGGAGCCAGGGATTTTCCATCGTGGGCACATGGGCTCTAGGGTGAGAAGGGATGGAGGAGGGGTGCCTGGAAGGTGCCCACTTGAGTGAGGGACAGCTGAGCAGGGATCCACCTCCCACTTGCCTTTCCTGAGGCCCCATTTGCCATCTCCCATCATGCTCTTCAACAGCTCTATGACTTTCCTGACTGTCTACCCCCGCCAGGAATATTCTCCTTTCCATTTCCATGAAACCCGTCTTTCCTTTCCTTTTAACCCAGCTCAGAAGACACTTTTTTTCTGGAAGCAGCTCAGGACATTCCCCGGCAGAGTCATCATGGCCTGTCTTTGTACCCTGAGGGTTTTTCAAACTCAATTGGCCCTCTTAGGCATCTGAGGGTCTCCGGGCATCATCTCGTAAGGCTTCTCAACCTCTGCTGACCACAGTCATCTCCTCGGATCTTGTTAAAATGCAGATACTGATGCCGGAGGTCTGGGGTGCGGTCTGAAATTCTGCAGTTTGTGTGTGGGTGGGTGGGTGGGTGGTGGGGCAGGGGACAGGGTCTCACTCTGTCACCCAGGCTGGAGTGCAGTGGTACAATCTCAGCTGACTGCAACCTCCATCTCCTGGGTTCAAGCAATCTTCTCACCTCAGCCTCCTAAGTCGCTGGGACTACAAGCATGCACCACCATGCCCAGCTAATCGTTTTTGTATTTTTTGGTAGAGATGGGGTTTCACCATGTTGCACAGGATGGTCTTGAACTCCTGACCTCAAGTGATCCATCCACCTCGGCCTCCCAAAGTGCTAGGATTACAGGCATGAGCCACTTGCACCCGACCCGATTCTGCACTTCGAATAAACTCCCAGGAGCTGCGATGCTGCTGTTCTTGGTGCACCCTTAAGTACATGCTACCATGCTCTGAGGAGCGAGGTCAGAGGAGGTGTCAAGGGGGTCATTCTTCCCCCAGCGACAAAACACTCCTCCAGGGCAAAAGCTTCTTTGTACTCATCTCAGCATTTGTAAATCTCAGCCCTAGGGAACAAGGTGGGGAGGGGGCGTGGACCCAGCAGAGTTCATGAAGGGGCCTGTCAAATTCAACCATTTGACCCACATCTTCTGTGTAGCCTGGGGTTGTTTTGTTTTTCTAACTGCCTCGCTTCAGTGATACGTATCTAAGTATCTAGGATGGCCAGCTTGCTCTCTAGAAAAATACGAGACCATACTACTAAACAATGTTTTTTTAAATCCTGAGACTAACTTGCTTATTTCAACAGATCATTTGTGCTTTTCTAAAACATTCCATTGATATGTTTTGTGACAAAACATATCAACGTGAAAAAATATCAACGTGCCCCTTTTACACATTTTCTTTTTATGGGACAGGAAGTAAAATAACAAACTTTACAGTGAACTCTGGACCTTCTACTCCACATGAGGCTGCGTCCCCAACTCACAGCCACGCATCAGCTGGATTCCCAGGGCATCAAACTTACTCTCACTACCTGGCAAGCTCCTGTCCCACCCCGCCACCGAGTCAAGGAATGAGAACGAGTTTTAACATTCATTTAAGCAACGCTAAGTGATTTTTAGGAAGGTCACCCTGCTCAGGTAAGAGAGGATGAGAAAGAAAACACCCGGCATATTTCGAGGGCAGTCACACGGACTGTGAAATTATCCACTCCTCACATCCAAGTTCTGCTGGGCAATTAACAAGCTGGACCCATGTGCTGTATTATTTTTACTGAACTATTTGCATGAAGTATTTGGTTCATCCTCATTGAAAGGCCGGTTGCCTCGCCGGGAGACGGGACACACCCACCTCTGCCCCCGGCACCAGGCTCTGCACTCGGCACCTTGCTCTGCCACATGGCTCCCCTGGGAGGCTCCGGCTAATACAACCGTGGCCAGCTCTCGCACTGGAAAACCTGCCCAACAACCCGCCAACCAATAGCGGCCTGCCCCGTCCCAATCCCGCTCCCCTGGAGCCAATCGGAGCACCCAGCTGTTGCTCGTTCCTCATAGCCATAAAAACCCCACGCCCCAGGAAGCCGGTGGGACTTCTCTGGCCCCCTTTCCCCGGGACCATGGAACCTTGCCCAGGAGCTGAATAAATTGGCATTTAATTTTCTTATACTGGCCTCAGTTTCCTCATTTTAAACTCGGCAATAACCCTTACACTCATTACTGTTTGGTTAGGAGACCTTGGGAGGATGTACCAGATACAGGCCTGGGGGGCCTTTTTCCAGTGCAGGCCTTTGTGACTAGGCCCCATTTGCAGGTGGCAACAAGAAAAGCCAGCAGGAGGTTTTCTACTCCAAGTGCATTTCTTGGCCTGGCATGGTGGGTCACGCCTGTTATACCAGCATTTTGGGAGGCAGAGGTGGGTGGATCATTTGAGGCCAGGGGTTTCAGACCAGCCTGGCCAATACGGTGAAACCTCATCTCTGCTAAAAATACAAAACATTAGCTGAGTATGTAGTGCGTGCCTGTAGTCCCAGCTATTCAGGAGGCTGAGGAGAATTGCTTGAACCCGGGGGAGTGGAGGTTGCAGTGAGCTGAGATCATGACACTGCACTCCAGCCTGGGTGACAGAGCGAGACTCTCTCTCAAAAAAGCAAAAACAAAAACAAACCAGGCACGGTAGCTCACACCTGTAATCCCAGCACTTTGGGGGGGCCAAGACAGGCGGATCACAAGGTCAGGAGTTCGAGACCAGCCTGGCCAATATGGTGAAACCCCATCTCTACTGAAAATACAAAAATTAGCCAGGCGTGGTGGTGGGCGCCTGTAATCCCAGCTGCTGGGGAGGTTCAGGCAGGAGATCTGCTTGAACTTGGGAGTTGGAGTTTGCAGTGAGCCGAGATCGCACCATTGCACTTGAGCCTAGGCAAGAGAACGGCAGGCTTTGGGGCCAGCGGCACATGGAGGAAGATGCCGTTCGTTCTTCCAGGTGGGTGGGAAGTGACTCGGTTTGTACCTGGTGGAGACACTGAGTGCCGGCTTCTCTAGTTGGGAAACTGACATGTGGCGCACAGGCCTGTCTGTGCCGCTCCCTGGAGTGTGTGCAGACATCCGCTGTGGAACAAGCCGGGGATGTCCCGCACCTTACAAGCTGGTGTCCAGGTGGCAGCCTGGGTGTCTCTTGTTTGGAACTGGATAGCAAAGCTGTACTCACAGCTAGAACTCAGCATTGCGGCAACCATTTATTAGGCATCGACCACGGGCCAGATGTTTGCAAGCGTTTGTCTCCTCTAATTCACAACACAAACCCTGCAAAGTGAGGCAGTTCTTAAGCCCATTGCATGAATAAGGAAAATGAAAGCACATGGGAAGGAAGTAATTTCCATAATAGGCCACACAGCTAGGAAGCGCCTGAGCTGAGGGAGGAACGTGGGTCTGCTAACTTAAGACTGGTCCTCTAGATGAACTAGCTAATCACTCAACTAGCCAACCTAGTTGACCAGTGACCCTCCCTGGTCTACACATTCACTGGCTGACTGCTGGTGCCAGGGACTGGAAGCAAGCGGAGATTAAGACAGAACGCCGCCCTCACTGTCTGACCTTTCTGACCTTTCACAGGCGGCTTATCTTCCTGGGGCTTTATTTGCCTCCTCTGTAAAACAGAAAAATCACACTGCTCCCTCAGAGTTAAGCGAGCAAGTACACGTAAAAGCACTTAGAACACCATCTGCCTCAGAGTTAGCATTCAATACATGTAACCTAATTTTTTTTCTTTTGAGACAGAGTCTAACTCTTGTTGCCCAGGCTGAAGTGCAATGGAGCAATCTTGGCTCACTGCAACCTCTGCCTCCCAGGTTCAAGCGATTCTCCTGCCTCAGCCTCCGGAGTAGCTGGGATTATGGGCATGAGCTACCATGCCCAGATCATTTTTTGTATTTTTAGTGGAGACTGGGTTTCACTATGTTGGCCAGGCTGGTCTCGAACTCCTGACCTCGGGCAATCCACCCACAAGAGAAGAATTGCTGATAGCATCTCCATGCTTGTTTGGGTTAGCAAGCATGGAGATGCTATTGGTAATGTTGGCCAGGCTTGTCTCTAGGCAATCCACCCGCCTCAGCCTCCCAAAGTGCTGGGATTACAGGTGTGAGCCACCATGCCCGGCCCTAAGGTTTGATTAATGGGAGCGTGATTTTAAAAATTAAATTGTGGTCTCTATTATAATGTTTTAAAATTGATTTTTAAGCAAGTCCACTCTTTGCAAAGTCTGTACCCAGGACAGTGAGACCCAGGATGGAGAGTGTAGTAAGCTTGTCTGTCATCACAGCAAATAGATTTTCACATCCCTACCTTTAGCCACAAAGAAACAACAAAGCAGACCCCGGCCTCACTTCTCAGCCCCCTCTACCCATCCGGCAAATGTACTCAGGAGGTGGGGTCCAGCCCTCTCCCCGGATCCTCTGAGTGCCCAATGGCAAAGTGTGCTCCCTCTGGCTAAAGGAAGACCACCCACTACCCCATGGCAGAGGGTAGTGACACAGATGGCCCACTCTGCTGCCAGGGCCCCAGTCTGCCCACCTGAAGGGCTGGGGCAAAAGTGAAATTGGCACCTGTGGCAGATGCTTGAGTGGCCATGGGGCCACTGCTCAAAACATGGCACTTCACAGCCTCTTTCCTTGAAAAGTAGTTTGGGTCCTGTGTTTGGGTTAACAAGTACGGAGATGCTATCAGCATTTTTTTCTTGCCTTCTTTATACTTGGCATCCTAAGTGGGTGATGATCAGAGAGGCTAGCACAGAAGAAACAGGAGGCCAGGTGCAGTGGCTCACACCTGTAATCCCAACACTTTGGGAGGCTGAGGTGAGTGAATCACTTGAGGTCAGGAGTTCGAGACCAGCCTGGCCAACATGGTGAAACCCCGTCTCTACTAAAACTACAAAAATTAGCCAGGCGTGGTGGTGGGTGCCTGTAATCCCAGCTACTCAGGAGGCTGAGGCAGGAGAATTGCTTGAATCTGGGAGGTGAAAGTTGCAGTGAGCTGAGACCATGCTACTGCCCTCCAGCCTGGGTGATAAGAACGAAACTCCATCTCAAAAAAAAAAAGAAAAAAAGAAAAGAAAAGAAAAAAGAGGAAAGGGAGGAGGAGCAACGGATTATTTACACTATGTGTCTATAAGGACAATTGCCTCAATTTCCTAAACCCTCCCTCCCCCCAAAAAGCAGGACATTCACTGCTCAGAGGGCCTACCTGCCTACCTGTCCACCTGTCCACACGTCCGCACCCTTCATTCCAGGCGGGCGGCCCTGGCAGCACCCACCCTCTCACTGAGTCTGGTACCAGAACTTCTGCTGTATTCACATGGACTTAATGATGCCACGTTCCAAAACGTCTGTAAAGCTGGTGAAAGGACCTGTATTTTTCTGGCTCTAGCTGCATATTAGCCTCCCCTTGGAAACAACATGGAAGGTGAAAAAAAAAAACTGCAGTTCTCCGGACTTCGGATTTTCTAGCCTATAGATTTATGTCCATCAAAGCATGTCTTGAGTCCGTGTCTGCTCCCGCACCCTGGCATAAGCGGTGTTTTCAAGTGCACGCACGGAACTGCGTTAGCGCGGATTCCTGGGGGCTTCCCACCTCGCTGGTGACTGTGTCCCTTATGTGTCCAGTGGATTGGCCATCTCCGTGTCTGCATAACACCTGCATAAGTTGCCTCTCTCTGTTTTATTAGCAGAAAGTGCCTGCCACTGCTGGAGACCCTCGCAGCTCTCCAAAGGGAGGGGACTCTTGGGCTTCAGGGCCACCTCCTGATAGCTTCCCGTATCACTCTAATTTCCCCAAATATATCAACATCTGTCTCTTGGCTTCTGGGAGACAGACAGAGGCGGAACGCTCACCACCCCAAAGAGAGGCAGCTGTGGGGGCAGAGGTGTAACATCCCTTTGGACCTTGACCTTGGAAGCCAGCCTGTCAAGGACGCCATTCTCCCACGGTGGCTGTTTTGGGGATGTGACACACCCACTAGTAAATCTTGTTGGTTCTGCCTCCAAAAGGTGTCTGGAATTCCAGGGCTTCTCATCACCTCAACTGCTGCCACCCTGGTCTGAGCCGCCATCATCTCTCCCCTGGAAGATCATAGCAGCCTCCTGTGGGCCTCCCTACCCCCATCTGCCTCCAGACCCATTCTCCGCCCAACAGTTAGACTTATCAGCAGTCAGACCATGTGACTCCCCTGCCTGGGGCCCTCCACTGGCTTCCCATTGCTCGGTGGATAAACTGAACTCCTGAACGTGGCACAAACAGCATCATCCGTCCCCTGCCTCCCAACCCCCCATCCATCCCCTGCCTCCCAACCCCCCATCCGTCCTCTGCCTCCCACCCCCCATCCGTCCCCTGCCTCCCACTGCCCCATCCGTCCTCTGCCTCCCACCCCCGATCCATCCCCTGCCTCCCACCGCCCCCCCGCCCTGACTTCATCCTTTCTCACATTGGACTTCACTCAGTCATCTCCACTGGGATTCTTATTATCCTGTAACTAAGCCAGGCTGCTTCCCACCTCCGGGACTTGTCACGTGCTGCACCTTCTACCTGGAGAGCTCCTTCCCTGTCCAACAGATGCCCAGCTCTTTCTCACCGTTCAGGTCTACGTCAGGTTTAAGCTCTCCAGGGGACCTTCCCAGCACCGTCTCTGAAGCAACGCCTTCCCCCAGTTGTCCCCAGTCGGTTGCCATGTTTTCTTTTTGTCATAGCACAGGTGCTTCCCTGAGATCATTTGTTAAATGCTCACGGACTGCCTCTCCCTACCTGACAGTAAGCTCCCTGAGGACAGGGGCCATATCTGTCCTGTCACTGCTGTATGCTGGCTCTTGGGACAGTGCCTGGGACAGAGTAAATGCTCATTTATCTGTTGGGTAAATAAGTGTGTGGACAGAGAATTTATGAGACATACCCAAGTGGACATCATATCCAACCCTGGAATTACAGGGATCTGGGTAAGGAGACTTTCTTCCCCGGACCGACCACGCCAGCATCCCTCTCCTCCTGGTGACCACAGTAGTTGCCGAACCCACTTGCTATGTCCTTTCTGTGGGCAAGACCATAGCTGTTTACAGGTATACGATCCTTCTGATGACCCTAGGGGGTCACGACTGCTCTTGTGCCCATTTTACAGATGGTGAATCGAAGGCACTGACTGGCTTCAACTAATGCAAATTGACAGAGCTGACTGCATAGCCAGAGCTCTCACCAAGCATCTGAAAAACACAAGACATCTCCAGGGCAGCTCCAAAGCAGGGCTCCAGGCAGGTGATGATGGCCCCCTAAGAAACAGTTCTGACCGGGAAGTAGAACACTGGCCCTGAGGTCTCTGAGACTGCCGCCTTGTCTCAGCAGCCACCCCCTCTTCACAAACCCCACGTCACAGCCATCAGGGTGAGCAGCAGCAGAGAACCCTGGGACATACAGGTCATCAGGTTCTGCCTCCTAGGCCATCCCAGGCCCTGCTGATGAACTTGGCCTGAGTCCCAAGGACCTGCTTTGAAAGCAGCCACAGGGCTGGAGCAGGGGAGGAAGAATGCAGACAGACAGACATTACTGGAGAGGATGGAGGGGGTGGGCAGGAAGCAGGCTGACGTGCCAGCTTTCATTGGCAGAGGGGAGAGGGCAATAGGAACCTGCCACTCTGAATGCCCAGGGTGAAAATGCAGAGTTACAAAGGAAGAGTGAAATGACGACACTGCTTCTTAAGACGGTTGCTAGCATCTCCTGAGGGACGGCGATGGCTGTGGCATCTTGGGTGACCCACAGGGACCCATAGGGACAGAAGGGGAGAGGAGTGACAGACAGAGGGAGGAGGGACCTAGGGAGAGACATGGACAGGAGAGGAAAGATTTCAATCCTGGCCTCACGATGGAATGAGTTAGAATCCTGGCCTCACGGTCTTGGCTAAAATACTGCATTTCTCTTTCCAGTTTCTTGGGACATTGACATCTACCATATGGACAGAAAGTCAAGCATGCAGATAAAACGTCTAACAGAGGCTTGGCATTTCTAGGTGCTCAGCAACCATTCCCTCCCTTTCCCGTTGCCTCCTAAATTTCACGTTTGGAAAAAGGAGTTTGAACCTGGGAGCTAAAATGGCTTCTTTCCATCAAATTATTGCTTACAGCCCAGATTCAAGTTCGCAGGTCTCAGGTCCTGGCAGCAGCCAGCTATCTTAAAACCCCGGCAAAAGGTTCTACTCTATACCAGGTCAGGGGCTGAAGAGAGGTGCAGACACTCTACAAAAGGGTAATGAGAGTCCAGAGGGGACACATCACCAGGTGTGGCCACACCCATCAGTCCCCAGTGCCCCGATCCTCAGTTGGCAACTGCCTTTCTGGTCACGCCTGTGAACTTGACTTAGTGGAACATTCTGTCTTCCTGACCTTGGTACAGGGTCGTTGGGTCCCTGAGCCCTTCATTCAACACACCTGCTCAGGGGACCCCTCTTATGACTCACAGGTGGTAGAGTTGAGTCTCCAAGAGGGAACGTGTCAAGTCCTGAATGATGCAGTGATCTGGTGCAGAGATGGGGTTAGAACCAGCATCTCCTGATCTCCAAAGCAGGGCCGAGCCACAGATCCACATGCACTGTCATTCACAGGCTTTTTGTGCCACTCCTGGGAGCAAGGGGCAATCTAGAAGAGGTAATCAGGATGCTGGCATGTTGGCAATTCAGAGATATTTAGATGGTTTATCGGGACAAGGATATAGGGCCATTCATTCAAGCAGTGGCTGTAGAGTGTGCTAGGAGGCACGCACTGAGCTAGGTGCTGGGGCGATAAGTCCCTGCCCTCTTAGGGTCTTGAAATTGGGACTTACTAATGCACACTGTCAGTCAGGCGTAGAGGCTCACACCTGTAATCCCAGCACTTTGGGACGCTGAGGCGGGCAGATCATGGGGTCACGAGTTCGAGATCAGACTGACCAGCATGGTGAAACTCCATCTCTACTAAAAAAGATACAAAAATTACCTGGGTGTGGTGGTGTGCGCCTGTAATCCCAGCTACTCAGGAAGCTGAGGCAGGAGAATCTATTGAACCCAGGAGGCAGAGGTTGCAGTGAGCCAAGATTGCAAGATTGCACTCCAGCCTGGGTGACAGAGTGATACTCTGTCTCAAAACAAAACCAAACAAAAGAAAAAACGAATACACACTGTCTGTCCAGCCCTGCACCCTTTGCCCTACTGTGTGTGTGTGTGTGTGTGTGTGTGTGTGTGTGCGTGTGTGTACAAGTGAGGGCTCCCGATGTTCCCTAGAAGCTGAAGGTGCTGATTTTGGCCTGAAATCACTTGCTCCTTCCAAGGCTTCCTTTGCTTTCTTGTGTCCTGCCCTGACTGCCTGACGTCATCCAGTTTTCAGCTTCCTGACTGCAACCCCTATCTGCTGACCAGGCGTGGACCCCAGATGCTTTGATTTGACCTGCTGGAGCCAGGACTGTGTCTCACTGTTGCCACAGAGCCACTCCTGAGAAAGGAGCACGTTTCTGCTCGTCTGAGGAGCAGAACCACCTCAGTGTTTGACAGCTGCTTCATCTTCCCTTCTGTTGGAACACTGCCCCTGCTCTCCTTTCTGTAGCACTTATTATGGTATGTCTTTGCTTCCAGAGATGAACATTCAGTGAAATGGTGTAGCAAGGACGGCAGAACGGGATGCGCGTGGGTAGAAGGAAGCTTGGGGAAAGGAGCTGAGAAGCTGGCTCATCTGGATCACGGATTCTCACTCATAACTGTGCTCACCTGTGGTCCTTTCTCATCCCTGGGTACCATTTACTGAGCTCAGTGTTAGGTGCTTACCATCCACCATTTCACTTAGTTTGCTCAAAAACCCTATGAAGTAGAAGCAATGGTTATTCTTGTACCATGGATATCATGGGTGTTTCCTCCATCCCTGGGCGTGCCTTCCTGAGCTGTAGCTGCCATGGAGTTCACGGAGTGTGACCCCAGACAGTTCCTGAGTGAGCCCCGGTTAGTTTCAGCAAGCGGCTCCCCGAGTGAGGTCTGACGACCGCTGGGGCTGTAAGAGGCTTTCAGGAGGTCTCTGAGTCCCAGCTTTTTCCAACCACACACTCGCATAGGGCTGGATTTTCTTTATCTGATCCAAACCAAGATAACATATCACAACAGCCAGAGTGCAGAAGCAGGTCTGAGAATCCTGCCATCTTCTGTGAAGCCAGACTTTCAAGGGATTTGCAACAATGTAAAAGCATGCTGTTCTTTTCACTATTTTTTTTTTGCTTTGGAAAGTATCACTATTATTCACAAAACATGTCATTTATACTAACATGTGTAATGGGCTTATTACTGTTCTTTTAAAGATGAATAAATATTTAATCTTTTGAATTTAATTTCTAAAATGGTAAATATTGATAAATATAATTCACATAAACCAAAGCTTATTGGGATCCTCTCTAATTTTCACAAGTGTAAAGGGGTTCTGGGGACAAAAGTCTGAGATCTGCTTTTCTTTTCTTTTTTTTTTATAGAGACAGGGTTTCACTATGTTGGCCAGGATGGTCTCAATCTCTTGACCTCGTGATCCACCCGCCTCGGCCTCGCAAAGTGCTGGGATTACAGGCGTGAGCCACCGCGACCGGCCGAGAACTGCTGGTTTAAGCCAATCATGATAATCCCAAATCCTTGTCAATGATTGGTTCAGGAGTTCAGACCTAGGCCAGTCAGCCTGTGTCATTCCCTGGGTGATAGCAATTGGTTGGGGCATGGGGATGTGACCCAATTTGCACCAATGGGCGAAGTGGTTTGCTGTGAGCTGCTGGAGAAGTTTTTCCTGAGTCTCTGGCTTATGACAACTCCTTCCCTTTCTTTGATGTCACTGTGAACAAGTATAATGTTCAGAACTTCAGCCTGAGGATGAAGCTGACACCCAGAAGAGGGCAGAGCCTAGAGAATCAACAAGAAAGGAGACAGAGCTGTGACTAAGTCAACCTACGTCTGCATGTACAATTTCTTGACCTAATGAATGTCTTTGTTTTTTTATGCCAGCCGGTCTTGTGTGTTTAGTACATATAGATGAAAGCACTTAATTTGCTACCCTCCCCATTTTACAGATGAAGAAACTGAGGCCAGAGAGCTTAAGTGAGTGCTAGTTAAGTGAAGAATCAGAATTTAAACCTAGGTCTCTTTGCACTCCAAATCTTTCTTTTTTCACCGGAGTATATAGCTTCCAAGAATGTTACATTCTTGCTTTTCCCTCTCTAGACCCCAGATCACCACAGATCACATGGAACTGCCACTGGGTGGGGCAGCAGGGAGTGGAGCATTCTCATTCAGGAGTGTCTCCCAATGTTCCTCTCTTGGCCCACTGCCAGGAGTTTTCAGGCTCTCCCTGGATCTGCTTCATAAAGGCTAAGCTTGCTCCCCACCAGCAGAGGTCCATTCTCTACTAATGAGTGGTAAGGACAGGCTACCAGTTAGAGCTGTTGGTTGCAAGCAACAGAATCCAATTCCAGCCAATCTAACCAAAAAAGTCACATTTGTCCGAGTAACACACACATCTCCTGAAGGGCGAAAGAGCAAAGCTTGAAAAGTGTGAAACCCCAAATCAAGCCACTGAATGAACGCTATGACTAGTCCACACTGGCGGGCACAGACACTCTATCTTGCCCGGTGTCACCACAGATGAGGGTGTTGCCACCACAGTCTTTGGAAACAGAATCTAAATGTGCACTTCTTGCCTCTTCTTCTTCTTTTTTTTTTTTTTTAAAGATGGGGTTTCACCATGTTGGTCAGGCTGGTCTTGAACTCCCGACCTCAGGTGATCTGCTTGCCCTGGCCTCCAAAGTGCTTGGATTACAGGCGTGAGCCACCACGCCCAGCCTTCTTGCTTCTTCTTTAGGTCACTGGCTTCCAGTTCTAATGGTGAGATAGGGACATCAGATGGGTAGATACGAGGTCACGTGACCATTCCCCAGCCGCAAGGGAGGCTGGGATAACATGCAGCTGGCATTTTCAATGTAACGGAAGAAAGCAGGTTTTGCCTTAAAAAAATTGGGTCTTCTCGAAGCATTGGAAAGAGGTTTGAATGCCGTGTAGTCCAAATAAGCAACAATTGTGTACTGCAGAGAGGCACTTGGCACTCTTGAGGGCCACTCTGTGGCTCCCGGCCAGTGGGTCTGGCGGGCCAAAACTCCTGAGCGCCAGAAACGTATGTTTCCCAGGGACATATATAAGGCCTTTGGCAAGGATCTGGGCTGGCCATTGTGCAACACAGAAAGTCCCTTGGTTCCCTAACCAATGCAAAGGCAAGGTCTCATCCCACGGTGACTAAGTGAATGTAAGGACGTGGGAGCCAGGTGGCTGGGCGCAGTCTGTGGCTCCAACACTGAAGAGCCGTGGATTTTGGGCAACTGATTTAACATCTTTGTGTCTTGTTTTCCTTACTGCAAAATGGGAATAACCATAGTACCCCCATGGCGGGATGGTTGTGGCAGCCAGAAGTTCAGATATGCCAAGGGTTTAGCGCCTAATTCATTAACACAGCAAAGGGAGCCATCATCTGAGTGCCATCAGACCTGTCTGACTCTTACCTGCCCTAGGTATGGGTCTCCCTCTTCTCTCTTACTACGCAGAATCTCTTTCTACAATATGGAGAAGAAAAGAAGCCTCCTGTCTTCTAGAAATCTTCCCTGATTACAGGCGCGGAGGCTCGCGCCTGCAATCCCAGCACTTTGGGAGGCCGAGGCGGGTGGATCACCTGAGTTTGGGAGTTTGAGACCGGCCTGAGTAACCTGGAGAAACCCTGTCTCTACTAAAAATGCAAAAATTAGCTGGGCATGGTGCACATGCTTGTAATCCCAGCTACTCGGGAGGCTGAGGCAGGAAAATCGCTTGAATCCAGGAGGCAGAGGTTGGGGTGAGCCATGATCGTGCCACTGCACTCCAGCCTGGGCAAGAGGAGTGAAACTCCATCTCGAAAAAAGAAAGAAAGAAAGAAAGAAAGAACAACAACAACAAAAGTTTCCCTGACTACTCCAGGTCCCAGGGGTCTCTCAGTTCTTTCAATTCTGACAGCATTCACTCATTCATTCATTAGTCTATTTCATCATTATTATGCCATTACTCCCCATCCCCACCTCAACCTCCCACCAAGCTCCTTGCACACTGGCCTCCTTCATTGTCTTTTATTTATTTATTTTTTTGAGACAGAGTCTCATTCTGTCACCCGGGCTTGAGTGCAGTGGGTGTGATCTCAGCTCACCGCTACCTCTGCCTCTCGGGTTCAAGCAGTTTTCATGTCTCGGCCCCTGAGTAGCTGGAATTACAGGTGCACATCACCATGCCCAGCTAATTTTTGTATTATAGAGACAGGGTTTCACCATGTTGGCCAGGCTGGTTTCAAACCTCTGACCTCGAGTGATCTGCCTGTTTCAGCCTCCCAGGGTGCTGAGGTTACATATGTGAGCCACTGCGCCTGGCATCCTTTATTGTCTTTGTTTTTTTCCATTTATTTATTTTACTGCATTTTAGGTTTTGGGGTACATGTGAAGAACATGCAAAATTGTTGCATAGGTACACACGTGGCAGTGTGCTTTGCTGCCTTCCTCCCCTTCACCTATATCTGGCATTTCTCCCCATGCTATCTCTCCCCAGCTCCCCACCCCCCACCGTCCCTCCCCTATTTCCCCCCACTGACCCCAGTGTGTAGTGCTCCCCTCCCTGTGTCCATGTGTTTTCATTGTTCAACACCCGCCTATGAGTGAGAACATGCAGTGTTTGATCTTCTGCTCTTCTGTCAGTTTGCTGAGAATGATGGTTTCCAGGTTCATCCATGTCCCTACAAAGGACCCAAACTCATCGTTTTTGATGGCTGCATAATATTCCATGGTGTATATGTGCCACATTTTCCCTGTCCAGTCTATCGTCGATGGGCATTTGGGTTGGTTCCAGGTCTTTGCTATTGTAAATAGTGCTGCAATGAACATTCGTGTGCACATGTCCTTATAGTAGAACGATTTGTAATCTTTTGGATATATACCCAGTAATGGGATTGCTGGGTCAAATGGAATTTCTATTTCTAGGTCCTTGAGGAATCGCCACACTGTCTTCCACAATGGTTGAACTAATTTACACTCCCACCAACAGTGCAAAAGTGTTCCTATTTCTCCACATCCTCTCCAGCATCTGTTGTCTCCAGATTTTTTAATGGTCGCCATTCTAACTGGCGTGAGATGGTATCTCAATGTAGTTTTGATTTGCATTTCTACTTTTTTTTCATTTGTCTTTGCTGTCCTTTGTCCTGAAATATCTTTATTTCAGACTGCTGCCTAGCCAACTTTTTCTTGTCATTCAAGTCTCAGCCAAAATGTCACCTCCTCTGAGAAGCCCTCCTGACTACCTAAACGAAAGCAGCCTCCCCTCTTCCTCACTTTGCTTGATTTTATTCTCTGTCCACAGGTGCCCTGAGCTGACTTAACTACACACCTTGGGGAGACCAGTGAGGGGTCCAGGGCAGAGAACGTGGTGGCTTGAAGCAGGGGAGAGGACGGCGCTTCCTGCTGCCAGGGATCACAGCCTGCATGATTAGCTTTTGCAGAACTTAGCACAGGCTCACTCTATGATGAAAGGGCTGAAACGACTTGGGACACGAGGCCTGCAATGAACTTTCAGAGGCCCCAGCCCAAGCTCTGCCCTCCCGGAAGATGAGTCCCTTGCTGGGTTATGCATCAGCTGATGACAAGGTCATGGCCTGGCTCTTCTTGGCTGTCCCCCTCACTCCCAGATCCCTGGGAAAAGCTGCTGAGGGATGGGCCATGGAGGCTTCGGCAGCTGAGACATGGGTGGGATTGGGCCGCTGGTAATGAGAGGGCCTGCTGATCTGGCGGCTTTGCTAATTAGGCTGCGACAGCTCCAGACTCAGCCAAGGAAAGCACGTTGCTTATGCTAATCAAGGGCAGTCTGCATTTCCTGGCTGGCAGAGTGGCCCAGATCCTGCTGTGTGTGCCCAGCATGCGAGGCATGGCAGGGGAGAGCCAGGGGGGCCAAAGACAGCCCCCATGGCTGTGGCTGAGATTCTGGGGCTGCCCATTGCCCCATATGGGAAGAAAAAGGCATGAATGATGGGAATGGCCACCGGCCACCAGCCACCAGTAGGGAGAGGAAACAGGGCAAAGCCAGGGAGGGGCCAGTTACAGGTGCCCCTTACTCAGTAACCATGAGGGTCGCACTCCAAAACTCAGCCTCGAGTGGTGCTGGGCAGAGCAGGCTGCATAATGACATTCATGGCCATAGACTCTGTGCATCCTGTGCCAAAGTATGCCCTGGGGCAGAGAGCAGCTTCTGGGGTAGCTAAGTCATGAGATTGGCGGGATAGGCAAATTTACCTCCCTGTAGCAGGGAGAGAGAGCTGCACACTTCAGCCCAAATGAAAGATGCGGAAGATTTTGAATTGATTTCCCCAGCCCCAAAATGATAGCACAGAATCTCAGACCCTAGAGAAATCTGCAAGGAGATTCATTCATTCTTCATCCATCCATCCATCCATCCATCCATCCATCCATCCATCCATCCATTCACTTACTCAGCACCTTCTGTGTACCCAATTCCAGGCACTGGGAATGCAGACATGAATGATGCTACTCTCAGTTTCAAGAAGCTAGGGTCTAGCAAGGACCGCATATCGGCAATTAAGTGACTCTAACTCAGACTGAGAGGTCGGGAAGGCCAGGAGGAGGTGATGCTTGAGATGAGCTGGAAAGATGTGCCACATCAACAGTTAATGCCTACGGGACAAATCTTACATGCCACATGGCACTCTACCCCCTTGACGTCCCTAACACATTCAGTCTTCCCAGTGACCCTAACACAGTGAGGACTTTTACCATTTCCCCATTTCTACAAATGGGGAAACTGAGGCACAACGTGATTCATAAATTTTTCCGGGATTGCACAGCTGGTTAGGAGTGAGTTAAGAAGCGGGAGTGAGTGAGCCAGGTGCTCAAGGAGGAGAAGGAACAGCAAACGGACAAGCAGGGATGGAGGAGGCAGCAGGAGCTCTCTGTCGGGTCAGGCAGGCGAGGCTGCGGCAGAGGCTTTAGGCTGGAAAGGGGGAGATGGGCAGAGCCGGGGAGGGGAGCTGGGGGTGAGCGGGGCAGGGGAGATGGGGGTGAGCCAGGGAGGTGAGATGGGGGTGAGCTGGGCAGGGGAGATGGGGTGAGCTGGGCAGGGGAGATGGGGTGAGCCAGGCAGGGGAGATGGGGTGAGCTGGGCAGGGGAGATGGGGTGAGCTGGGCAGGGGCGATGGGCGGGATGGCAGGCAGGAGGTCTGCAATTAGATTCATGCACTGTGATGCTTTGAGTGGAAGCACCCTGGGCTCTGACGGGTCAGAGAAGTGCATTTGGGGGACAGTTGGTTTGAAACCTGCAGCCAGAGAGCCATAAGTGCTGATTAATTATACTCTTCATCAACTATTTAGCACCTCCCTTTGTAGCTGGGTTGGAGCCGGGCTCCGGCTGCCACATCAATATTTCAGATGCGTCTTCTTTTCAGCTAAAAATGAACTTGTCATTTGCACAACTTTTGAGACGTCTCAGTAAGCAAGTCTGTCTGCTCCTGAGCAGGGGTGAGATTTTTACGTTCATAGGGTGCCTTCCTTGTGAAGGGGGCTTTTCAAATGATCCTTGTGCCTTAAACACAGGCTGAAGCGGGCACAGATCGATTCTGCCCAATTTGACCTCTGACCCTTTGTGGCTTTCTGGCCTCAGGGTCTGAGGCCAAGGGTGATACAAAGCCCCAGACACAATATGGTCAGAAGGAGATTTTCCAGTTCTCTCCTTCCCCAGCCTGTAGGGAGAGCCGTGCAAAAGGGGCGAGCGGGCTGTCAGTTAAGGTTAGGGTATGGGGGAAGGGAAGATGCTCTTAGCAAGCGCTCTTCCTGTCACTCATCCTTCAGCATCAGCAAGGGCTTTGCTTTCCAGAGAAGCCCCCATAACCTACTTCTCTGGGCAGGTCAAAGGGCCATCTACCTCTCCTGGGGAGCTCTTCTCACAGGGGACATTTCTGTTTTCTTTTTCTTTTTTTGAGACCGAGTATCCCTCTGCTGCCCAGGCAGGAGTGCAGTGGCGCGACCTTGGCTCACTGAGACCTCCGCCTCCCAGGTTCCAGCAACTCTCCTGCCTCAGCCTCCCAAGTAGCTGGGATTACAGGCGTGGGCCACCATGCCCAGCTAATTTTTGTTATTTTGAGTAGAGACGGAATTTCACCATGATGGTCAGGCTAGTCTCGAACTCCTGACCTCAGGTGATCCACCCACCTTGGCCTCCCAAAGAGCTGGGATTACAGGCGTGAGCCACCACACTGGCCTCTATTTTCTTTTTAAACATGATCATTTGGCTTCCTCCTGTAGACCGTCAGCCTCATGCCAGTAGGGACCGGTCTAGCTCTGTTCACTGTATCCTAGCACCTAGACCTCTGCCTGCCGCGTCGTAGGTGCTTGTACATATTTGTGGAGGATCTCATGAATGAGGGATAATCTTAGGAGATTTGTCCTTCCTCTGTCCCTTCCTTTTTTCCTTTCTTCTGGAAGCTTCTCTTGTGCACAGGTGCTGGAGATACAAGATGAACCAGCTGATGTGCCTAGGCCCAGCTTACCAGAGCCTGCAGGGGCACCCACAGCCACGTGGCAAAAGTGTCCTGGGCTCACGTGTCCAAGTCTGAGGACCTGAGCCATGGGCAGGGATGGCGGGCAGGGAGGCAGGCAGGGGTCGTTTGAAAGCCTGCTTTGGAGACACCTCCTGGGGTGTCTCTGCAACCTTCTAGCACATTCCTTTCCACTCTGTCCTTTGCAGACCTTGTAGGAAAACCTGTGGGGTGGGCTCCTGTGGGCTGTGAGGGGAGAGAGAGTTTCCATGGGGGTGTCAAGCCTGAGATTCCAGGCCTTCAGATGATCCAAGGATTGTAGGATACAGAGAGAAAGAGAGACAGCAGCGGGGAGGGAGAGAGAGCGAGAGGGAAAGAGAGAGGGAGCGAGAGATGCCTCTAAAAGACAGATGCCCGTCTTCCCATGATGAAGGCACAGGAGGGCATCTTGGGACCTGGGTCATCGGAGATGGCCAGAGGCAAGCCCCAAGGCAGGGACTGAACTCTCTTCTGCCAGGAGTATTTTCTTCCTGGAGTTACCAGAGAATTTAGTGTTTGTGGCAGGTGCTGGACTGGACTCCCTAGAGACCCTGAGAGTGCATTTGGGCCAGGAATGGGAGCACAGGTGACGGCAGGGTCACCACTCCATCTGGGCTCTGCCTGCTGCCTTGAGGGGGCATTGACTTCTGGGGTGTGCCCCACACCAGAGGCCAGAGGCAGGAGGTGGGGATGGGTATGTCAAACTTTCCTGACACCTTCCAGTAGCTTCCGGGTCATACCAACAGGCAAGGCCAGATGTAAGAGTACCTGACACCCTCACATAATCAGAGCCGACTACCGGAGTCTCACCGACATGACTCACCGCTCCATCCTGCCCCCAACCATGGAAATAATTCTTTTCTTTTCTTTCTTTTCTTTTTTTTTTCTTCCTTTCTTTCCCTTCCTTCCTTCCCTCCCTCCCTCCCTCCCTCCCTCCCTTTTTTTTTTTTTTTTTTTTTTTTTTTTTTTTT
>NW_022436983.1:8544568-8563610 GCF_009761245.1 Sapajus apella | reverse complement strand
TCTTTTTCTTTCTTTCTTTCTTTCTTTCTTTCTTTCTTTCTTTCTTTCTTTCTTTCTTTCTTTCTTTCTTTTCTTTCTTTCTTTCTTTCTTTCCTTCCTTCCTTCCTTCCTTCCTTCCTTCCTTCCTTCCTTCCTTCCTTCCTTTTTCTTTCTTTCCTTCCCTCCCTCCCTCCCTTCCTTCCTTTTTCTTCCTTGCTTTCTTTCTCTTTCTCTCTGTCTTTTCTCTCTCTCTCTCCTTCTTGCTTTCTGTCTTGCTCTATTACCCAGGCTGCAGTGCAGTGGCAGAATCTCAGCTCACTGCAATCTCCATCTCCTGGGTTCAGGCGATTCTCCTGCTTCAGCCTCCCGAGTAGCTGGGAATACAGGCACCCGCCACCACACCAGCCTAATTTTTATATTTTTAGCAGAGACAGGGTTTCACCATATTGGCCAGGCTGGCCTCGAACTCCTAACCTTGTGATCTGCCCATCTCAGCCTCCCAAAGTGCTGGGATTACAGGAGTGAGCCATTGCGCCCAGTGATTTCTTTTTCATTTAAAAAGAAATAGCTACTCATTGCATAAAATTCAAACAAGTTAGAGACAGTACAAAGAAAAAAACGTGCAAATCACCTATAAAATCCCACGACCCTTGTTAATACCTTTTTGGCTTTTTTTCCTCTCCTAAAGAAACATAATGACATAGAATTTTCCAGAAATCAGCACGACACAGGCTATCTTGCTTTTAGAAAAAACAATTTGACAGTATTCCATGGACATTTTCCCATGTAAATAACTACAATGTTAAAGCAGCGGTGTGTAGCCCAGCACACACAGGAAGTGCTGGGAAGCTCGTTACTACCCAGCCGTAAAAAAAGAATGAGTTAATGGCATTTGCAGCAACCTGGAAGGGACGGGAGATTATTATTCTAAGTGAAGTAACTCAGGAATGAAAAACCAAACATTGTATGTTCTCACTCACAAGCGGGAGCTAAGCCATGAGGACACAAAGGCGTAAGAATGACCCAATGGATTTTGGGGATTCGGGGGAAAGGGTGGGAGAGGGTTAGGGATAAAAGACTACAGATTGGGTTCAGTGTATAGTGCTAAGGTGATGGTGCACTAAAATCTCACGAATCACCGCTAAAGAACGTACTTATCCATCTTTTTTAAAAAAAAGCTGGGCGCGGTGGCTCACGCCTGTAATCCCAGCACTTTGGGAGGCTGAGGTGGGCGGATTGCCTGAGGTCAGGAGTTCGAGACCAGCCTGACCAATATGGTGAAACCCCATCTTAAAAAAAAAAAAAAAGAACGTACTTGTGACTAAACACTACCTGCTTCCCAAAAACCTATGGAAATAATAAATTTAAAAAATACGGATTCCTGGCCAGGCACAGTGGTTCATGCCTGTAATCCCAGCACTTTGGAGGGTCAAGGTGGGAGGATTGCTTGAGCCCAGGAGTTTGAGATCAGCCTGGACAACATAGCAAGACCCCATCTCTACATTAAAAAATACGGGTTCTTGGGCCCCACTCTGAGATGCATCAGTAGGTCTGCTGGGGGGCCTGAAAGTCTATATACTGAGAAAGCCCACGCGAGGACTCTGATTCACACCCCTCATTCAGCATCCTGATCCACAGGCTGCTGTTAAAGATAATCTTCTCTGTATGTTTTTAAAAGGCAGGCAGAAAGAAAAAATTATTTACATTTGCTATCAGGGACTAATACATTTTTCAGCTTTTAGAAAATGTCACGGGTTTGACAGATTCAGTTTCTTTGTCCTATATTTTTTACAGTGGGACAATGTCCCCCTGGTGGGGACTGGTGCCCAGGAGATTCCGGGTCTGCATACCATCCTCGGGCAATGGAGAGATTTCCATCAGGAAAATGGGCTTTGCACACAGCTGAAAAACGTCTCCCCAGGGGCAGTCCAGAAGGAGCTTTTTGTCCAATCTTCCATTAAAGAGAAATTTCAATTGCCCTGATCAGCCAGAGCATTCCAGCTGACCAGGCTCGACTCGCTTACCCAAAACCCAAACTGGCAGAGCAGGGAAAGGAAAGGCGACGTGGGAAGCCCCCTCCGGGCTCCCGTGGCAAGGCTCCCGCAGCAGCTCCAACTGCATTCTGACCTGGGTCTGTGCATCTACCTAACTCTTGCTGTCTCCTGCAGGTCCACGACATAAAAAGCCCATCGTAACTCTTCAAGAGGGTAACGTCTAGCGTACGAGGTACTTCTTTTCACTGATGCTACTGCCCAGGAGAGTCTGAGAGTTGCCACATTCTGTCATGTAAGACAGACTTTTTCTGCAAAGGGCCAGGTAGTAAATATTTTAAATGGTCTCTGTCCCAACTGCTCATAAACACATGGGCACGGCTGTGATCCAATAAAATTTTATTTATGGACACTGCAGTTTGATTTTTGTATAAATATCACATAGTGAAAACATTCCTCTGATTTTTTTTTCAACCGTTTAAAATTGTACAAACAGGCTTGGTGGGTGGGCTGGATTTGGCCTGTGGGCTGGATTTTGCCAAGAGAAAGCTGGATGGGAATTAAGGAAAGAGGGGTAGGCAGGGGCAGACTTTTCCAGAATTAATGCCATACCCCAAGGGGGAATTCTGTCCTCAGAGACAATGAGTGCTAAGTAGACCCTGGACAAGCACCAGACCCAGAAGAGGTCTCAGTTTGTGGCCCCCGGCAAAGCAGAGCCTGAGACAAGGATTTAGGTGCAAGGCGTTTCACTCAATATTACATTTCTTTTTTTTTTTTTTTTTTTGAGACGGAGTTTCACTCATGTTACCCAGGCTGGAGTGCAATGGCGTGATCTCGGTTCACCGCAACCTCCGCCTCCTGGGTTCAGGCAATTCTCCTGCCTCAGCCTCCTGAGTAGCTGGGATTACAGGCACGCACCACCATGCCCAGCTAATTTTTCGTATTTTTAGTAGAGACGGGGTTTCACCATGTTGACCAGGATGGTCTCGATCTCTTGACCTCGTGATCCACCCGCCTCGGCCTCCCAAAGTGCTGGGATTACAGGCATGAGCCACTGCACCCGGCCTCAATATTACATTTCTAAGATGCATCCATGCTGTGGATGACTGTAGTACATCCACATTTTGCTGCTTTATACTTTCCATTAGGTGACTATATCAGTACGTATCATAATTTCTAGTTTTTTTTTTTGTTCTTTTATTTGTTAGCAATGATAAACTCCAAGCCCACTGTGGTACACTACTATTTCTCAGAGATATTTGCTTGTCTTTCCTGGAAGACAATAATACTTTTCTCCTACAAAGGGCAGATTTAGCTTTGTGACATTTTCTGGTCAATGAAACGAGAACAAAATTGGTGTGTGTTACCTTTGAGCAGAAGCTTTCGCAAGCTTGTCTAACCCACGGCCTGCGGGCTGCATGAAGCCCAGAACGTTTCTGAATGCAGACCAACACAAATTCATAAACTTTCCTAAAATATTATGAGATGTTTCTGTGATTTTTAAAAAAGCTCATCAGCTATCATTATTGTTAGTATATTTGAAGTGTGGCCCAAGGCAATTCTTCTTCCAACGTGGCCTGGGGAAGCCAAAAGATGGGACACCTCTGCATAGCGCCTGCGTGCGACTTGACTTATTTTCTCTTTTCCCCAGCAACGTCCTAGATATGGGCTTCTGATCAGCCTGGGTCCTGAGTGGGGTGGGGGTAGATGACACAGAGCAGAGCCACCATTGAGCTGCACTGGCTAATGCAGTATGAGTGACAAGTCCTTGCTGTTGAAAGGTATTGAGATGTTGGGGTCATTTGTTACAGCGGCAAAAGTGATCCTATCCTAACTGATACATCACTCTCTCTCTACCACAACACAGGGATTTCCAGCATAGGGATCAGAGCGGGTGGCCATTTTCCAGGAAGACTGAATTAATCAGTAATGCAAAAAGCCATATTTGAGAGGTAAAATCTGGTCAAAGTGGCCCCCTTCCAGTGTGTGCATTGAGGGGGATTCATTCTTCATCAGCTAGTAAGAGTTTTGACGATAAACGCATGTAGAGGACTGATGGGTGCCTCCTACCTGACCTCGTGGGTCCCTCATTTCCTCTCTCCTTCCTGAAGGCCTTTGAAGTGATTCCAATGCACAGAGGACCCTGGAAGGAGGTGGGGACACCCCAGCCTTGGGCCACTTACATACTGGAAGTAAAAGCAGATGAGGGAAGAATGTACTTATGCTGAGAGACTGATGAGAGAGGGAGAAGCCGGGCTGGGCAGAGGCCTCTGTGCCTGGGAGCCTTTGAAAGCACCGCTCCGGTGAGCCATGGTCAGTGCTGCCGGGGCTGGAGGATGACAGGAATGTCCCGATTGCTTGATTTCCCTTTCTCATTAAAGCAATGGCAATGAGGAAGGACAAATGGTGCTGCGTGGCGCTTCCCTGTTCTCAATTTTCACCGAGAGAGGCTGTCAGCAAGAGGCTCATTTGGTGCCATTTTCATTCCCTGTCACTTTTCCTTTTCTTTCTTTTATTTATTCCCAGTGCTAGTGAGGTTCCTTTAACGATCCCCATCCACACAGCAAACACATCACAACGAAACATAACGAGAGAGAGAGGGGCATGAGAAATTAATCCATCCTAATGATAAAGATCATTACGGAGACAGAGAAAGAAGGAAGGGAAACAACACATTTCATTCTAATTAGGCCCGAAAGCTCATTAGGAAGAGCAGAGGAAAAAAGTGATCAAGTGGCTTCGTCCTGAAAAATGCCTCCTCCGGTTCCACAGGAGCAGGACAGCAAAGAAACTACCACGACGGGCTGATGGTTCCCAAACCGGGGCTCCTTGTGGTAGTCTTGGGGATGGAAAATTGCAGGGAGGGCTGTGCGTTTTTTCCTAGACTCTAAAAAAGCGCTTAATTGAAATCATTATTTTACTCCTGATAACCCTGCACCGAGACAAACTAGAAATGTCAAGTTTGTTTGGGGCTGGAATTCCAACAGCTCAGTGGCACCCCTAGCTCGCTGGTACCCATCAGAGGCCTAATGTGTTGTCGGTCACATCATAAGCATTTCTGGGATCTCAGCGGTAGCCTGCATCACATCTGGGAACATGGCAGTCATACCGAAAGGAGCCTCAGGTTCTTCACGGCGAAGCTCCTGCACAGCTAGCCCTGCCTTTGCTTCATCGCACAGGGAGAAAAGAATAAATCATCATTTAATCAGTTCTGGAAAAAAAATCTTTTGAAACATGAGGTTCACAGGGGGTAAAATAATAAAACGGGTCTTTGGCAGTTAAGGGGAAGCAGGGAGGAGATGGGAAAAGGGAGGAGGGAAGGGGACATTAGCATTTATTGATCGTCTGCCAATACCAAACACTATGCTAAGTGCAACAAATAAATGAATAAGTAAAAAATCTCATTTAATCAGCAGAACTACACTCGTAGGGGGAGGTGGGGGACGGAGCCCTTATTTATTCATTTCACAAGTATTTATGGAACCTATTAGGAACGAGGCATGTTTTGAAGTGTTGGAAACACAGCAATGAACAAAGAAAGTCCCTGTCCTGTGGAGCTCTTAACAACCAAATAAACATTCACACAGATGCATACACACATGTGTGTAAGTGTACATATCCAGATATGCATGTAAACATATATGCACGTTTATGAGAGTGTGTGTGTGTGTGTGTGTGTGTTTATAGAGACAAGGCCTCATGCTCTCACCTAGGCTGGAGTGCAGTGGCACAATCATGGCTTACTGTAACTGTGAACTTCTGGGCTCAAGTGATCCTGTCACTTCAGTCTTCTGAACAGCTCGGACTACAGGTGCATGCCACCATGCCCAGCTAAGTTTTTAAACTTTTCGTAGTGATGGGGTGTCGCTGTTTGTCCAGGCTGGGTCCAGAACTCCTGGCCTCAAGTGATCTTCCCACCTCAGCCTCCCAAAGTGCTGGGATTATAGGCATGAGCCACTGTGTCTGGCCTATATGGTGTATTTTTTTCAGTGATTCTTAACTGGGAGCAATTTTGTACCCCAGAGGGCATTTGGGAATATCTGGATACTTGATGGCTTACCACATTTGCAGGGGTTGTGTGTGTGTGTGTGTGTGTGGGGAATAGTGCTACTGGCATCTAGTGCATAGAGGCAAGGAATGCTGCTAAACATCCTACAGGGCATGGGACAGTCCCCATGATGAAGAATGACCTGGCCACAAACGCCATGGATCTGAAGTTGACAACCCTGTAGTCAAATATCCATCTGTATCTATATATTTATTTCAGGTAGTGATCAGTGTAACAAAGAATGGCTGAGGGAGGTTGGGCTTTGCAAGAGGATTGCCGAGCACCTGCTGGGACAAAAGGCTGAGCAGCGAAGGAAAGAGACATGATACCTACAACAGGCATGGAGCAAATCCTCAAGTGCATAAATCCACGGTTACTGCTTAATTGATTCTATGAAGGAAAATAAGGCCAGGCATGGTGGCTCACACCTGTAATAACAGCACTTTGGGAGGCTGAGGTGGGTGGATCACTTAAGCCTAGGAGTTCAAGACCAGCCTGGGCAACGTAGTGAGACCCCAATTCTACAAAAACAAACCAACAAAAAAAGAAAAGAAAAGAAAGGGTGTAGTGACAGTCTACAGGCGGACCTGATACATGTTGGCAGAATCAGAGATATTTTCCTGGGGAAGTGGGGATGCTTAGAGGAACACCAAATGATAGGAGGAGTTCAGTAGGTGGAAAGAAGGTGGAAGGACGTTTTCGGCAGGCTTGGCAGCTGCAAAGGCCTCTGCAGACAGAAAGAGCTTGGAGATTTGGAGAGCAGGGAAAGAAGCAGGAGTGACTGGGGAGAGCTGGGCCACGAAAGATGGATGGGCGCGAGCCACCCTTCCCCAGGCTGGACTCCTGGTTAATGCAAGCAAGAAAGCGGTGATTATATCCCCATTTCCAGGTTAATGAAGGAGAACTTGGAGGTAATGTTATTTTTGTTGATCCTTGATTTCTTGTTAAGATGTTTTTTGGAGAAGACTTCTCTAACCACTTGATACTGACGATAATGGCCCCCTCCCAGACACTTTTCCATGGACAATAGTGTCCTCCTTTCCTTGGGGGACTCCCTCGGTGAGCACGGTTACGCTGCATGTTAAATGATGCTTGGTCTCTGCTGGAGTCGGAGGTCCCCTCTGCCCCCTACCTGTTGGCAGGCCTCTTCCTCCACCATCACTCCCGCTGAGAAATGTATTTCTTTGATGGCTCTGAGATAACAGCACTTCCTGTTCAGTTATGAAAAACTGTGTAGGGCAAGGCGAGAGGATGGACCAGCTTCTGGCTACTCACAGGGTGATCCCCAGACCAGCCGCATGGGTGTTACCTGGGAATTGCTAGCAATGCAGAATCCCAGGTCACATCCCAGAGCTACTGAATCAGAATTTATTTGCATTAAAATTAACAAGCTCCTCATGTGATTTCCGTGCACATAAAATTTGAGAAGCTCTGCTCTAAATGACCCCAATGGAACATCCTTAATTTGGAGAATTTAAGCGTACATATATTCACACCAAAGAGACACAGCCTTATACTTCTGTTACACACGTCGTCTTAAATGCTGATTTTATTCTTTAATTCAGTGGCATGGTAGAAAATGATGTTTTTAGTGTCGATGCCCTTTGAGCTTTTTATGTATAGGCTGTGAGACCCTAGATGAGTGATGTAGTTTCTTTCAGCCTCAGTTTCCTCATCTGTGAAATGGGGAAAACATTGTCTTCCTTACTGGGATTTGGTGGGCATACAAGATGACACATACAGATATAAGGACCCCATTCCTTCTTGCCTGCCTCTCTCTTCTGTAAAACAGACTGAGGCTGGGAGACGTAAAGGATGCAACAGAGTTTCCTAATCCCAGACCGTAAGGTCAGAGGGGATGTTTAATGATTTAAAGAAAACGAGATTTTCAAGTACAGCTAGTGCTCGACTTACGACCACGATTGGTTCCGACAGACCAGTCGTAACACGATTTGGTCGTAAGTTGAGTAGGCTATATGTACAGTTGAAATGGTGCACGCGGAGATGGTAGTGCTGCCAGAAGCTGGTCCGCACTGTCGTACGCCCAGCTGGGCAACGTTTGCGCTGCCAGACGCGGAGCAGTCGTGGCTAGCGATTGTGGTCGTAAAGTCGAATGGTCGTAAGTTGCATAGGTCGTAAGTCGATCAATACCTGTAGGTAGCATTCAAAGAAGTGGCATGCAAATTTCAGATCACAGTTCAGGGTTAAGGCAGGCCCCCTAACTGTCTCCACTGGGAAATCATTTCCTGATTCATGCCTGGGAGGTCTTGTCTGTGTCCATGTGAGGGGGATGGGCTGGCTTTGGTAGGGACGGGGAGCCCTTGAATCTCTTGAAATTAGATCCAATATTGTGTACATGTACATTATTCTGAGAAGTTCTCCTTGATGCGATTGGGTAGGTGGGAGGCGGGAGATGATGGAGGTGGGGAGGAGCATGGGAAGATAATGCTCCCTTTGGCTGTGGCCCAGGGTCTCACCTTTAAAAAAGGGCACAGCGTTGGAGAATGTTGCAGGCTCCTTCCTGGGGGCAGAGGCCACCACTTCCATCAGGCCCCAAGAAGGCCTGTGCCCTGCGACAGAAGAGCCTGAGAACTGCTTTTTGAGTTCCTCATGAGTGGTTAAGGAGCAGCTCTGGAGAGAGAGGTCCGAATTTGACTTCTAGCTCCCTACTTATTTCTCAAATGACCTTTGACAAATCTCTTCACCTTTCCACACCTTACGTCCTCATCTGTATAAGGGGGATGATGGCAGTCCCTACTTTACAGGGGTTATTATGAGACTTAAATGAGGTAATCCATGGAAAGGTGTTAGAACACAGCATCTGGAAGTTTGTAGATGCTCCATAAACACCAATGAACTTTATTTATTTATTTTTTGTCTTTTTGTTTTTTTCCTTTCTGTGGAGAACGGGGTCTCCCTGTATTGCCCAGGCAGGTCTCACATTCCTGGGATCAAGCTATCCTCCTGCCTCTGCCTCCCTAAGAGCTGGGATTCCAGGCGTGAGCCACAGCGCCCGGCCTACCAATGAACTTTAAAAAACGTGCTATCAGTGCTTTTATTTTTGCAAACATTCCGTCTGTCCCTCCATGTGCAGGGAGAAGACCTGGGGAGCTGTAAGCGATGCTTTACCCTTCCCTTGGCGCCGCAGAGCCAGCGCTTCCCTTAGCACTGGTTCCTTCACTCCAGCTTCTGAAGATCTGGACTGATGGAGGTAGCAGGTCTATAACAGAAGCCTCCTCCATCCAAGCCAACCGTGTGCCTGACCCCAAGCAGGGTGATTTCCACGCACCACTTCACAGCCCCCAAATGGACCAGTCCCCCTGCTACAGACAAGGAAACCGAGGCCAAGACAGATTAAACTTGCCCCAGGTGAGAAGCTAATACACGGAAGGGGAGTTTTCATGCAAATTCAGGATTGTCTGAACATGAACTCAGCATGCACCAAGTTACACTTCAGAGACTCTAAACAAACTTTTTTCGCCCCTAGAAGAATCTGAAGTTTTGCTAGATATGCTTTAGCCAGGACTATTTTAAATGACTTAGAGTGGCAGTAGCATTGAAGCTTCCGCCCTAAAGACTCGACAGGTATTTACAGAGTGTCAGCATCAGGGGCAGCTTGAGGTGGACCTGAGAGACACACAGGAGGAGCAGAGAACAGGCCGTTCCCCGGAGGAGCTCACAGTGAGGTCAGAAGAGAAGAGGAAGTTGCCACCACCAACACCCAGCAGCACCTACATGTGTGAATCCAAATCTCAGCTAAACAACCATCCACAGGAAAGAGTGATTTTATCCCCAGTATAAGGATGCAGAAACAAGTTCAGAGGGAGCAAATCAGATTCAAAATGACTCAGGTGAGGTCTTCTGGCTGGGAAGTGGCTGAGCAGGAACTTGATTCTAGGTGATTTGATGCCAGTGCCTGTACCTGAACCCACCACGCGGTGCCTGGAAATAATCTCAGACCATGAGACCGTCAGTTCCTAGAGGCAGGGACCAGCTCTGCTTGGCTCACCACTGTGTCCCCAGGGTTGAGGATAGTGCCTAGCACATAATCAGCATTCTATAAACACTGGTGGATGAAGAAATACACAAACAAATGGAAGGTTCAGCAAGATGGCAGATAGTTCTATGGTATGCGTGGCAGAAAGGTTATTTCCTGCCCTCTAGTCCTTCTTGTGCCTGAATGGCCTCAAATGATTTCCACCTCTTCCTTGATTTCTCCCTTCCTTGCCCTGCCAGGCTGGCATTTCACACGCCAATGGCATTTGTTACTGCCTGTTTCTGCACTTGCCAGTTTTGACAGGAGTTGGGAAGTGGTTTGCTGGGACATTATCTGACCCGTCACCCTGCTGGATTTTCTGGTCCGACTGGAAACGCCCTGCTTATCATGGGAGAATGGATTCTCAGGGCTGTTCAGCCTAACCTGACTGAGCACCCTGTGGAGCACCGGTCATGAGTCACTAAGAACACAGCATTGCTGGCTCTCGGGAAAGAGCAATTTGGCTGTGAGCTCAGTTACCACGTGCTCCAGAATGGATCCTGTGCCCACAGCACTTCACAGAGGCGTCAGGAGCACAGGGCATGCTGGACTGTCATTCTTTCCCTGACCTCCTTGTTTTCCCCATGCTAACTGGAGGCTATTCACAGGCAAAGATTTATCTTGCTGCTGTTCAGTCCTCAGCACAAGCCTAGCATCTGGTATAAATCATATCCCACTGGGACAGGCATGTGTCTGCTCTGACCAGCAAAGGACAGCACAAGCAATGCCACGTGACTTCCAAGGTCAGGTCATAAAAGGCCCGCAGTTTCTGGTTGGTTCCCTTGGAGAGCTCTCTCCTGGAAGGCACAATCTATGTTCTAAGAAGTCCAGGTCACGGGGAGAAGCCACAAGCTGGTGCTCCAGTGGGCAGTCCCAGCCGTGCTCAGCCTTTGGGTCAACCAGCCCACTTCTTTAGATGAGTGAAGTCACCATCTTGGAAGAGGACCCTCCAGCCCAGCAGGAGCCTCTGGGTCCAGTTCCCAGCTCTCTGAGTTACCCCCAACCATTTGACTCCTCCCAACCGAGGCCCTGAACATCATGGAACAGAAGCTATCCCAGCCTTGTCCAATTTCCTGGCCCACAAAATCCACGAGCATGTTAAAATTAGTGTTTTCAGCCACTCTCAGTTTGGGGTAGTTTATCAAACCACCATGGTAACTAGAGCAACTCTGGAATCAGACTGCCTAGATTCAAATCCCAGCTCCGCTGATTACTACCAACATTTCCTTGGGCAATCCCCTGGGGTCCCACAGACTGCAGCTGTATCATCTACAAACTCGGTATCTACACTCTCTCGGAGGGTTATTGCAGGTGCTATGTGGCATAATGCACCTAAAACATTTAGTCCAGAGTCTGGCATGGTTGCTGGTATTCTTGTCATTATCATCAGCTCAGAATTTTATGGGACACCTCCTTTTTCACATGCGACTCTCCTCCCTCCAGTCCCTGCATCCTCCATGCATTCGACAGAACCTCATCCTAAAGCCAATGAGCCCTTCATCTGCAGTGTTGATGATGTGGCCGACAGGAGCATGTGTCTGAGAAGCCCAGGGTGGAAGTTCAGCTCCACTGTCATTTGCCTTGAGATTCTTGACTTGCATTGAATCTTTCTGAGCCTTCTTTTCCTTGTTCATAACAAGGGGTCAGTCACAGCCCCCTGATGACATAGTGGTTGTGAGGATTAATGAGATAATGCACAAAATGTACTTAACATGGTGGCTCACATTTGGGGACCATTTGATTGTGGTCACCGCCTCCATGAAGCCATGACTGAGCCCGACTGTGTCTTAGGCATGTCCGTGCTGTGAGGGTTGGTTTACATTCTCGCAGTCACACAATTCAAGTTGTATTCGAAACCTTCATTCTGGAGTTTGGTCTCCACTAGGGGTGATTCCTTGGGCCCCAATCTGTGCTGTAGATTTTTCAGAGTGAAACCTTAGGTCAATCTGAGCCAGCGAGTCTATTCATAGGCCATTTCTGATCCTGAAATCAGAGCCAAACAGTATGTGATGCTACTGGACTGTGATATTGACAGATCACACAGGGCCATTTTGCTTTGGATGGCTGGCAAAGTGACATTAATAACGCTGATGACATCTTAGAATTATTTACTCCTGTATGTAGCACTGAGCAGTTTACAAAGCACTGAGCACTGAGTCACTGAGATTTGACTACTCAATCATAATATATGTAATCATTAATAATAAGACTCGAATATCGAGTACATAATGAATATTTGTTAGGAATATGCTATGTACTCTACTTCTATTAATTCATTTAATGCTAAAAACCACCCCGCGAGATGATGAATTCCCATTTCTCCATCGACTCCTTTAGTTGTTACACAGATGAGGAACTGAGGCTCTGGGAACCAGATGACCAGCCTGAGGTCAGAAGCCAGGGAGTGATGCAGCTGGGATTTGAACAGAGACCTTCCTGACTCCAGAACTCAAATGCCCAGTGCCTTCCCAGCGCTCTGGCAGGGACTCCTCCTGCTCTTGGCACATACATGCAGGGATTTAAAGGGAGAGGAAAAAGCTTTTCCTTTTCTTAGCAAAGTTGAGCCACAAGAAGATTACCTTTCAAGAAAACCAGGACAAGTTCCCTAAGAAACATGAAGCCAGGGCTAAGAGGCCACCTGGGGAAGATGAGGCCAGCTCAGGCCCCAGGAGCTAGATCGATATCAACCACGAATTCATTTATAGATTCATGAATATTCAGTAAACTCTCCTATTCCCAGTGGGATGTGGGGAGGAAAGGTGTTTCCAGAGCAACTGGGAAAACATGATGGCCAACAGGAACCTGGCAAAGGAGAGGGCCCAGAGCCAGACTAGAGGCTACAAGAGGTGGACCCGTGATGGGCATCCACAGGGCTCTGCCTCCCTCCGGCTGAGGGCCGAATTGTCCTTTTTCCTCTTTGTCCCAAGCCTGTTGGCAGAACTTGGTTTTCACCACAAAAGCTAGAGTTGGGGAAAACTCTGCTTTGGAAGGGCCAATGGCTCTCCTTCTTCTGGGCCAAACCATTTATCGGACAGATGGGGAAACTGAGGCCCAGGAGAGAGGATGCCCAGCTCAGTTAATCAGAGGAATTCCTCTGGTATACTCGTTCTCAAATGGGGCTGGGGCTTTTGGTCCCACGGGACATATGGCAATGTCTGGAGACATTTTTGGTTGTCACAACTGGAAGCATCTTGTATGTAGAGGACAGGGATGTTGCTCAACACACTACAATGCACAGGATTGTCCTCCCCCCCAAAAAAATTATTAATATTTAACCCCAAGTGCCAACAAGGTTGAAGCTGAGAAGCCCTGTTCTGGTCCTAAGCGCCTGTGATGGGTTGTGCGGTGATAACGTGGCCTTCAGGCATTAGGCAACTGGAGTCAGAATCCACCAGCAATTATCATTCTGTTTTAGAGGGTGGCAAGTTAAGACTGAGAGAGAGGAAGTGATTTGTACTCTGTCACACGGCCAATATGTCCGAGAGCTGGAATTTTAACCATGTCTGCAGGTTGTCGGTCTGACTTTAAATGCAAGCCTTCTTGTCTTTCCACTCTGTCACTTTGAACGAGAAATCCGATCCACAATTATTGAGTCATCGTTTGTTTAATGTCTGTCTCTCCCAAAGTGCCGCAGGATCCGTCAAGACACTGGGACCTAGCCTGGCATACGAAAGACACGAAATTATTTGTTGAATTAATGAAAGTATTTGTGGCCAGGCGTGGTGGCTCACGCCTGTAATCCAAGCACTTTGGAGGCCAAGACGGGCGGATCACCTGAGATCGGGAGTTCAAGACCAGCCTGACCAACATGGTGAAACCCCGTCTTAAAAAAAAAAAAAAAAAAAAAAAAGAAAGTATTTGTAAGATATTCACAAAAACTGTGAATATCAGATAACGACAGCCTTCATTGATCATTTATTCCTTAACTATTAAGGACAGTACTGTTCTAAGCAGATCGCACATATTCACTAATTTTGCCTCCAATGGGCTCAGGTAGTAGGCACTATTATTACACACATGTTACAGATGAGAAGACTGAAGCACAGAGAGGAGAAAGAACCTTATCCTAGGTGACCAAACTAATAAGGGAAGAGCCAGGATTTGAACCCAAGCTGTCACAGGCTTTCGGAGCCTTTGCTGTGATCAAGGACTTGTGGTGACCCAGCGTTGTGTGTCAATCTCACACTCCATCTTTGGAGAACCTCCCCTTCCCTATCTCCTGGGTTAGACTGGGCAGAGATGACCCCAGATGCCTCTCTTTCAGCTCAGGCATTGGCCCATGACGCATGTCCATCATGCACCCCATCCCCGTGACCACTGTGATTGGATCAGAAATGTGCATGTAACCAAAATGGAACCAATCAGATTTTTCTGGAGCTTCTAGAAAATATGTTCTCTTGGAGATCTTTAGCAATAAGGGTGATGTTTGAGGTCATCTTCCCCAGTCACGTGGAGGATGGTGTGTCTTCAGGAGGGGGAAAATGGGGCCAGCACACAAAGGGAGTAATGGGAAACAAAGCCCCAAGATTGGTGCTGGGAGCGACTCCAAGAGAGTGCTGGGAACACTGCTTGAGCTCCTGAGGCCAGTCGTACCTGAAGGATCCGCCCTGACGTTTTCAAGTCCCTGGAACCAGCCATGACTGGAAGATCAACCCTGGTGTTTTTAATCACCAGAACCAGGAGCTTGTGCATCTCTATATGTATACATATATTTGGCTTAAGACAGTTTGGGTTAGTTCCTCTCACATGAAACTCAAAAATGTCTGACTAATACAAGTTGGTTTCAACTTGCCCAAAGGCTTTCTTACTTTCTTTAGTTCATGTCAAAGTAGATGACTGTGCAGTACTCTAAGTGGTAAGACAAGGCTTCCCCAAATCTAGACATGCCTCTCTGCAAAAAGGTATGCAGGGAGAATGATAACAGCTAACATGTATTAGCTCCATGTGACAGGCATCACTCTAAGTGTTTTACATAGATGACTCATGAATCCTCAAAAGCACACCAATGTTTGGTACTATCCTCAGCATCGTTATCCTATTTTAGAGATGGACAGACTAATGTGAACAGCGAGGGTGGGAAGCATGCTCAAGGTCACAGAGCTAGTAAGAGGCAGAGTGAGACCTGAATTCGGGCAGTCCAGCGCCGGACCTCCAGACCCAACTTAACTATGACACCACTTAACTATGACACCATCCTGTGTCTGCTTCCCCTGGAAAGACCTGCACAGGAGCGAGGGCCCTAAACCCAGTTCCTACCTGCAAATTCATGGTGTATCCTCCCAAGCATCTGTTCTTTGCTTTGTTGCCAAAGGCATGTTTAATCACCTGCCTAGAGCTCCCTTCCTGGCTGGCATGATAATGAGCCCACGGCAGTTACTATCGCTAACGTCATTCTGGCTGCCGGCTGCATTTGTGTATGTAATAAACACAGCTACCACAAGATCGGAAATTGGACAGGTGACAACAGAGGTGGTGATTGTGCAGATCGGACTGAGGACAGGGAACTGATAACACTGACAATTCCATAAAGCCATCTCTTCATCTATTGTTTCTCACCTCTGCAGCGAGCCTCTGAGGTGCCCTAATGAGGTAAGATCCTAACATCTGTTAAGATCACAGTCCCACTTGGCTTGTCTGCGCTTTCTTCGTTCTCCTCGCCTCAGCCAAACAACTGCTTTTGATCTCTCCATTCAGGGGAGCGGCTCAGGCTCACTCCAGTCGTCACACCGAGCTTGAAGCAGCGGGTGTCAACTGTGAAAGTTTGCAGGGCGACACAGCTTCTCTAGCATCTCCGTTGATGTGGCAGTCACACCTGGGCTGAAATCTACCACCTTCTAGGAAAGCAGGAAATTCTCAGGGTCACTTCAGATAGATCTCAGAAGACCTCTTTCTTGACAGTGAAGGCAACAGGCAGTGTGGTGTGCTGGCAAGTGTTTAACAGCCAGCTCTGGAGGGGCGGGTGACGTGGCCCTGATTTGTAGTCACTGCCAACGTCCGTGGTGTACATACTCTCCTCATCAATTTCGAGCCACCAATGTGAGGCTTATCACTTTCCTGAAAATTTAACCATTCGCTCTCAGGAGCCTGGAGGAGCAGACTCCAGCACATCCTGTGTAGGAAGCCTGGTCGGTGCCTCAGGCCTCCCGAGAATCCAGTGATTTTCACTGTTAGATGAAGGGAAAGATGGCTTCATTGAAAATAGTTTTGTTTTGTTTTGTTTTTTAATTAAGGAAAATGCAAGGCAGGCAAGACAAGAGTTCAGCTTCCATGCTCACCCAATAAATGATAACAGCAACCAAATAAACCCATAAAAAGATAAATAACACTTTATATAAATTGTCTTACAGATTTATAGATATATCTGAGACCTTTCCTCACTTGGCTTTAACTTGGAGGAATCTCCAGGGAACCCCACTTGCAGAGGTAGGTGGCTGTGCAAATCCGCTTTTCCAGAAAGGAAGGAAGATTTGGCAAAGCAGCAATTTGGCAAATGGAAACATAAAACCAAGTAAGTCCAGGATCCCAGCGCTAGTTTTTTTTCCTCTCATTTTCTTCCTTTCCTTTCTCTTCTCAAACCTTAAAAGGGGAAACATTCATCCCAGAGAGTTATGGGTAATCTAAAGAAGGGTAATTGAGCCAGAAGATGTCAAGATTCTCATCTTATAGCGAGCATAGGTCACACCAGCATTTCTGGGCTGGATCCAAAAAGTTGGGTGAATGGAGAAGAAGATTGGTTTTGACAGCTTTTGGTTCTGGCACATGGAGTGTCAGGCAACATTTGCTTAATTGCTGTCACAGGTGAAGAGATGGTACAGTTAGCTGCAGTAGCTATCCTTTTGTCCATCCCTCCATCCCTCCATCCATCCATCCATCATCCATCCATCCCTCCCTCCATCCATCCATCCCTCCATCCATCCATCCATCATCCATCCATCCCTCCCTCCATCCATCCATCATCCATCCATCCCTCCATCCATCCATCCATCCATCCCTCCATCCCTCCATTATCCATCCATCCCTCCATCCCTCCATCCATCCATCCATCCATCCCTCCAACCATCCATCATCCATCCATCCCTCCATCCATCATCCATCCATCCCTCCATCCGTCCAACCATCCATCATCCATCCATCCATCCCTCCATCCATCCATCCATCATCCATCCATCCCTCCATCCATCCATCATCTATCCATCCCTCCATCCATCCATCCCTCCCTCCCTCCCTCCCTCCCCCATCCATCCATCCATCCAGTCGGCCATCTAGTGATTCATGCCACCATTCCTCTGAAACAGCTCAAGGTCACAAATGACATTATTAAATCCAATTGTCAACTTTCCTGCCCCTCTTGCTGCCCCTCCCAGCAGCATCTAATAGTTGATCTCCCTCTTCTCGGATACATATCACTTCTCTACTGGTTTCTTCCTACCTCACCAGCTGCTCCTTTTCAGTGGCCATTGTTGGATCCCCTTCCCCTTTTGACCTCCAAATGCTGGAGGCCTCCAGAGCTGGATCCTTGCATTCTCTGTCTGTACTCTCTGTCTGACACTTGTCTGGTATCGCGGCTTTAAATGCTATCTGTATGCTGATGATTCCCAAATGGATATGACCAGCCCTGACCTCTCCCTTGAATTTTGGACAATCAACTCTCAGGTGATTAATAGACATCTCCAACTTAGCATGCCCCAAACTAAGCTCCTGATTTCCTCCTGGCCCACCCCTTCTAAACTTGCTTCTGCCCCTGTCTTCTCCATTTCAATAAATGAGAGTGCTTCCCTTCCAGTTATTCAAAGGTGCATCTCTGGAATCAGCCTTGACTTCTGTGTTTGTTTTTTTTTTTTTTTCTGAGACGGAGTTTCACTCATGTTACCCAGGCTGGAGTGCAATGGCGCGATCTCGGCTCACTGCAACCTCCGCCTCCTGGGTTCAGGCAATTCTCCTGCCTCAGCCTCCTGAGTAGCTGGGATTACAGGCACGCACCACCATGCCCAGCTGATTTTTTGTATTTTTGGTAGAGACGGGGTTTCACCATGTTGACCAGGATGGTCTCGATCTCTTGACCTCGTGATCCACCCGCCTTGTCCTCCCAAAGTGCTGGGATTACAGGCTTGAGCCACCGCACCCGGCCTGACTTCTGTTTTTTATCCTACCCCACATCCGACCAGCCAGTCAGTTCTGCTGGCTCTACCTCTGAACTAGATGCTGAATCTCATTCCTTTGCCCCACCGTGCACTGCTCTCTCCCTGGTCCCACCCACCACAAACTCACACCTAGATTATTGCAATAGCTTCCTTATTTGTCTCCGGCACCTGCCTTTCCTCCCTAGAGTCTATTTTCAACACAACATAAATATATGTCAGGTCCAGTCCCTCCTCTTCTCAAAGCTCACCATTGGCTTCTCATTTCACTGGGAGGAAAACAAAGTCTTCCAAAAGCCTGAAAGGCCCCTGGCTCCCTCTGACCTCACCTCCTCTCACATTTCCTGTTACCCCAAGGCACGGAGTTAGCCATGCTAGCCTTCTTCTGTTCTCTCTGCTCTTCCCTCAGATCTCTGCATGGCTCACTTCCTCCCCTCCCTTAAGGCTTTCTCAAATGTTGCTTTACCAGAGACCACCCTATGTGAAACAGCAGCCCCCATTATTCTGCATCCCTCTTCCCCACTTTATTTTCCTTCACAGTTCTTCCTGCTACTAGAAGTTACTTGTGCTATTTGCTTTCTTGTTGAACATCGGACTCTCCCCTTTAGAATACAGTCTTTCTGAAAGCAAGAGCTTTGTCTGTCTTATTATTCTATCTCCAACTACTTGAATAATGCCTAGTGCGTAGCAGGTGACAGCAGGAATGAATGGATGAATCCATCCACCCATCCACCCATCCATCCATTTGTTCATCTATCCATCCAACCATCCATCCATGCAATTCTTTCTTTCTCTCTCTTTCCTTCTTTCTTTCTTTCTTTCTTTCTTCTTTCTTTCTTTCTTTCTTTCT
>NW_022436983.1:8408786-8544558 GCF_009761245.1 Sapajus apella | reverse complement strand
CTTTCTTTCTTTCTTCTTTCTTTCTTTCTTTCTTTCTTTCTTTCTTTTTTCTTTCTTTCTCTCTCTCTTTCCTTCCTTCCTTCCTTCCTTCCTTCCTTCCTTCCTTCCTTCCTTCCTTCTTTCTTTCTTCTCTCTCTCTCTCTTTCTTTCTTTCTCTCTCTCTCTCCTTCTTTCTTTCTCTCTCTCTCCTTCCTTCCTTCCTCCCTCCCTCCCTCCCTGCCTCCCTCCCTCCCTACCTTCCTTCCTTCCTTCCTTCCTTCCTTGCTTCTCTCTCTCTCTCTCTTTCTCTTTCTCTCTTTCTTTCTTTCTTCTTTTTCTTTTTCTTTTTTTGAGATGGAGTCACGCTCTCTTGCCCAGGCTGCAGTGCAGTGGTGTGACCTCGGCTCACGGCAACCTCCGCCTCCCTGGTTCAACTAATTCTCCTGCCTCAGCCTGCCGAGTAGCTGGTATTACAGGCATGCGCCATCATGCCCGGCTAATTTTTGTATTTTTAGTAGAGACAAGGTTTCACCATGTTAGTCAGGCTGGTCTTGAACTCCTGACTTTGTGATCTGCCTGCCTCAGCCTCCCAAAGTGTTGGGATTACAGGCGTGCGCCACCGTGCCTGGCCCTTATACGATGAATATTAATTTCTTATTACTCTGGTGAGATTTCTTGCACAATTGGTTGTGGAGTAAGATTCATATGTGTAATAATGAAAACAGTGTGGCCACAGTGACACACAGCACTGTACAAACTTTACAGCAAATGCCCTTGATTGAGAGCTGACCATGGGCCATTAATTGTGCCAGATGTGAAGCTCTTCATCTCATGAAGCATCACCGCAACTCACGAGGGAGTCACTGTCATGAACCCCATTTAACAGATGAGGAAGGCCAGGCGTAGTGGTTCACATCTATAATCCCAGCACTTTGGGAGGCCAAGGTGGGCAGTTGACTGGAGGTCAGGAGGTCGAGATTAGCCTGGCCAACATGGTGAAATCCTGTCTCTACTAAAAATACAAAAGTTAGCCAGTGTGGTAGGACATGTCTGTAACCCCAGCTACTTGAGAGGCTGAGAGGGGAGAATCACTTGAACCCAGGAGGCGGAGGTTGCAGTCAGCCGAGATCACGCCACTGCACTCCAGCCTGGGCGACAGAGAAAAATTCCATCTCGATAAAAACAAACCGAAAACCAATGAGGAAACTGAGGGCCAGAGAAGTTAAGCCATTTGATCAAAGTCACACAGCAAGCAAGGAGCAGAGCTGGGGCTCACTCTTCAACCTGTCTTAACTCCAAACCCTGTGGTCTTTTTGCTTTTGAGTAGAAAGGCCTGGGTATTCTCAGGATCCAGCCCTTAGACCCCGCTTTCAAGGAGTCTGCCCAGCAGTCCTCTGAAGATGAAAGGCAAGGGGCCAAGGCCAGGCCCAGTGCTCCTGGATAGATACTGGGATTTTCCATGGAAATGAGACCCTGAGTCTTTCATCTCATTGGGGAAAAATCTGGACATTCTACCTTCCATGGGAGTTTTCTTACCTCTCTGTCCTTCTTACCTGGATATCTTGGGATTAATGGCAAAGTAATGCCGGGTGGGTGCTGGGCAGCTGCAGGAAGGAGGGGCCGAGGGCAGGAGACCGGTACAACCCAGCAGCCACCACATGGAACAAGGCTCTTAATAACACTGGATTTTTCCAGCAGGTCTGTGCGCTAATTAAACCGGCTCCTCGTAGCCACTGCAAAATGACTGGAGTCTCACCTGAAAGCCTGTAATTTGCCAACACGAAGGAGAACAGAAGCAAGTACTCAAACATTACCCACAACCACTGCTTCGGAATATTGATTAGCAAGAGACGAGACACATGCCAGCTTTCAAGCCCTCGAACCCAATCAGAATCAATATTTCTCTCCTCGGAATGCAGAGAGGACCCTTTCAATTCCGATCCGGAAAGAGCCCAGGGGCTGTGACATCTGCCAGCCCTATTGTCCTGTTCTGCTTCACTGAAAATGCTAGCATAGGTGAAGATATAAAAATTACAGAACTCATCAAAAGATATTATAAAGCCCCAGCCACACATCCTAATGACTCACAAAATGACTAGTCTCCAGCATGCAGCCTGTAATTAGAGCCTTGCTGTGCAGAACATACACTCGCAGCCCCTGCGTTGAGGTTCCATAAAGAGTCCAGAGTCTGACCCCCGAATTGTGCTCACACAGGGAAGGCAATGAAAGGTCGCAAGCTCACCCTGAGAAGTGAGAAAAAAAATCCTCAGAGCCTGGAAGAGCTTGGAACTGTGCAAAAGGGAAGTGGAGATTTAAAGGAGCAAATTGGAAGGGTCAAGACAGGCAGGAAGGGGACGGTGGGAACTGGAATACTAAGCTTTCATCCCAGCCTATGGCTAGAACAGGATCCAGCTGGCATGGCTTTGGCAAGTCCACAGTTCTCACCAGGGCACATCCCAAGGTGTTAGCAGGAACCGGAGAAGGGGAATCTGGCTTCCTGTTTTTTGTGGGTGCCGACAATACCACTGGGGCCCCCAAGATGGGGTCGAGGAGACAGTCCAACAGGGGAAAAATCACTAAGTAGACCAGATGCCCCCCTCCAACCCAGATTCAGTTCTCATATCTTGGCCCCATTTCTGTTTATCTATTATTTTTATTTAGTTATTTTTTTTTAGAGTTGGGGTCTCATTCTGTTGTCCAGGCTGGAGTGCAGTGACATGATCATAACTCACTGTAGCCTTGAGCTCTTGTGCTCAAGAGATCCTCCCAACCCAGCCTCCCTAGTAGCACGGACTACAGGCACACGCCACCATGCCCGGCTCCTCTTGGCCCCATTTCTGGAAGGACAAGCAGAGATGAAGACAGCTGCAGAGGAGCCTACTGGATTCCCCTTCCAAACTCAAAGTCTGCCCAGATGTTCTGGGTCTACACGACTCCAGTCCCCCCAGTGGAAAAGTGGCAATGGTTAGACATTCTCTTCAAGAATGTCAACCAGCAAGTGGGTAAGATTTCAGCCTCTGGAGTCAGTAATCCTGGGTTCAAATCCCAGGTCTTGTGTATGGGTGGCCCTAGATGATTGCTCCAACTCTGAGCCTCAGTTTCCCTATCTATAAAATAGTTCTCATCCCAGGAAAGTGTTAGAAAGCCCACAGCCTTGTACCCTCTAACTGCCCAATAAATGCAGTAGTACTCAGTAGTAAAGCCAACCATTGGGTCTAAGAACAGTTCCCTCCAGTTACCTCGGACACAGCCCTGGCTGTGCACATGTGATGCCATGTGTATGCAATGCCTTTGTATGAGATGCCTGCGTATGTGACGCGGGTCCATGTGATGCCTGCCTATGCAATGCCCACCTCTGTGATGATGCCCGCCTACGCAATGCCCGCCTATGCAATGCCTACGCATGTGATGCCATGCCTATGTGATGTCTGTGTATGCAGTGCCTGTCTATGCAGTGCCGTGCCTTTGCAATGCCTGCCTATGTGATGCCTTGCCTATGTGATGTTTGTGTATGTGATGCTGTACTTAGGTGATGTACTTGTGCAATGCTGTGCTTATGCGATGCCTGTCTGTGTGGTGCCTGTCTGTGTGATACCCGTGTAATGCGATGCCGTGCCTATGTAATGTCTGTGTATGCGAGGCCTGTCTATGCAACGCCATGCCTTTGCGATGCCTGCCTAGGTGATGCCGTGCTTATGCAATCCCTGCCTATGCTATGCCCGTTTATGCGATGCTGTGCCTGTGTGATGCCATGCTTATGCAATGCTGCACCTGCTCACTGCTGTCCTCCTTGCTGTGGAATCGTGTCTGTCTCCTCTCCACCTGGCCAAGTACAGTCCATAGCCTTACACACAGCACCGGCTCAGCCCAGTAAAGCTGAGGACACAGCCAGGGACAAGCCCCAGATGAGGGCCCATGCCAGCTGATCTACCTACTGCCCTTCACCCCAGGGCCCCCATGCCCGGGGTGGGCGTGGAGTGTCTTCAAAGACTCCCAGTAAAGCGGAGCCAGAAGTCAGAGTCCTAGTGAAGGCACCTGATAGGATGACTGCTGTTGTCATTAACCACACAGCACCTGACATAAGTCTAGGGACAACTATGTGCTCTGTCATTTCATCCTCTCAGCGTCCTTGTGAGGTGGAGGCCAGTAGTTTTCCTACTCCACAGAGCTGGAAACAGGCACAGAGAAGTCAAAAAGCCTGCCTCACCTGGAGCCCAGCTGTAGGGCACACCCCTCCGGAGGACCCAACGGTAACTCTGCCATCAGCGCCGGGCCAGAGTCCCAGGGGAACCAAATGGTCCTAGGATTTCTATTTTGGTTCCCTGCTCTAAGCCTAGCACAGCTTGTATTCTCTGCTTCCCTCTCAGCCCACTCACAGCCGCGGTGCAAAAGAAATCTCCCCACTCTCAAAGATCTCACAAAACAGCAGGCCTTCAAGGCAAAACAGGAGGGAGAGGAGAGCAAAGGACGCAGGGAGGACTCCACGCTCCACTGATCACAGGGCCCTGGGCCTGGCTGCTCCCCGGCATGTGGAGGCCCTGGCTGGACCTCGGCCAAGCAGTGTGGCCGAGGAGGCATGGAAAAAACAAGCCTGAACTTGGGATTCAAGAGAAGGACATTGCAAGGTCAGTAGTCCGCCAGGGAGGCAGGGGAGTGGCCAGCCTCACTCCGCATCCGGCTTTTCTGTCTTCTCTAATCCAAGTTTACGCCATGGCAATAACAGCATTCTCCATCATTGTATATCTCCACTGATCTCAAGAGGTGTCCACAGACCAGGATCTCCCCACGGCTCAGGCCAGCACAAATTCCATGCCTGGGCCAGGTGGGTGGCTCAAGCCTATAATCCCAGAACTTTGGGGGGTCAAGGTGGGCAGATCACTGGAGGTCAGGAGTTTGGGACCAGCCTGACCAACATGGAGAAATCCAGTCTCTATTAAAAATACAAAATTAGCCGGCCATGGTGGTCCATGCCGGTAATCCCAGGTACTCGGGAGGCTGAGACAGGAGAATTGCTTAAACTTGGGAGGCGGAGGTTGCAGTGAGCTGAGATTGAGCCATTGCACTCCAGCCTGGGCAACAAGAGCAAAACTCCGTCTCAAAAGATTTTTTTAAAAAAAATTCCATGCCTGGAGCCTCATATTAGGTGTCTAGATGCTTATGGAATGAGGCCCGAGGCCTTGGAAGGGCTAGAAGGACCTCTGGAATCCTTTGGGGCTAGCAATTATAGGATCAATTGTGTTGTCCTTCAACAATTCTTTTTTTTTTTTGAAAGAGGCACAGTTTCAGTCTGTCGCTCAGGCTGGAGTGCAGTGGCACAATCACAGCTCACGGCAGCCTCAACCTCCTGGGGGCAAGGGAGCATCCCACCTCAGCTTTCTGGGCAGCTGGGATTACAGGCACACGCCACCATGCCCGGCTAATCTTTTATTTTTAGCAGAGACGGGGGCAAAAGATGTTGCCCGGGCGGGTCTTGATCTCCTGGGCTCAAGCAGTCCTCCTGCCTTGACCTCACAAAGTGCTGGAATTACTTTCTGGCTATCACTTCCCCTCTCAGACCTTGGTCTTCCCATGGATGAAATGGGATAATAACACCCCACCCACAAGATGGTTGTCATGTTGTGAGATGCAAATGAGTCCCTACATGAAACAGACTTGGACCAGCAGCCAGGTGTGCCAGGTGTGAGCAGCCAGGCTCAGGGCCCTGTGATCGGCGGAGCGTGGAGGCTTCTCAGCGTCCTCTGCTCCCCTCTCCCTCCTCCTTTGCCTTGAAGATCTGTTGTTTTGTGAGGTCTGAGTGGGGAGATTTATTCTGCACCGAGGCTGTGATCACAGGTGTGAGCCACTGTGCCAGACTCTTCAACAAATTCTTGTATGTTAATTTCCCACCAGGCTCCAGGGACAGAAGGATGACAAGATGGACACAGACCTTGACCAGGAGCTTATGAGACTGAGGCAGGGGCTCTAGCCGAACCCCAGGGAGATTGGGATGTTTGCTTTCTGTTTTCAGTGACGTCATTCATTGCATAGTCATCTATGTGCAAAGCGCTGTTAAGTAGGGGCTGGACAGGTGACGTGGGGATGGGGCAGGACAGGTGATGTGGGGATGGGGCAGGACAGGTGACGTGGGGATGGGGCAGGACAGGTGATGTGGGGATGGGGCAGGACAGGTGACGTGGGGATGGGGCAGGAGAAGAGCTGAGTAGGGAGGAGAGGCTGAGAGCTCCAGGCAGAGGGAGCAGCAGGTGCAGGGGCATGGAGTTGGGAGAGAGCTGGGCAAGTTTGATAACCTGAAAAAAAACTTGCCTAGGGCGGCTACAACGTGTCACAAAGCAGACGGCTCAGAACAACGGAAGACATCTTCTTCCCGTTCTAGGGGCTAGATGTCTGAGACTGAGGTGTCGGGGCCATGCTCCCTCTGAAGACTTCAGGGGAGAATCTTTCCCGGCCCCTCCCAGCTTCTGGTGGTCTCTTGGCACTCCCTGGCATGTGGCTACCTCACTCCAATCTCTGCCTCTGTGGTCCCACAGCCTCCTCCCTGTGTCTCCACATGGCATTCTTACAAGGACATCAGGCCTTGGATGAGGGCTCACCCTCATCCAGTCATCTTAACTTGACTAGTTATAACCACAGAGATGTTGTTTCCAAATAAGGTTCTATAGTTCAGGTAGGCATGAATTTGGGATGGGGGCACACACAATCCGACCCAGAACAGGCAGGACAGCTGGAGGGCATGGGGGAGGGTGGCCGCAGAAGGGACTGTTATTCCTCAGAAAGAGACGAGACATCTCTCTGGCTTTAGGTGGAGGGGGGTCCCCTGGCAAGAAGAAGGTGTTTTCTGGTCACAACCTCCAGGCTCCTGCCATGGGGGAAGGTCACCGGAGCAGCAGATGGCAGACATGGGGGAGAAGGGAGACCAGGAATAGCCAGGGCGCAAAGATCTTGTCTTAAAATACACCAAATCAGGAAGATCTGTCATCTCTGCTAAGCAGATGTGTTGTAGATTCTATTAAAAGCACAAATGAACTTTAGAAGACAGGTCCTAATAAGCAATTCTAATTATCATCTTCATTAACTACTCCAGTCCCAGGCGATCTATTTTCATACTGGGGAAGAGCCCCAGCCACATTTCTCTGGAAAAGTCTGTTCCTCTTAGCACCTCCAGGCGCGAAGTTTGTTTAGTGGTGAGAACGGTATCCCTGTCCTTGGGCAAGGGGCAGAGGCAGAAGGCCCTCATTCCATTCCTGCCTGAGTCTTTGCATCCAGCATTGAGTAGCTAGCTTCCTGTCCCACGTGCCAATACATTTTGAAGGGGGGAAAGACCTCATGGAGGAGACGGTACCTGGGGTTTGCTATTTACTCCAACAAGCAATGTTTTGGTGGGTGTGGCATGGTTCTGGGTGGTACTAACAGCAGTTTCACGCGGCCACAGCTGCTGGTCTGAACCTTTTTCATGTAGTAATTCGTTTGCATCTCATAAGATTCATTTACTGACTCATGATTCTTTTTCTTGAAAAGATAGTTGACAAACTATCTTGCGGGTTGGGTGTTGTTATTACCCCATTTCATCCATGGGAAGAGCAGGATCTGAGAGGGGAAGTGACAGCCAGGAGGTGGTGTTGTTGACAGAAAGTGCGCAGCAACCTGAATTCAGAGCCCGTCCTCTGACTGCAACGGCAGGTAGCCTGCAGATGTTGCCAGATGCTGTTGGGGGATGGGGGATGGTACAAAAAACCACGTTCACTAGCTGCCAGGCTTCTGCCACCATTTCCACTTCAAGGTTTAGGGCTGTGTCTCTCCCACCTTTATACCTACTTAGCAAATCTCATGTGAACCACTGTTGAAACAGCCCCGTGCCGTTGTTCCAGCTTTTCTCACTTTTCAGGAGTAACCACGCTTGAAGTTTAACATTCACCTTGTAAAGAAAGATTTCAGGTTGACCTAATAATTCCTTAAAGCCTGGACCCTGTTGGTGGGGACAGAATCCCCCATCTGCTAAGCATCCTGGAATGGGAAGACTGGACTCTCACTGAGACTAGTGGATTTTTCTGTTTTGACCCGTGCCTGTTCCATAACAGCCTCTGAATAATTACCTCCTTGCTGGATGAAGGAAAAGAATCATGAGTGAGTAAATGAACGAATGAATGAATCTGTTACTTTTCAGCTGCATGTTTCCCCAACTCATGATGTAGTTCTGTGGGACGATTTACTCCTCCCGAACACACCACGTGCACTCGGAATCTCCGTGCCTTGACCTGCTCAGTCCCATCTACCTGAAATTCCCGTGCCTCCTACTCCGACTCATTCATCCTTCAAGGACCAGGACAAACTGAACCCCCATGCTCCTTCCATTTCTCCTGAAATGAACTCCTCAGCTCATTTTTTGATGTGATTGAACAAACCTCTAACCTCACCTGGAATGTTTCAAAGACATTGGAAGTTCGTTATTCCCTCTCCCATGTTCTCAGAGCGCTCTACACATATATGCCAAGAGCCGTCATGGAATTTGGATGGTATTTTGATTACCTACACGTCTTTCTTTGTCTTTGACAGGGACAGTCCTCAAGGTTAGGAGCTGAATCCCATTCCTCTCCGATACCCCAAATCTGGTGTTGAATAAAAGCCTTTGAAAAGTAAACAGAAAATCCAAGTTTTGCATCCTGGCTGAGTAGGGAATGAGAAGGGACCCCACTGGCTGGGCCCTCTGTCCACTTGTGCTCAAAGCTGTCTTTGAAACATTCCAGGTGAGGTTAGAGGTTTGTTCAATCACATCTCATCCCCCAACACAGCAGAGACCTGGCGTCCCCTGGAGGGACAGAGTGTCTGCTGCCCTGATGGGGTCTGCTTGCCACACCGAAGGACAAATCTCCCCCTCTTTGGACTCTTGGAGCACTCAGCGGTGCCCACAACGCCCTCTGTACATTCCCGTGGGATGCCTTTGGCTGCTCACGGACCCCACATTGATGGCGAATGTGAGAACAGCAGTGTACACAGCCCTCCAGGGGTTTCATGACAGCGTTCTAGGCCACACCCAGTCCTCAGAGTAAGCTCACCACCTGACAGTGGAAAGAAAGAGCAAAGGATACAAAGCCCCAGCTACAGAAGCATCTCATCCTGTGAAATAATCCATAAATGGAACCACAGGAGCAACAGGATGGCCCTAAGACCAAATCTCAGCCCCGCCTTTTCTCAGCTTTGCAGGTAACTTCTCTTGCCTCATCTGTAAAATGGGTACAATGGAGCACATGTCTCAGTGCTGTCATGAGGATGAAATGAGACACCGTATACAGGGGCAATGATACCAGTTGTCAATAGCAGATAAGGCCCATGCGTTGTACCAGTGATAAATAACTGGCGAAATTGGCCCTGTGTGCTGGTTTGCAAAGCTGAGCATATCCCGGAATGTATATGAAGAACCCAGAGTCAATATATCATGAGCACCCAGCAAACGACAGCTCCCGTGACCATCAGCGCTGGGTTTACGCTGCTCCGAAGCTTCCAGGTCACCATTTGTTAAAATGGCTCCTCACATCCTAGGTACAGTCTGGGAGGCTGATTTGAAAGACTAGCTGAAATCGTCTTCACTCCCTGATGATTTTCGCTGTTGTCAGTAGGGAGCCTCCCCTGATGTGACTAATCTCTCTCCATCCCCAGGCTGGGGGCTTGAAAGGCGCCACTGGCAAAAATCAATCCAAAGCAATTAAATCCCTACCAGGTATGATTGGAACAGGAGCTCGATTGATTGGATGTGCACTGGGATGGGAAACCCTTGCTGATTGGCCTTGTAATACCCCGAGAAAGCCAGCTGCCTCTTCTCAGACTCCCCATGCACAGCACCCCGAAACCCCACCTTGCAGAACGCCTTCTGCAGACAGGCAACCAAAAGGCTGGTTACTCATTTCCCCTCTGGGTCTGCTGGCACTTGGTTCACACATTTATTATGGCCGTTGTCAAGTGGTGTTTTCATTATGGCCGGAGATCTGTGCTGGTCTCACTCCATTGTTCGATCCTTAAGAGGAGGGACTGTTTCTTGTTCGTATTTATACCTTCTTCTTTCAGGTGTCTAGCACACACCACAGGCACTGTAGGCAGTCAGGATTTTCCATTACAAATGACCCACAACACAACCAAATTGGATTAAATAACATTATTGGCTCACATAACTGGAAAGTCCAAGGGCAGCTTCTGCAAGCAGACGGAGCATGGCGAAGGATCTGAAATGATGCCGCCGATCCTGTTTCTCCCTCTCAGTGTTGGTTCCCTGCTCAGGTGGGCTCTCTCCTCCTGGGGGCAAAGTGGCTGTGAGCAGCTCCAGCCTCACATTCTCCCTCGTTCAAGTTCAATGGGTATGCATGTATCTCTTGGGCAGGGGTCTCAGTCAAAGTCTTATTGTGTCTCTCTATCTTTGCCTGGGTCAAGTGTCTACCTTGCATCAGTCAGTGTGGCCTGGGGACCGTGATGCTCAGCACTCCAGCCCCATGCCCACCTCTAGAGTGAGCCCCAGCTGAACAAAATGGATTAAGAGTGAGGGTGGGTACCTCCCCGGAAGGAAGTCAGAGTAATGGATAGTGAGTGGGTGGAGCACAGCAAGGGTCTACTTCAGCGCTCAATGGATGAAGTAACGAACATTAGTGGGAAGCAGGAGCCTTCAGTGGCATTCTATATGTCTCAGTGATGACATCCCATTGTTGCTCCTGCTTTTGCTATTTCTATTAGGTCGGTGCAAAAATATTTGCAGTTTTTGTCTCTCCTTTCTTTCTTTCTTTCTTTCTTTCTTTCTTTCTTTCTTTCTTTCTTTCTTTCTTTCTTTCTTTCTTTCTTTCCTCTCTCTCTCTCTCTTTCTTTCTTCTTTCTTTCCCTTCCTTCCTTTCCTTCCTTCCTTCTTTATTTCTCAGGGTCTCACTCTGTCACCCAAACTGGAATGCAGTGCTGCAATCTTGGCTCACTGCAACCTCTGCCTCCTGGGTTCAAGTGATTCTCCTGTCTCAGCCTCCCAAGTAGGTGCATGCACCACCATGCCCAGCTAATTTCTGTATTTTTAGTAGAGACAGAGTTTCGTCATGTTGGGCAGATGGGTCTCAAACTCCTAACTCAGTTGATCTGTCCACTTCAGCCTCCCACAGTGCTGCAGTTACAGGCATGAGAAACCACGCCCCAGCCGGCTTTGCCATTACTTTCAATGGCAAAAACTGCAATTACTTTTGCATTCTCTCTTTCCCTTCCTTCACATGCACCAGGGACAAGAGACAGAGAACACTTAGCAAAACACTTAGTCTCTCAAATCTGATAAGGAGTAATTGTTTTCATGACCAACCTCAGTGCCAAAAATGCAGACAGATTCTTCATTAACTAGGTTCAGCTTCTTCCAATAATTTATTTTAGGTCTGTTGAGAAAAGACCTTATATTTTCAGTTGATAAACTTTGCTTTGTTTAGATGTATTCTGAGAACACAATTAAATTCCACTCAGCATATGCGTGTGTTGAATACAAACATATATGTAGGTATGTGTGTGTAGTGTGTACGTGCTATGTCTAAAATGTTTGTACCCAAATAGAAAATACTGATTTTCTTTCAAATGTCCATGGAATATTCACAAAAGTTGACTGTAGACTGATCCACAAAGAAAATCTCAATAAATTCCAGAAGAAAGTCAATAGGCCTCCCTCTCTGACCATAATGCCAGGAAGAAGAAAAAATATTTTAAAAAGGCACATCCTGGCTGGGCACAGTGGTTCATGCCTGTAATAATCCCAGCACTTTTGGAGGCCGAAGTGGGCAGATCACTTGAGGCCAGGAGTTTGAGACCAGCCTGGCCAACATGGCGAAAACCCATCTCTACTAAAAACATAAAAGTTAGCTGGGAGTGGTGGTGCATTCCTGTAGTCCCAGTTACTCAGGAGGGTGAGGTGGAAGAATCGCTTGAACCCAGGAGGTGGAGTATGCAGTGAGCTGAGATCGTGCCACTGCACTCCAGCCTGGGCGACAGAATGAGGCCCTGTCTCAGAAGAGAAAGAAAAGAAGGAAAGGGAAGGAAAGGAAAGGGAAGGAAAGGAAAGGGAGAGAGAGAAAGAAAGGAAGGAAGGAAGGAAGGAATGGAGAGAGGAAGGAAGAAAGGAAGGGAGGAAGGGAGGGAGGGAGGGAAGGAGGGAGAGAGGAAGGAAGGAAGGAAGGAAGGAAGGAAGGAAGGAAGGAAGGAAGGAAATAAAAAAGGCCTATCTTGCTACTCTTGCATGGCACCTGGAGAAGGAACAGAGGGTCTTGGCCTGGGGAGCAGAGGTCCTTCCTGCTCTTGTTCGGGGTGACTGCTGTAAGTGCTACCATGTTCTTCACATAATCCTGAGCAGCAGCAGGCGTGGCTTCCTGGCAGAACCGTCCCACTGCCGCGTCCTAATCCTTTCCATTACTGACATCTGAAGGTTGATAATCGGAGCGCTAAGGGAAATAGTGGGAACAGGAGGAGAGGTAGTGGGAATGCTTCAGACATGCAGAAAAATCTAGAAGGACAAGTAATCCCACCCTCCTTATTAGCTCAAGCAACTGATCACAGCTGTGATAGAGAAAAGACATGGACAGATAAGGGCTTTTGATATCAGGCTATCCTGATGGCCTTAAAATACCAGAAGCACATTCTAATTAGATACAGAGTAGGTGAGTGATAATCAGATTTGGGATCAGATCAGGGTTAAATTAAGCAGTGAATGAAAGAAGTTAAAGATTAAGGAGATCTATACCTTCCCTCCACGTCTCAGAAAGGATTTGAGCTGGATTTTCAAAAATGCACACAGTCATGTAGATAGTGGTTAAGAGCCTGGACCTCAGGATCAAAGAGAATTAGGTTTAAATCCCAGCTCTGCCACTTCCTGCCGTGTCACCGTGGGTCAGTCACCTACCTCTGATTTCTCATCTGTGAAATGGAGGTCAAAATAGTTCCTGCACATGGCAGGCTTATTGGAGGGTAAAATGGACCAGGTACCTGATCAGTGCTTGGTACAGAACGTGTATTGAGTGGTTACTTAGAATTGCAGTTCTCAACACACTGAAGATGAGAAATGTTATCTCATGGATCTTCACAGGATGTACAAGATGAGAGGCCAGGAACAACCTCTATCATGATATCTCTCCAGTAAATTCACGGGTGAGTCACAGGGGCCGTTTGGTTAAGGCATCTCATGCAAGCCAGTGGAATAAGAATGCAAATATAAAAGGGATTTTGGTATTTCTCAACCTGCCTCTAAATTTGTCTCCTTTTAAGCATCTTGTCTTCAATTCTAGCAATGTCAATACTTAGTTGTGTTCAGAGATCTGTTTTTAAGGGAGAAGCAGAATTGAATTGAATACTTGTACATGAACGTTTCCAGCTGCATTACTCAACAACAGTCAAAGGTGGAAATGACCCAAATGTCTGTCAGATAATGAATGGAGAAATGAGGTGTGGCGTATTAGCTGGGCGCAGTGGTTCATGCCTGTGATCTTTGGGATTACACTTTAGGAGGCTGAGGCGGGTGGATCACCTGAGGTCAGGAGTTCGAGACCAGCCTGGACAACATGGCAAAACCCCATCTCTATGAAAAATGCAAAAATTAGCTGGGAGTGGTGGCGGGTGCCTGTAATCCCAGCTACTCAGGAGGCTGAGGCTTGAACCCGGGAGGTAGAGGTTGCAGTGAGCCGAGATGACGCCATTGCACTCCAGCCTGAGCAACAGACTGAGACTCCTTCTCAAAAAAATAAAAAAATAAATAAAATGGAATATCCATGTCCTAAAAAAAAAAAAGTGGTATATCCATGTCACACAATTTTATTCCATCATAAAAAAGGAATGAAGTACTGATCCACACTACAACACGGATAAAGCATTATGCTAAGTTATGAAAGAAGCCAGACACGAAAGCCCAATATTGTACGATTCCATTTACGTGAAATTGACAGAATAGGCAAATCTATATAGATGGAAGGTGGATGACTGGGTGGCTGTGGCTGGGAAGTGGGGGGAGGATAAGAAATGACCACTCACAGGTACAGAGCATCTTTTGGGGGTGATGAAAATGCTCTAAAATTGGTTGAGGAGTGAGTGTGAATTGTACTCTTTAAATGGGTGAATTTTATGGGATGTGAATTATATCTCAGGAAAGCTGTTACGAAAAGAAAAATAAAAAGGGGCCCCTCTTGCCATCAGCCATGCTTAAATCTGGCAGGCTAGGCTCTGAATTAAAACAGCTGGACTGCTTGTACCCAGATGATGACTAAAATAGCCTACGGGGAAATAAAGTGACAAAACATTTCATTGGGAGAAAGTCACCGAAATTCTTTTTTTTTTTTCTTTTGAGATAGAGTCTCACTCTGTTGCCCAGGCTGGAGTGTAGTGGTACGATCTCAGCTCACTGCACCCTCAACCTCCTGGGCTCAAGCAATCCTCCTGCCTCAGTCTCAGGAGTAGCTGTGAACACAAGCATATGCCACCGTGACTGACTAAATTTTGTATTTTTAGTAGAGACGGGGTTTCGCTATATTGCTTAGGCTGGTCTCAAGCTTAGGTTGGTCTTGAACTCCTGAGCTCAAGTGATACTCCCACCTCAGCCTCCCAAAGTGGTGGGTTGTGAGCCACTGCGCCCAGCCAGCACTGAGTGCGTGACATACATTAATTTGTTCTAGCCTCCTCACACCCTCTGAAGGAAGTACTGTGACCCCAGTTTTGCAAATGAGAAAACTCTTTCAGAGAAGCAAAACGCCTTGTGCGAGGTCACACAGCTAGTCACTTGACCCCAAGTCCAACGGATTCCAGAGTCTGTGCTGTCCACCTTCACACATGGTGGGCTCCCTTCTCTCCCCTGACATCCAACCCCAGACCTCTCCTTGTGCATTGATGCTCATGTTCTCCTATTCGGAGTGCAAATTGGTACCCTCTGCAGAAAACCCTGTATGTGGTTGAAGATCGTTTCCAAAGCATCTTTTAGCTTCCTCTGCTTAATTAAGCAACTCCAATTCACGCACCTCCCAAGGAGAAGCATCAAATGATGATGAGAGGAAGAATTCTGAGTTCTGATTGAACTGCAAAATCTCCGCACCAGCCCAGCAACAAACATATGCTCATCTTTATCCTGGAAGAATGGGCACAATGGCCATTGTCCTTATGAGAATAATCCAAGATTTAGGAAACACAGGAAAAGTACAAGTTCCTCCTTTGCAGAAGGTCATTGACCATTTATTCCCCAAAATGCAAAGACTGTGTGACTGCATCACACTTACTGAATTGCTGAGCTACCAAAAGAGAAATAAAATATGGAATGGCAATGTTTTACACTAATGAACATAGTGTTCATATTAATGACCATTTATATGACTGTCTTGGGGAGCAGTTGAAAGGGAAAAAGTAAGTCTTTAGAGCAGACGCGCATATGTATACATTAATTCCCAGCCCTTTGTAATGTCTTTAGCTATGCCACTTATGGAAATACCGACTCCTTCAAAATTCCTTAGCATCTGCCTGGGCATGGTGGCTCATGCCTATAATCCCAACATTTTGGGAGGCCAAGGCGGGCCTATCACCTGAGGTCAGGAGTTCGACACCAGCCTGCCCAACATGGAGAAACCCCGTCTCTACTAAAAATACAAAATTAGCCGGGCATGGTGGCGCATGCCTGTAATCCCAGCTACTCAGGAGGCTGAGGCAGGGGAATTGCTTGAACCCGAGAGGCGGAGGCTGTGGTGAGCTGAGATTGTGCCATTGCACTCCAGCCTGGGCAACAAGAGTAAAACTCTCTCTCTCTCTCTCTCTGTCTCTCTGTCTCTCTCTCTCTCTCACACATACACACACACACACACACACAAATCCTTAGCATTGAATCTTCACCTGTCTTTAGAGAAACGCCTAGGGTTGGTGCAGTTCAAACTCACACTTAAGCGTGAACATATAGGACCCATCTAAGCAGGGAATATGTTATTCTTCACATTCATTTAATAACGCGTGCAGGCAAAGTTATTTCTGGTCTTCCCTTCCCCTCTTTTCACCCGATCCCCAATTTCTATGCCCATTATCCTCCCAAGAACTGCAGCCTCTCTGAGCACCCTCAGAGCCTGCTCTTACAGCACAGGCCCTTGCAATAACTACTACGTAACTTAAACCCAAGCCCCCAAGGATGTAAATCACATTATTACTCACCTGCCATATCCCAATGTCACATTCCAATTACGAATGTGCTCCTTGTCAGTAACATAAGTAGTAAATGTACCATCATTTTGGTGGCTTATTGAAAAATCAATCACTCCACCGAGCTGCTTTGACAGTAGCTCTGTAAGCAGACACTCCTTCTGTTTCAAGGAGAGGGGAACAGGCTTCCTCCTCTCTTTCCCTTGGAAACTTCTATTCCAATTACATAGGCTGACAGGTTAGTGCGGTTGGAAGACTTTAGCAGTGGTTCCAAATTCCAGTCCTGCTATTGCCCACGTGCACTTGGGTAAGCTCCGTCTGGCTTCAGTATTTTCATTTGTGAAATGGGATTTTCACTGCGTTATGCAAAGTGCTCAGCATATAGGAACTGTTCAGCGTGAGCTAGTTCCCTTTCCTGTGCAGAATGGCCACCAGGTTTGTGTTCCGAAGGCCAAGAGCAGGGAAGACCTTACAACATTTCACCCAAGTCATGGGCACCGGCCTGGCTGATCGGATGATCAAACGATCACGTCAGTGACCCGACCCGTCTCATTATAAGACTACACTTGGTCACCTGTGCTCCATCCAACTGGGTGGCAGATGAGTCAGAAAATGAGGCGCAAAGACTTTTAAGGGTGGAGTCGGATGTGTGTTGCTGGAGTGGCATTGGGTCGAGCTGGGGGTGTGGTGTTAACAAAAAAATGACAAAAGGCAGCAATTTAACTTTCACGCAAGGTGCAAATTCACTTAGAAACTCCTTATCAGCAGGACTGGGGAAGGATAATTCCACCCGGAATGAAATGCAATAGATAAAAATAACTTCAGTGTCTCAGGGAGACAGACATTAAGGCAAGGAACTACAGAGGGGAGTGCATTCTATTCGTAAAGTCATAATCAGTTTAGCAGGTTGGAAACGGGCTGCTAACAGCCCTGGTAAATTCTCCAGCCATGCTTCCTAGACTCCCGTCGTCTCAGGGCTAAATTAAAAACAGCAGTCCCTCCTTCCACCCACCTCCTCCACAGGCCAGGTCTGTTTGTGTTCCTGGAATAACTGCACCTGTGTGTCCTTCCAGCCCACCTCCACAGCCAGGTGAGCTCCAGCCCACAAAACCATTTAGTGTTACTATTTCTGAAAGCCTCCTCCTTGAGAATATTGGCTGGACCCTAACAAGCTGAGAAACATTGGAACGGCTGGGAACTAATGTCTCTGCGATCCTGAATTGGGTCTCACGTCGTATGAAAGAGCTGCTTCCCTTCCCTTTAGGAACTAGGGGAGGTGCTACAGTTTCGACAGCACCTGGTTTGTCCCCATCCAAACTCATGTTGAAATCTGACGCCCAGTGTGGCCGTGTAGGGAGGTGCAGCCTAGTGGAAGGTGTTTGGGTCATGAAAGTGGATTTCTCCTTGAATGTTTGCTGCCCCCCATGGTCATGGGAGTCAGCGAGGTCTCACTCTGATGAGACTGGATTAGTTCTCATGGAAATGGATTAGCTCCTGCTAGAATGGGCTGTTATAAAGCCAGGACACTCCTCAGGTTTTGTCTCTTCGCATGTGTCTGCATCCCCTTTGACTTCTCCGCCCTGTGACACTGTAAGAAGTCCTCACCAGAAGCCAGGGTCATGCCCTTGAACTTTTCAGCCTGCAAAACCGTGAGCTAAATAAACCTCTTTTCTGTCGAAACTACCCAGTCTCGGGTATTCTGTTATAACAATGCAAAATGAGCTAACACAAGAGGTGACCGAAACACTGCAAAGAGAGCCCTATATGCAAGTCTTCCATAACACCCGGGGCACTCAGAGGCTGTCTTAGGCACCCTGGTAGCTGGCAGGACTCAACCACATGAGAGCTCAACAAGCATTTGTTGGGTAAGTCCCTGTTCTCTGTGCCTCAGTTTCTGCATCTGTCAGATGAGAAGCCTCACTCACAAAGGGCCAGATGGTCTAACTGGGGGCAAGTTTAGGATTGTCATGGAACTGGGACCACTGGTCCTCTGATGGCCCTCTAGGTGAGCTGGTAAAGGGTCTTCCACATGCAGTGTACATGGGGCCATGTACATTGTCCCTGCCTGAGACTCTGCAGCTTCTCTGGGATTCAAATCCAGGCCAATATGACCCAGAAGCACACCTCCGTCCTCTCCCTTCATGCTGCCTTCCCTCTTCCTCTGATCTTTGTTCCTTGGCCAAGGGTGGTCCACAGGCCACTGGTCCCCATCAGCTGTGGTGTCTTGGCCCCCATGGGAGCTGTTGAAGTGAATGGAGAACTTCTGTACTAGCACCAATGTGGGCCAAGTTGCGTCAGGCCAGGCCCCTAGGCTTCCTTGAGCAGCCTGATTCTGGGTCAGTGGTGGAACTGGCTGGGAGAGGGGCCGAGAGACACATCTGGAGCCTGGGGCTGTCACTAAGTTGCAGGGGATCACGCACCAGATTAAGGGCACTGCTGCACTTTGTTCATGCTGTTTCCTCTGTCTGGAATGTTCTTCCCCCCTCTGAGAGGCAGGACAGTGTGGGAGTAAGAGGCAGACTGAGGGGTTCAAATCCCACCCCCACCACCTGCATTCACTCTGCAGCTTTGGCACACAAGCTGTGCCTCAGATGCCCCATCTGAGAAATGGGGCTGAAGATCATTGCCATCTCACGCAGTGGGGTGAGGATTCCGTGAGTCAGAGGGTGTGCACCACTTAGAACAACGCCTGTCACCATGAGGTGCCATTGGGCAGGTTCGTGCTTGCTCCTTAGGTCTCCTCTGTCCCCTCCCATTGGATGCCTTCCTGGCCACTGCAGCCCCTCATCTGTGCCCCTCTTCCCTGGGCACTTTCTCATCATAGCAGTCGTGACACCATGTTGTGATCACTCCATGAACCACCCCTGCCACTGCAGGTCCCTGGGGGAGGGACCTAGTCTGGTTCACCTGGAATTCTCAGCGCCCAGGCATGATACTCCCATCCTCCAGAAGAGTCTGTGAAAGGAATGAGGATTGTGCCTCGATTTTAGAGTGAGCCAGATGAAGTCACATCTCAGCTCCGCCCACTCCCTAGATCTGTGGTTCTAGGTGATTCGTTTCTCCTTCCAGAATCTCAGGTTCCTCAACTGGGGAATGAATGTAAAGTCTGGCTCAATGCTGCTCAAACTTCTAAGAGCCCAGGAATCGCCTGAGGATCGGGTTAAAGCACAGATTTGGATTCAGCAGGTCTGGGAGGGGTCTGAGAACCCGCATTTCCAACAAGCTCCTAGGGAGGCCCATGTTGCTGGTGCAGGGACCACACTGAGTAGACTGGCACACAGGGACACGCAATCAAAGCTAGGTCATAATGTTATTACCTGGGCAGTAAAAGGGATATTTCTGATTACAGAAGTTGCAATGCATACCCCAGAGCCCCGTGCCTCATTTCAAAGTCACTTCTCCAAGGCTTGCACTTGTCATCTCCTGCCAGTGGCGTGAGCCCTGGGCAAGTGAACCCTGCGAGACCATCTGGCCCTTTGGAAGTCTGCCCAGCACTGCTAGTCCTGGCATGAGCAGAGGCTGAAAGCTCTGACCAAGCCTCGACAGTGGGAAGAAGCAGGGTGGGGCGGGGCCTGCAGGTGGGGAGGGGGCTGGGCCTTTTGACGAGGGAACATCACAGAGCTGCTGCCCTCCAGGAAGGGCCCGGCTCTGGTTCCTCCTCATTCGCAGGCCTGGCACTGTCTGGTCACCACACAGCTGACTCAGGCTGCTGACCTCCCCATTCAAGATCAGCTGGGCTGAGGCACAGAAAGCCTGCTGCGTCCACACCTGCTGGGCCTCAGCCCGTGTCTTAGGGCCACCTGGATCCCACCTTCTACTCAGGGCCCGGGAAGGCCAAACTCAAATATAAACCCCTGGAGCTGTCCAGGTGCCACGTCCAGTTAGATAGCCCCAAGGTGGAGGGAGATGGGAGGAGAGGGAGATAGGGATGCAGAGGAGGAGAAGGAGAGCCAGGGAGACACCCAAGATCCAGACTTTACATCTGTTTTCCAGGTGAGGAACCTGAGATTCTGGAAGGAGAAACAAATCGGCTAGAACCACAGATCTAGGGAGTGGGCGGAGCTGAGATGTGACTTCATTTGTCTCGTTCCAAAGCCCAGGTGCGGTCCTCATTCCTTTCACAAACTCTTCTGGAGCACCTGGGTATCATGCCTGGGCACTGAGGATTCTGGGCGAACAGACTAGATCGCTCCCCCAGGGACCTGCAGTGGCAGGGGTGGCTCATGGATTGATCACGACACAGTGTGACGACTGCTATGACGAGCAGGTGCCCAGTGTCAGGAAGAGCTGACATCCCTTGAGCTAGTCTATGCACTGGGCGCTGTTCTCCCTGCTGCACTGGCAACCACTCATTCGGGCGGGCCCTGCCATCCCACTTCATGGCTGAAAAGACGGAGGCCCAGAGGGGATAAGGTGATGCCCAGGGGGAAGTGGGAAGAGCCAGGATTCAAGGCCCTTGGCATGGTGACCCCAAAGTCCTGGCTCCTAGCTCTGACCAGAGTTCAAGCCCCAGCATGGTGACCCCAAAGCCCTTGCTCCTGGCTCTGACCAGGATTCAAGGTCCTCAGCAGCCGCCCTGACTGGACACAACAAATGAGCCTCCAATGAGGGGCGCCTGTGTTCCTGCCTGCCCACCTTTGCTGGCTCCATGGGTCCTCTGCATGGTATCCTTCTCTCAGGCCTCAGGGCTGGTCCCTGGGATGGGGCCTGGGGTGTTTGAGATTCTGCTCCAGGGGCTATCCCTGGGGTGTGGCAGCTGAAGGCTGGCAGCTGGGGAGTGAGTGTCACCACCGCCTTGGAAAGAGTCCCTAGCTGTGGGACAGGAAAGGCACAGTGCACACTGGCTTTACAGATATTATCCCATCAGCTGGTGTCTTGGGCAGTGGTCCCCTGGGCAGGCCCAGGCTCAATGTGACAAGAAGTTAACATGGCTGGGCATCGTGGCTCACGCCTGTAATCCCAGCACTTTTGGAGGCTGAGGAGGGCAGATCACAAGGTCAAGAGATCGAGACCATCCTGGTCAACACGGTGAAACCCCATCTCTACTAAAAAAAATACAAAAATTAGCTGGGCATGGTGGCATGTGCCTGTCATCCCAGCTGCTTGGGAGGCTGAGGCAGGAGAATTGCTTAAATCCAGGAGGCGGAGGTTGTAGCAAGCCGAGATTGTACCACTGCACTCCAGCCTGGTGCCTGGTGACAGAGCAAGACTCTGTCTCAAAAAAAAAAAGAAGGTAACACTGCAGGGACCCATCCAGATAGTTAGTTGCTCCATCCTGGTGCCCTTAGAAGCAGAGCATCTCCCTAACACAGCTGCAGAGACCTCTAGGAGGGGAGAGGTGGGCTGGGCACTGCAAGGGATCAGCGCCAAGGACTGACACATCTGACGGTGGAAGGGCCAACCTGACAAAGCCACAGTTAGTCCAGCCCGGGGAGTCTCCCCAAAGCCTGCTCTGAGCCCAGCACAGTGCAGGCTCCAGAGGACACAGAGTGTGGAAAGGATGTGTCCTGCCTCTCAGGTGCTGTGAGAGTCCCTTGGAGCCACACCCCAAATGGGGAAATAGGTTTCCTCCTGAGAGCTGGGCTGGGAAAGCAATACCAAACTTCCAGAGCCTGGAACTCAGGGAAGCCCACCTGCCTAAGAAAGGCATCCGGTGGTCAGGGTGGCAGGGCCACCTTCCTCAGGCAGGTGGCAGCCTCTCCCTTATCATCTTTGTGGGACTTTCTGGGTGAAACCTCTCCTGGAAGAGAGCCACTCGTTCAAACACGTTCTGCTTGCCCGGTCTGTGTCACGCATCATGCTGGGTGTTGCAGCTACGAAAAAAGACGTGGCCCCGTCCTCAAGTTTGCAACAGCGAATGCAAATGCACGTCTGTTGGCCACAGCGGTGAGGTGGAAGTGGGTGAGGGTGGCTGCTTGGGTTCAAACTCTTGCTCTGCTTATTAACTGAGTAACCGTGGGCAAGTTGCCCAACCTTTCTAGGCCTCGGTTTTCTCATCTGTAAAATGGCCATGATGTTAGGTCATATGAGCCTCCTTGCATTGGTCTGAGGATTTAACAAGATACAGTCTATTTGCCTTAAACACATCACAGATGACCAACCTCACACGTGGTTGGTCAATAAGCGACTGCGGTCAGTGAATGCCAAGGTCATGTTGGTTTGTGAGTCATCTTCCCCAGCAGTCACGTTTTGAAGTAATCAGAAGCATGCTTTCTCAAAATTAGAAAAAGCATAAGTAGTATATGAAGATCTTAACACCCCAGCCCACCCAAAAAAAGGTAGAAAATCTACCCAAGTGCCTTTCTTTATTGCAAGCAGTAGCTGATTTAGTGACTTCTAGAACGGCTGCTAAGCTATCTGGGGGAGCTGTGAGTAAGATGGAAAAATTCAAAATGCTTTCGCTGCTATGGAAACAATGGATGAATGATAAAGACGACGGCCGGGATTCGATTTTTAATTTTGATGGAAATGGTCTCTATCAGAAGCGAATGCCCCCCGGGATCAACATCTTGAAAGAGGAAGCACAAGCCCTTAAATGTGTCATTTCGGGCAGCACAGAGATACCGACAGGAAGGCTAGGTACAAATTCAGCCGCGCCAGTATTCTTCCAGGGAGTTTCATTGTTTTTGAATGCTCTCTGGTTGCAAAATTCCCAAAGTTTGGGAATGATCATCCCCAACGCTATTCCCGTAAGTCCCGCTATTCTGGGTCATGACTTTATAGAATGTGGGGTTTCTGGGAACACACACAGGACAAGAGAGTAGAACCTTTCTGTTAATGTGCTCAGTGCAGAGCCTGGAATGTGGTAAACATTGAAAAATGCTAGCTGTAAATATTATTGCTCTTACTGTTGATGAGGATGACGATGATTAGAATTTATAACAGATGGTGGTCAGAAACACTCAAATGAGGGCAGTAGAGTTCAGCCAGAACCTCAGCGTGGCAGTGACCCTGCGACTCAGGTTACCACTTCCTGGGATCAGTCAGCACTTCACGACACCCACTATGGACCAGGCACTGCGGATCAGGCACCACGCACCAGGCACTGTACAACGCCCTTGCAACTTGAGCAGAATCAACGCTGGCCATTGCGGGAGGCAGATATTACTCATCACACCACACTCTCCCCTGGGAGTGGCCGAACAAGGGGAGCTGAGCCACTCTAGTCTCGGTTCGCTGGTCTGTAAAATGAGGGCAGGGGCTGGATGATCCAGGGCCCTCAGCCTCAATTCCCAGTGACTGCTCCTGCCCTGGTCCCTGCTTCCTGGAGCCACAGCATCTGGCCCTTCTAGCCAGCCCCCTCCATGCACTTGGGCCTCTCCCCTCCCTTCGAAACTTCCCCAACTTTTGTTTCCAAGGTGCTCCCAGGACACACCGCACAGATGTCTCCACCAACTCCGCCTCGGTGCAGCCCGAGGAAGAGGATGCAGATACCCCCGTTTGCATGGCCCTTGATGAAGTGCTAGCCTGGCGAGATGATGTATAGCGCAGAGGATGGATGGCGACGTTTTAATCACTCACAGGGAGAGCAGGCAGCTGCCTAATGGAACTGTCGGTCTTGCTGACAGTTGACATCTGTAGCTTCAGACTTTAAGAGTCGATGTTCATGCTCCTCACTTTGTGCCTCCCGCTGAACTTCAAAACAAAGGCTTCTTGCACTCCGCACACACGTGCCTACAGAGGGAGCTGTTGCTTTCCTCGGCAAGGAGTCATCTGTGGTTAGCAATAATAATTGGCTCCAATTTTCCTGACTTCCTCTCCACTTGCCAGCTTGTGTCTTCCCCGTCCTTGAAATACCTCTGTGGTAGGCAAAGTGTTTTCTCATTTTACAGATGAGAAAACTGAGGCTCAGAGGGATAAAACTCAGGCTGACACCAAATCAGAGGCAGAGCTAGAACTGAGTCTCCTTAACTCCGGCAGCTTTCCCTTCCTGGGACATCCTAAGTTCTGAACTTGGTGACATCATCTTGGGGAGAAGGAGAAGGTCAGAGAAAGGCAGCAAAACAGAGGAAAGAGAAGAGAGAGGAGAGCTTAGAAGGCAGAGGAGAGGTTCAGGGACGTGTGGGAAGGAAGAAGCCCCAGTAGGGAAGAAGGAGCACACCCTAGGTGGGGAGCTGCTCTCTTGCCTGGTCCTCAAATTTGCATGTGTTTTTCACGTGACATTCATTTATTCATTGAACTAGTATTTATTGAGGGATTTCTATGTTCCAGGTTGTTTTTTTTTTTTTTCTGAAATGGAGTTTTGCTCTTGTTACCCAGGCTGGAGTGCAATGGTGCAATCTTGGCTCACTGCAGCCTCCACCACCCGGGTTCAAGTGATTCTCCTGCCTCACCTCAGCCTCCCGAGTAGCTGGGATTACAGGCATGCACCACCATGCCCAGCTAACTTTGTATTTTTAGTAGAGTTGGGGTTTCTTCATGTTGGTGAGGCTGGTCTTGAACTCCTGACCTCAGATGATCAGCCCACCTTGGCCTCCCAATTTTTTTTTTTTTTTTGAGACAAGGTCTTGCTCTGTCTCCCAGGATGGAATGCAGTGGCACGATCATAGTTCGAGTGATCCTCTCACCTCAGCCTCCCGAGCAGCTAGGACTACAGGTATGCACCATGCCTGGCTAATTTTTAAAAACATTTTGTAGAAACGAGGTCTCAAAATTTTTCCCAGGCTGATCTCCAACTCCGGGCCTCAACGGATCCTCCCACCTAGGCCTCCCAAAGCGGTGGGATTACAGGCGTGAGTCACTGTGCCCCTGCCCCAGGTACTGTCCTAGGTACTGGGAATGCTGCACTGAATGAAACAGACAATGACCCTGCTATCATGGAATGGATTTGGGTGGGGGAGGCTGATGGGTAAAGACAAACAGAAGTAGTGTGCTCCTAAACTCTACTTACCTGAGGACTACACAGATGGAGATGTACAGAGCTCACTGCGGACCCAAGGTAAGGACTGGAGTATGGAGGTGGGAGTCCAAACAGCAGGCACCTCCCAGGCCTGCTACACCTTTTGTGCTACGGCCCTCCTTCAATTTCAACAATAAAATGAAGTTGGCCGCCTTGAGGCTCTGGGCAGAGCAAGGGAAACACAGCCAGCGTCTGTTCTTCTCAGGCCTCGGCTGGAGCCAGTGGAGGTTGGCCACTGTTGCCCCTGAGCTTGCGGCCACCCTACTTTGATTGATAACGACAACTTCAGAGGCCCTCGGCGGGCCCAGGCAGCTGGCACTGTGATGTCTATGAGATCAGTGTGCGGCATAAATCCGACAGCTCAAATTCTGGAATTGTATAAGCTTTTAAACAGATTGCCGGCATATCTTTTATTTTTATTGTGCTAGAAACACAAACGAAAACAGCGATGATTTGTCCCTCAATAAACAAAAGCAGTAAGCGAAAAGGGGACGGAAAAAAAGCACTCCCCACTTTACATTCCCTGAGCCTACTTCTCGCTGTGACTTAGAGCAGGTTGTAAAAAGCCCAGGCAGGGAGGCTGCACCTACCTCCTGCTGCCCCTCACTCCCTGCCAGGGGCTGTGGTATCAGCCAGACCCAGGTTCATATGTGGGTCTGCTGCTTGCTGGCTGTGTGGCCTCAAATCACTCCCTTAACTTCTCTGGACCACAGTCACCTTTCTGTACAAGAAGAATAAAGTTAATAAAGGTGGAAATGCTCAAGTTACTGCCTGGCAGGTAGAAGGCGCTCAGGAGATTCAACAGTTATTATCACGGTGGTAAGTGTTATTGTCAGCTGCAAAATGAGTATGCTATCCCCCCACGACTCTCAAGGTCATGGTGATATTCAAGGCAGAAGACAAATATAGAAGAGCTTTGTAAACTGTCGCGCACTGTGCACATGGCAGGCCTGATCATTAAGTCAACTGAAATAAATATGTGCTCCTGGGTCAGCCTCGACCAGTAATACCTGGGTTCCATATCTAGGTGTTTTTTTTTTTTTCAATCTCATGGTCTGTTGAAAACAACAGTGACATTCTATCTCTCCTTGATTTGCGCTGGCTCTGCCTCTGTGTGTGGCCACTGTCCCTGCCCCCTCTCTCTTACTGTTCCCTTCCTTTTTTGTTCTCTCTTGTGGCCTGGGAACCCTTGGGCTATATCTAGGTCACTTGATCTCAAACTCTATTCCTTGGAATCATGCTAAGACAAAAGGCTCCATCATCAAATAAATCTGGAAAATGCTACATTCAACAGGTTTCTTTACTGCAGGGCTTCTTAGCAATTTTGCTAAGCCAACGTGCATCCTGAGTCTCCAAAAACTAGAGAATGCAGCAGCTCCAAAACATGTGTCTACAGAACTTTCCTCCCCTACATTGGCCATAGTACCTGATGAGTTCCAATAATAGGGAGTGCAATTAATCAAGGGCCCAGCTGCTGTCTTTGCACAGAGTCCACGCTTCCCCTGGGCTCTTCCCAGCAAGTGATGGAGCTCGACATAAATCTGAAGTCAGCCCCCTCCTGGAAGACACGGGACTTTTCTGAATGACTAACTTGGCTTGAGGACTCCTGGACAGTTTGATCAAATCTTCTTTAGAAAGCAGTCTAGGATGCTTTCGCCTAACCTTTCGCTCTCCATCTCTCTGGGGCTGACTTGCCTCGAGGTCTGACTGCTCTCCAGCCTTCTCCAGCTCCCTCCCCATTTTCCTTCACAGATATTTCCCCTAATAAAGTCCTTGAATGTTTAATTCCATTTTAGCATTTTAGAGGACGTAGACCAACACATACCTCTAGAAGACCACCTATTACCAACACAAGGAACACAAGGGTATCATAGGGGGCAATCTAGGAAGCTACAATCTAGCCCATCAAGGGCATGCAAGACTGAAGGAAGGAATTGTTCACTCCATCCATCCATCCATCCATCCATCCATCCACTTACCTATTAATCCATCTATCCATTCATCCATCTACTTATCTATCCATCCCCCACTCACTCATGCATCCATCCACCCACTCATCCATCCATCCACCCCCCAACTATCCATCCACCCACTCATTCATCCATTCACCTATCCATCTATCCATTTACCTACCCATTCATCCACCCATCTATACATTTATCCATCTACCTATCCATTCATCCATCTATCCATCCACTGCCACTCACTCATCCATCCAACATCCACCACTCATCCATCTATCCACCCACCCACCCATCTACCCACTCACCCATCCATCCATCCATCTATCCACCTACCCACCCATCCATCCACTCACCATCCATCAATTCAACATCCACCCATCCAACCACTCACCCATCCATCCAGCTATTCCATATATCCGTCTATCCATTCCACTCACCTATTCATTCATTCATCTGTCCATCTTTTCATTCATCCATCCATTTACCCATTCACCCATCCATCTATCCACACTCATTTATTCATTCATCCATCTCCCCATCCATCTATCCATTAACCACTCATTTATACATCCATCCACCCATCCCTCACCCACCAAACCACCAACTCATCCACTCACCCATCCACCCGTTCACCACCTACTCACTCATCCAAGCATCTACCCACCCACCCAACCCACAAACCAACCAGGCACTATGGTGGGATGCTGGACAACCCACTGAGATTCCTGACTGTGAAGGTGCCACCTTCTCAGGCTGCCCTACCAACCTGGTGGAAGCCAAGAAGAGACTGCAAGTAGCTCTGTTTCCTCCTTATTGAAAAGGGGCTCTATCATCTGAGCTGACTCCCATCAGATAGGACAAAAATATATCCCACAACGGCTCACACTTTCTTCATGGAGAACAATCTCATCTAAATCTGGGCTCAGTGCCCAAAGAAATGCCTGCAAGACACACGTCTGCTAGCACATGTTCAGCCAGGCTGACAGCCCAGGAAGATGCTGCTTTGTAAAGCGGAGCTGAGAAAATAGGAAGGGTGTTTCAGAAAGTTGCTGTTTGTAATGAGGGGGATAAGGATGGTGAAGAAGTCACAATTGCCTGGAACCTGCTCAATTCCAGGACCTTCACTTGCAGCACCTAATTTTACCTCCATGTTGACCTTTGGAGGAGAAGTCTACTTATTATCTCCATTTTATGGTGAGGAGACTGAGGCTTAGAGAGGCAAAGCAATCTCCTTAAAAGGTGGGCCTGGGAAAATACAAGTGCAGGTGCAGGCTGTGGCAGGGGCTTTCCTGAGGCTGGGCTCATCTACACGCCCAAGACAGGCTCGGGGTCTGGAGCGGGGTGATATGGGTAGAATCAGGCTCGATCTGGACTAGATGTCAGAGGCTGGCTAATAAGAGCTCAAAGCATACAGTGGAAAAGGAAGTTGGGTCCCTCTGGAAAAGGAAGTTGGGTCCCTTTGGAAAAAGGAAGTAGGGTCCCTCTGGAAGTCTTCTGTTAGCCACATCTGGGAGGCTGAGGAGGAGGGATAGGCGTAAAACTCCCAATGTATTTTTTAAACTTATTAAAACTGTGCTTTCCTCTGCAGGAGGAAATCGTTCCAATCATTGGCAATGTTGCAAGATTCATTGTGTTTTTGCCCAGCTGGGTGAGGCACTTTGGTGACGAAGACACTGAGGCTGAGATTTGTGCTAGAGACCCCACAACACCTGGAAGCTGACTGTAGGTTTGACAAACTCAAGATCAGCAGAAGTGACAACCGTGGGAATGTCTGTGAAGAGAGGAGGACTGGAAGGGAAGGTGGAGAATAAACAGCTGTCAGGGTAGAGGGATGGGGGTGGGGGGAATGTTCCATTTGAAGTATCTCAAGAGTATAAATTGAAAACATTTAAATCCAGTGATAGGGAGGCCAATGTGCTGAAATCTTTCCCACCTCTGGGTCTTTGCCTATGCAAATTTCCGTGCCCCAAAGGGTTTCCCACCCCAGCGTTTGTCTGCCAACAACATCTTGGAATCAGGGGGCAGAAAGGCCATCTCTTCTAATGAGCCTCATGCCACAGCAACCATAAGATCCAAGCCTCTGAGATTAGGGGCCTCCTGTGCCCTTCTTTCTGCCTAGAAAACTACCTCTTTTGGCTTCTTCCCATGGTGGACTCCCTCCCTGCCACATTTTAGGGTTCAGCTTAAATGTTACCTCCTCAGAGAGGTCTTCTCCTACCACCCATCCAGATGGCTCCCTTATTATTCTTTTCTCAACCTCTTATTTGTTTCTTTTCTGGATTCCCCCTCCCCTTGACCCCGCCCACTGCCTTGAGTCTAGTACGATACCTAAGCACATAGTAGAAATAGATTTGAATAGGACAACAGTTCTGGAACAATCTTAGTATACTTCCTGGCTGTACAGTGAATGTGGTTTTAATCAACATCAGCACTGACAAGCCAGTGACACTAAGAAATGTGATGCAACTATATTGGGAGGATTGGGGAGGGAGGGGGCCAAAGGGGGCCAAAGAGAGCTCGTTTCATCCACCATCACAGAACATCAAGAGATAATGTCAATAAGAGATATTCCTTGGGTAAGCCGAGAAATAGCAATATACCAACTACTTCACATTATGGAAATGAGAAACAAAAAAAAAACAAAACAGTTAAAACTGTGGGAAGTGGTTGACTCCAGGGAGCCAGAATTGTGGGAGGGGAGGGGTGGCCATGGGACCATCATTTTCCAATATAAGGCTTTTAGTACTCTTTGATTTTGAAATTATGTGCATGTATTACTTTAATAAAAGTAAAAATTAACAAATAAGAACAAGCACAAAGAAAAAAAATCCCCTTGCACATTGTACTGCTCCTCTGATCCTTCCTTGTAACATGTCCTAAAATAATACTGCAGCATGAAGGCAAACACTGCACATGGAAATGAGTAATGGCGATGTAATGTAAACAGATGTCAATTCCATTCAGCGCAATAATGACTTCTAAATATTAACACTCTGGTGGGAATGTTTCACTTAATGATGTAGGACAATGAGGGATTCACAGGGCTGATAGCTAACATGACAGGAGAGATTGCCCCTGCTCAGGGCCTCCCTGCAGTGTCATGGACTGACACTGGCTCCAGGCAAGACTCTCAGTCTTCCCATTGTGCTACCTTTGTTTTCTCCTGGGTAGCAAGGCCTGCTTGATCCTTGTGTCTATCATTGTTCTGGAAATAAGGGACAATACCACAGATATGGATCTACTGGAGGGAAAAGGGAAAACAGACCAGGCCATTCATTCATGCATTCAACAAAAGATGAATAACCACCTATTATGTGCCAGGCATGGTTTAAAGTGCTGGGTATAAAATAGTATACAAAACATGAAAATCCCCATTTCTTCTTAGATGATTACTTCTAGTGGGGGTTGGGCTGAGGCAGAGAATAACAAAGACAAATCAGCAAAAGATAGCATAAGTGATAAAAAGAGCAGGGAGGGGGACAAGAAGTGCTATAGTGGGAAGGTCAGTTAGGGAAGGACTCACTGAGAAGGGCACATCCCAACAAAGCCCTGAAGGAGGTTAGAGAGTTAGGCCTGCAACATGTGTGGGGAAAAGGAACCTTATGCACAAAAGCCTGAAGGCAGGAGCACAGCTGGCCTGGATGAGGATTGGTCAGGAGGCTAGAGTGGCTAGAACAGGATGAACAGAGAAGAGTAAAAAAGAGGAAATAAGAGTGATAATCAGGCGGCTCCAATCCATTGCCTGGTGCATTCATTCATTCATTCCCAGGGAGGCCTTGATGTCAGTGGTACAAAAAATGGCTCTCAAGGGAAAAAAAAAAAAGGAAAATATAAAGTCCTGCTTTGCAGCATTTGCTGGTTTCTGTGTTGTGATCCTCCCACTGCTGCTGATGTTAAGCCAGTGTAAGGTCGCTGGGTACAGAACTGGGAAGGGAGGTGTGTATCCAGCCCTGCACTTAGTACCCTACTGCCAGTGCATGGCCTTCTACTCTTTAATGTTCCAGGGATTTAAAAAAAAGTCCCTGCCCCTACACCCAGGAAACTTAAGTCTTTGGACAGGGAGTGTCTTTACTTTGAAGGTTGTACCTTGGCACAGAGCCTACTTATGGCTTCATTTCTAACAGAATTGCCTGCAAATGTGCCACATATGGTGCCACAAATGTGCCAAATGCACTGCACCTGAAGCCTTTACACTTGTTCTTGATGCTTAGAATGTTCTTCCCCAGATGTTTGGATGCTTAGCTCTTTCTCATTATTCAGAGGCCAGCTCAAATGTCCCTCCCTGAGAGTCCTTCCCTGGTCTTCTTTATTGAATAATGACTTCTGATATTCCCCGTGCCTCATGATTTTCTCCATATTAGCCTTTTTATTTTCCTACACAGCTTTTAACACTATCAGAATTAAATTATCTACCTACCTATCAACTTTCTATTTATCTGTCTCTTCCTCCTCCTCCTCCTCCTCCTCCTCCTCCTCCTCATCATCATCATCATCATCTATATGAAGGTGATTACGGCCTTTGGTATCTGGCATCCTGGCAGTGCTATATTCTCTTCACATTCCCAATAGTATCTGGCACATGGTAGGCATGCATTCAATAGATGTGAATACATCACCTTTCTGTTTACAGTATGAACACTTACATAAATCACTCCCTGCATAGACTGGAAGTGTCTGTATCCACAAGGACTATTGAGGTGCATCGTGGACAAGAGGTCAGTTTGCAAGAGGCAGTATCCAGGCTAAAGAACCAAGTGGGTATGGCTCCTTCTGCCCTGATGAGTGATGGACTTCTGAGGGCAGCTTATGGTCAAATGGCAACTGTGACTTAATGCAGTTCAGAAGATCACGCCCCAAACCCCTCTATCACCTGTCACAAAGGCTAGAGTGATTTCAGCAGGCAGGGTGCAATTTCTGCTGAGCGTCAGGACAGCCTTCGCCCTTGGGTTCATGTTTGAGAGAAATTTAATGTGCTTGCTAAATGTCTCTCCTTTCTTGCACCTGTATTCCTACAGATATGGATTCTGGAGAGGTAGACAAGGGCACCCAAATGCTCAAAAAGGGAGGAGCAGCTCCTGATTAGGGAGAAAAGGCCGAAATGAGATGATTTGCCGGCTATTCTGTGTGTGATTAGATCCCCCACCCTGGACTTTCCAGCGACCAGCAATCTAATCATTTCAATGGCTATTATTTAAATAAATGCAATAATTGACCTCTGCAGAGGCGCCTACTCGAATCGGCAATCACTGTGCAAGACCTCTCCTGGACTCAATTAAGGATGAAAAGGGATTTGTGTCTGAAGCAGCCAATGAGAACAACACACTGTGAAGGAAGTCAGTTTTCTGCAGTGCCAGGTGGTAGGGAGGGTCAGAAAAAATAACGGTGTGGGAGCGGGTTGGCACCTAGCTTGGCATCTGGCTGGAGCTCCCAGGACAGACAAGGAAATGAGAGGACAAGAGGCAGGACAGAGACCATTTGGCTCTTCCTCCCACAGAATTATTGGAACCCAGAGAAAACTAACAAACTCAGCCAGGCTGGTTTCCCTTTATTGTCTGCTCTGCAAACTTAGAGACGCCTCCAGAGCCTTGATGTGCGTCTAAGACATGCAAGCCCCAGTGCCTTTCATTTCATCAATGGTGCGCCTACGCTGTGCTGGCCGTCAAGGAGGTAGGGGTGAGAACTAGTAAAAGAAAAACAGCCCCTGTTCTGAAAGATACAATCTAGCTGGGGAAAGAAAGAGCAACAACAAATATACAAACAGGTAAATTAAAACACAACCTGATAGATGGGATTATGAGCTCTGCACCAAATGCTATCAGAATAGAGAGAGAGGGAAGGATATCTTGGTCTGGTCTTGAAGGATGAATAGGAGTTTTCCTGGTAATGATAGCAATCATACCAATAACTCATGTTTATTAAGGGCTTGTTTTGGTCAAAATTTGGGTGTGCTTCATTTATAAGCTACTTAAAAAGGATGCGTAACATTTATTGAATGTTTATTCTATGCCAGGTGCTATTCTAGGTACTGGACATGAATTACCCTAACTTGATCTTCACAGTGACTCAATGAACTCCCTCACTCCCAGCTCATGGAAATTGAGGCCAGGGAAGGTAGGGGGACTTGTCTAAAGTCTCCCACCTAGCAAAGGAATAGGGCTAGGATTTGAACCCAGGCAGAACACTCCAGAGACCGTAGTCTTAACCGCTACCCTACATAGCCTTCTCATGGGAACTTTTCTTCTAAGCATCTAAGAGATAACACCAAGGAAACACTAAATGTTAGTGCCCCGAGGCGGCAGCACAGGCAGGGCAGGTTTTGGAAGCATCTCTGCAGCCTGAGTGTCTTCCCCCTATGCACTGTGCTAAAGCCTGGAATTCTTACGATGCCCCTGGCGGGAGCTGGTTATGAAGGCATGGGCAGCTTGCTCTTCTCTGTTTTCCTCAAAGTCAGGTGGATAAAGTGGAAACCTGGAGTAGGGTTAAGAATCAGGGCCAGGTGCGGTGGTTCACGCCTGTAATCCCAGCATTTTGGGAGGCCGAAGTGGGTGGATCATTTGAGGTCAGGAGTTTGAGACCAGCCTGGCCAACAGAGTGAAACCCCGTCTCTACTAAAAATACAAAAATCAGGCCAGGCGCGGTGGCTTAAGCCTGTAATCCCAGCACTTTGGGAGGCCGAGGCGGGTGGATCACGAGGTCAAGAGATTGAGACCATCCTGGTCAACATGGTGAAACCCCGTCTCCACTAAAAATACAAAAAATTAGCTAGGTGTGGTGGCGAGCTTCTGTAATTCCAGGTACTCAGGCAGAGGTTTGTAGTGAGCTGAGATCCCACCACTGCACTCCAGCCTGGGTAACAGAGCAAGACTCTGTCTCCTCCTACCTCCCCACTAAAAAGAACCAGGAGGCTAACCTTACAACCAAAGAATGAGATCAAGAGGGGAGCCTAGGCACACCTTGGAACCTAATTGAGTATGGTTTTGTGAAGTTGAACATGAGGAGAGTTAGCAAGAGGGAAGATGCTGGGTAATTGACCAGGTGGGTGGCTCTTTCTTTCAAGCTAAAGCTTGGACTTCCTAGTTCATCTCATGCCCCACAATCCAGCAATTTCACGCCTAGCCATAAATCCAAGAGCAATTCCAGAAGTCCTGGATAAGAACATTCAAAGGTGCTGCTATGATCTGACTGTGTTGAAACTTAACAAGACAGTATGCAGAGGTAGGGCCTTCAGGAAGTGATTAGGTCATGAGGTCTCCTCCCGTGTGAATGGGATTCAGGTCTTTATAAAAGAGGCTTCACACAGCCACAGATCTTCTACCCTTCCTTCTCTTCCTCCACCTGAGGTCACAGCCTTGGTGGCCTCCAGAGGGCACAGCATCAAGGCGCCATCTTGGAGGAGGGCAGTAGCTCTCATTGGACAACAACCTTCCGGTGCCTCCCAGCCTCCAGAACTGTCAGAAATGAGTTTCTGTTCTTTATAAATCACCCAGTCTCAGTCCATTTAGCACAAATAGACTAAGACAGCAGCATTGTTTATAATAACCCTCTGCCACCGCAAATATAGTTCCATGGTCCCTCACAGGTAGAATGGCTTTATGATCCGTCTTATATTCCCACAGAAGAATACGAGCCAGGTGCTCTGGCTCACACCTATAATGCCAGCACTTTGAGAGGCCAAGGTAGAGGGATTGCTTGAATCCAGGAGTTCAAGACCAGCCAGGGCAACAGGCTTGTCTCTAAAAAAAAATAATTATCCAAGTGTGTTGGCACTGCCTATCTGCCAGCTACTTAGGAGGCTGAGGTGGGAGGAGCTCTTGAGTCCAGGAGGTTAGGCCTGCCATGAGCTATGATCACACTACTGCATTCCAGAAAAAAAAAAAAAAATTATACGGCTGTGGGAATGAATGAACTACACTAACATAAAACAACAGTAATGGGCCAGGCGTGGTGACTCACACCTGTAATCCCAGCATTTTGGGAGGCAGAGGTTGGTGGATCACCTGAGGTTGGGAGTTCGAGACCAGCCTGACCCATATGGAGAGACTCCGTCACTACTAAAAATACAAAATTAGCCAGGCATGGTGGTATGTACCTGTAATCCAGCTACTTGGGAGGCTGAGGCAGGAGAATTGTTTGAACCCGGACGGCGGAGGTTGCAGTGAGCCGAGATCGCACCACTGCACTCCAGCCTGGGCAACAAGAGTGAAACTCAGTCTCAAAAAAAAAAAAAAAAAAAAAAAGGAAAAAGGAAAAGGAAAAAAAAAAAAACAGGAATGTATTTTAGCACTATAATGATAAATGAAGAAAGCAAGAGACAAGAGCCTACATAAAATATGAAATCTTTGTAGATTTTCTTTTAAAAACTAAATGATTATTTGGAGATTTATAAACATGCAGCAAAACTTTAAAAAACAAGGAAAGAAATGAGAAAGACAACATTCAGCACAGAACCTGTGTCAACTAGATGAAACTAGCTTTAAGAAAGACAAACTGCAGGAAGCGTGGAGGAGTGGACGGGGGAGCACCTGCAGGTGGCCTCCATGAGGTTCATTAGTTTCTAGTACTTTGGTGGGGTGATAGGTCTAAGAGTGTCATTTAAAAAGATTATATTTTAGGCTGGGTGCAGTGGCTCATGCCTGTAATCCCAGCACTTTGGGAGGCAGAGGTGGGCGGATCACGAGGTCAGGAGTTCGAGACCAGCCTGGTTAACATGGTGAAACCCTGTCTCTATTAAAAATACAAAAATTAGCGGGCGTGGTGGCCGTTGCCTTTAATCCCAGCTACTTGGTAGGCTAAAGCAGGAAAATCGCTTGAACCTGGGAGGTGGAGGGTGCAGTGAGCTGAGACTGCACCATTGCACTCCAGCCTGGGCCACAGAGCAAGACTCTGTCTCAAAAACAAACAAATAAAGATTAAATTTTAAAACTTTCAGGTTCATTGACAGAGGTCTTTAAAATACATTAAATAGAATACAATGAAAAATTTTAAAAAGAGGCAATGCCTGGGGGAATCCATGCCGAGACACCCCTCTTTCCATTTCCCTCCCCATGTCATGCAGGACTTGGCTTAGGCGGAGGTGGCTGGGGAGCAGGAGGCAGGAGCTGGGGAGCCTGAAGTTTCACCTGACGTGACTTCTCAGGCCTCCGTGATGCTCAAGTGAGAAAGAGACAAGAGTGGGGCTGGAAAGGGGAGGTGTGGGCCCAGACGAGTGTCCTCCAAGTTGAATGAAGCTTCAGAGTTGGGATGAGGAGTTGGAGGGTCAGAACCTGGAAGCTCTGACACTCTTTAGTGGTGGAACATCGGGTACCTCCCGCTTACCACTTGCATCAAAGCCCTCAGAAGCATAAGGGGCCAGCTGCTTGGGGCAATGAGTAAGGAGGCTGGGGCTTGTCCCGGCCACTCTTCAATCTGTCAGGTGAGGGACACAGAGGTAGGGCTTTGAGTTCAGGCTTAAAATATGGGGCTTGGGGCCTGGGGACCTGGACCAGAAACCTCCTGTCCTCTGGCTTATGTCCCTCCTGGCTTCCCTCCACCCTCTCTCCTCCTGCTCAGGGGACCTGGAGTCTTTAGCAGGCACCAGAAGGGAGGTGGCATGCAGGCTGCAGCTTCTGTCCCCTCTTCTCTCAGGAGCCAGCTGCCTGCAGGAGGTGTGCTTTCTGTAAACCTTACAGGGGAGGTCTCCCCCTAGAGGGACGTAGGGCCTGCTGTCATCCAGCTGGCCCAGGGGGGTCTGTTTGCCTAATTAGATCCCCATTCTCTATCTCTAACCCATGTGTCACCAGCAATAGAGGTAAGGTTTTGGCCTGCATCTGCTGACTCTTGTTTTTAATCTCACTAGGTTATGACTCAGCAAGGAAAACTGGAGTGTTACACATTGGTACTCCTCAACCCCCAATGTCAAGGAGGAAGGGGGCTCCTGGGAGCTGGCAGGAGACAGGGGTGGGAGGTGTTTCCTGGGGCTGCATAGGAGCCAGGGAAAGAGTCCAGGCCAAGGGCTGGGGGTGGTGGAGGCAGGAGATGGTGTTACAGGGACAAGAGGGACCCCCTGAAGCACAGCTCCCATTTCCCTTCCAGTGACAAGTGGCTCTTGGCACACACTGTGTTAACATAGAGGTCTGGGTGCAAATCCCAGCTCTGCCTCTTCTTATTACAGTGCCATTAGGGGCCAGTTATTTCATTTCTGTGCTTCAGTTTCCTGCCCTTACAATGAGGCTGTCCATAACGTTATCGGAGCTGTTGTGCAGAGTCAGTAATGCAATGCATCTGATGCTTGGTCCTGTGCTCAAACTAGGCTCCAGGAGAGACACTCAGATTGCAGCCCCCACCCTCTTCTCCCCAGGTTGCCTCTGGCTCTGCCTATGGGGCTCAAGACACACTCTCTGGATCTGCAGCCTGTCCTTCATTCTGTCCCTCTTTTTGAATTTGCTCTGCAGTAACCCTGAAACTTTACAGTGAATTTTAATTTTTCTTCAATTTGGAGCTTGCCACGATGCCATCCTCCTTCCTCACTGCCCTTTAAGGCAGCATATGTCTTTGGTGGCCACAGGGCAAAGCAGATACGAAGACAGGTAGAGAAATCTATAATCACACTGCATAGGAATTACAATACCACTTGGGGAGCGATCAAGAAACTCCGATCCCGCTGGTGGGATGGGCATTTTTAATGAATTAATCCGATGCACTCAATCTGCTTATGACAAACTGCTTCAAAGCCTGCTTGCCAAAATGAGCCTGCTTTAACTGAACACAGGAATGCACAAAACCATTAGGGAACCTACTCTTTTTTTACAGGGTGGTCTAGCTAAAGAAGTCTTCTGCAGCAGAAAATCATTTAACATGGGAGAGTGCCCCAAACCAGCACTTTAAATCCACTGAATCCAGACTCAGCATCATAACAATAGCTACTATTTCATCATTATTATATAATACTAATAATTCCCCCAGGCTCCAAGCTCCATCAGGGTAGGAATTTTTGCCTCTTTTTTTCCTCTTGCCACTCTGCCTATTTCCAGTGCCTGGTGCAAGTTACTTGATACAAATTTGTTGAGTGAATAATGCTAATTTAAAAATGATGATGTTTATTACATTTGCACGGTTCTCAAGGCATTGTCATGTATGTTATTACATTCTGATAAGCAATACATGTCACTGACCAAGAGAAGGGGAAGAAGAGGGCATAAGAAATGATTTGGAGGCCGGGTGCGGTAGCTTACGCCTGTAATCCCAGCACTTTGGGAGGCCAAGGTGGGTGGATCACCTGAGGTTGGGAGTTTGAAACCAGCCTTCCCAACATGGTAAAACCCTGTCTCTACTAAAAATACAAAAATTAGCCGGGCATGGTAGCATATGCCTGTGGTCCCAACTACTAGGGAGGCTGAGGCAGGAGAATCGCTTGAACTTGGGAGGCAGAGGTTGCAGTGAGCCAATATTGTACCACTGCAATCCAGCCAGGGTGACTTTTTTTTTTTTTTTTTTTTTTTTTTTTTTTTTTTTTTTTTTTTTAAATGATGTGGGGCCAGGCGTGGTGGCTCATGCCTATAACCCCGCACTTTGGAAGGCAGAGGGTGGTATATTGCGTGAGGTCAGGAGTTCAAGATTGGCCTGACCAACATGGCGAAACCCCATCTTTACTAAAAATACAAAAATCCGCCATGTGTGGTGGCAGGTGCCTGCAATCCCAGAGGGGATGAGGTAACATCCTGCTACTCAGGAGGTTGAGGTAGCAGAATTGATCGAACCTGGGAGGCAGAGGTTGTAGCGAACTGAGATGACACCACTGCACAATAGCCTGGGCAACAGAGCGAGACTCTGTCTCAAAAAAAAAAAAAGTGTATATATATACTTTAGGAGGACAGCAGGGTCCTTTTGTGTGGTAACCAAGGAACTGTCATTGATGACATTCTTGGTTCTTAGACACCAAAATTCTGGCAAACTCAAATTCTAGGTTGTATGAACTGAACGAGGTGGCCACCCACTGCCGGTTAAGCATGGATGTCATCAGAGCCTTGGAGTGGCAACACCGTGGCTCCAGGGTCTATTAGCAAGGATTCCGGGACGAGGAACAAGAGAGCTCTCATCTTTAGGCTCCTGGTCGCCCCTCACGCTTTCTCCCAGGTGTCCATGCATCAGCAAGACTTTATGAAATGCTCACTGCGTAGGAGATGAAAAAGGGGGCTGCCTCACAGTCGCATAGGAAAGACAGAACATATATGCTTATGACGTGGGCCTGGCGGGAGGTAAAGGACGGAGACCCTAGTTTCCCTGCCCTTCGACGGGGATATCCCAGGGTATGCCCCACACTGAGACACCCACAGGATTGAACCTTATTGTCCATCGTGGAAACTGCTCGACAACGTACCCTATATTGACTTCTTTCCTTCCCTTCCCCTTTCCTTCCCTGTCTCACTCCCATTTCCCTGCCCCTACACACACAAAGGCTCCCTGGGACGCCCTCCTGCATAAAGTTCAAGTACTCACACACTTGTTTCAGGGTCTGTTTCTGGGAGATCCCAGCCCAAGACAGCAGGTGGCATGGACATTCATTGTTCTTCCTGCCCAGCATGGATACCCCTTGTCTGTTAGAAACCCACTGCCACTGTCATGCCAGGTCCAACTACGTGGGTGGTTGACTCCCTCTGCCTCAACCCACTCCAAGGGTGGGCACTTGACTCAGGCATCTCACTGGCTACACTGTCTAGACCAGGGGTTGGGAAGCTTCTTCTATAAAGATAAGTAAATAAAATATTAGTGTTATCATTTATTTATGAAAAAGTAAATTATTCATTATCAATTATTTTTAAATGAATTTTAAATGACTAAATATATTTTCAGCTGCACAAGCCATATAGTCCACCTCGATGGTTGAACTCCGCTGCTGTAGCACAAAAGCAGCCTTTGACAAGCTCTAAAGGAATAAGCATGCCTGCGTTCCCATAAGCCTTTACTGACGCTGAAATGTGAATTTCATGTAATTTTCACAGGTCATGATATATTGCTCTTCCTTTGATTTTTTTTCAGCCATTTAAATGTGTGAATAGCATTCTTAGGTTGTGGGCCAGGCAGAAACAAGTGGTGGGGTTGGTCTAGACTATACTTGTCCAATCCAGGGCACGTGGCCCAGGATGGCTTTGAGTGCAGCCCAACAAGAATTTGTAAAACTTTCTTAGGACATTGTGATTTTTTTTTCTTTTCTTTTTTTTTTTTTAAAGCTCATCAGCTGCAGTTAGTGTTAGTGTGTATTTTATTTGTGGCCCAAGAAAAGTCTTCTTCTTCCAGTGTGGCACAGGGAAGCCAAAAGATTTTGGACAATCCTGGTCTTGACCCCAGATCTATGATCAAAATGGATCCAATCAAAGATAGTGGTCATGAGTTCCAGGATGTCTACTGAAAAGTTTGGGAAACGGTCATCCTCTCTCTGTCTAAGCTACTGAGCAGTAAGGATATGTTTTGCAAATTCCAGGGGCTAATGTGGGAGAGGCCCTGCTTAAGAATGAAGGCCCCCCACTGCAGAGAAGCAGATCCCAGAGATAGAGGTGGGGAGGGAGGGGTGTGGCAGATCCAGCCATGCCTGTAGCTTAGTAAATTCTTGGTTTTGTTTGTTTGTTTGTTTGTTTTGAGCTGGAGTTTCACTTGCTCTTGTTGCCCAGGCTGGAGTGCAATGGTATGATCTCTGCTCACTACAACCTCCACCTCCAGGGTTCAAGCTATTCTCCTGCCTCAGCCTCTTGAGTAGCTGGGATTACAGGATTACCCACCACCATGCCCAGCTAAGTTTTGTATTTTTAGGAGAGATGGGGTTTCACCACGTTGGCCAGGCTGGTCTTGAACTCCTGACTCAGTTGATCCACCCGCCTCAGCCTCCCAAAGTGCTGGGATTACCGGCGTGAGCCACCAGGCCTGGTCAATTACCTCCTTTTTGCTCATGTCCATGTGAGTTGGGTTTCTGTCACTTGCAACCCAAAGAGTCCTGAATAACATAGTGAGGATTTCAGAGGAGGTGTCCGGGCAAGATAAGATGAAGAAGGCAATGAAGGACAAGCAGGGCCCACCCAAGCCTCAGCAGTCAGTACAATCACTCGTCATTTCCCTGTCTTGGTTCCCATTCAGCGGGCAAAATGCTTCGTTAGCTCCAAGTCCAGACAGGGATGTATTCATATTTTTGTAAAACCTTGGCGGTAGACTCAATATGTCTTGTCAGATTGAGGGTGCTAACAAGCAGTGTTGTGTATTAGCTGGAATAAATCAATGTTTTCATGGTGGTGCACTGGCCAGGCTGCTGAGAAACTGCCGATGGAAAGCAACACACAGCACCACGTCTTCATTTTACGCGACAGGGGGAGACTTCGACATGTTTCTTTATTAAAGGCGGAACTGACCAATGCCGTTGGCTGGGCTCTGCCAGCTTGGGAGTGGGGAGAGTAAAGGAAGGGAGGAGTCCCACTTTCTTGGGAACAGCAGCTGCAGAGGAACTGAATTGCCAGGAATTTGCCAAAGCAGTCAGAAGCAGTTCCATCCTGGGTGGAGGGAAACCAAGGGTCACTGGGAGAGAGCACCTGGGTCACCAGATGGGATGAGCAGAAGGAAGAGGCAGAGGAGGGCTGGAGCGGGGAATAGGCCCATCCTGACACTGACGGGTGAGGTAATAAGGAGGCTGCAGGGGCTGCCTAGTGCCCAGTGCACCCGAGCATGACAGCATCCAAATTTCCCCCTTGACATGGTTTGGCTCTGTGTCCCCACCCAAATCTCATGTTGAATTGTAATCCCCACTGTTGGGGGAGGGACCTGGTGGAAGGTGATTGGATCATGGAGATGGTTTCTAATGGTTGAGCACCACCCCCCTACTGCTGTCTTGAGACAGAGTTCTCATGAGATCTGGTTGTTTGGAAGTGAGTAGCACGCCCCCTTCACTCTCTCTCTCTCCCGCTCTGTCATGGGAAGACCTGCTGGCTTCCCCTTTGCCTTCCCCATGATTGTAAGTTTCCTGAGGCCTCTCAGCTGTGTTAACTGTATAGCCTGCAGAACTGTGGGTCAATTAAACCTCTTTCTCCATACATTATCCTGTCTCAGGTAGTTCTTTACAACAGTGTGAGAATGGACTAATATGCCCCTTCTCTCTTGGCTCACTCTGCAGGGTCCTCGGGGCTGGGCACCTGACTCAGGCCTGACAATTAAAGCACAGCATCCCTTGGCCTCTGTGATCCGTTCAGGGATGAGCATGTCACCCAAGTTGGGCCAAAGAGAGTTCTCCTAGGATTGTTGCTGGGACTGTCATTCTTTCCTCTGGCCCAAGGTTTATAGAACATAAGTCTGGAGCTTCTCATGGCCACTTACTATGGCCTAGGGAGAGCCTGTCTGTGAGTGAAGCCAACACAAAGGAAGAAAGGGTCTAGAAAAAGAGATAGATTCATGATGACATGACTTGAGCCTCTGGATCCAGCTGTGCCTGAAGCCAACTACCCTTGGCCTTTTTAATAACATTTAGCTATAACTACTTCCCCAGCACCTGTTATTGTTGAATCATTTTTTTCCCACTCTTAACCAAAGAAAAATTGTGATTACTATAGCCACAGAGACGGCTCCTATGCTGGTCACTTGCTAGTGGGGGCTAGTGGCTAGTGCTGCTCTTACCTCCTTCCCACTAGCAAGGCCCAGGGCCTAGGACTGCCCCTGAACAGGGCTAGGTTGGCTCGTATGACCGTTCGCTATCCAGTGTCTGCCTGTCTTTCCAGGCTTACCTTCTATGCTCTGGCCACACCAGTCTCCACTGATCTCTGAAAACTTGTCGTGCTTCTTAGTCAATCAAGTCCTTCACACACATCATTCTGTCTGCCTGTAACACCCATCTCTCCTCCAGTCTGTCTCTCTCACAAATCCACTCCCTACCTCAACAAACACACACACGGGACAAGGGACAACCTGGCAAACGGTTACTCTTTTCTTTTCTCTTCTCCGTTTTCTTTTCTCTTTTCTTTTTTTCAGAGACAGAATCTTTTTCTGTCACCTAGGCTGAAGTACAGTGGCACAATCATAGCTCACTGCAACCTTGAACTCCTGAACTCAGGAGATCCTCCTGCCTCAGCCTCCCACGTAGCTGATATTACAGGCATGTGCCACCATAGCCAGCTGTTAATTTCTTCTCTTGGCTTAGCTGTCACTTTCCCTAGAAAGTTCCTGTATTATCCTCCATCTCTGTTACATGTTCCTAAATAATTCTGTACCTCTCTTCTTAACCTAGTGCAATTTCTCATATCCATTAGATACTGATTAAATACGTGTTGAGTGAATCCATGAACAAGGAACAACAAAGTCATCCACACTCTGCTATTCATGCCTATCATGGCTCAAAGGGACTTGGGGCGTGGTCTTCTCCTGAGTCAGTCATGACACTATTAATTGTCTACTCAATTTCCATGCTCTCCTTTCCTGCTAACAGAACCCTGCTTATTCAGAGTAACAGTATACTCAGCACCAGGCAAAGGATCGTGAATGAATGGCCTAAGCCATCCAGGGTATCCTGTTCCTCACTTTCTCAGCCTCTCTTGCAGCAAGGGTGGCCCTGTGACCTGTTCTGACCAATGAGACGTAAGAAGAAGTGTCTTGGAGGCTTTCCTGATAAAGCAGTACAAATGCTGCCCTCCCTGTCTCTTCTGCCTTCTTCCTGCCTTAAATGGAAATGTGGTGCTTGGAGCATCTGCAGCCATCTTGTGACCATGAAGGACTATACCACCAATCCCTGGATGACAACTTGGAAAGATGAAAAGAGCCTGGGTTCCTGCTGATGCTTTTGGGTTGTTCTGCCAGTCCAGTGCTACTGACCACTGCATTTTTTATTTAGTGGGGGGAAAAAAACCCCATAGTTTAGGCAGCTTTTAGTCAAGGTTTCTGTGATCTTCAGCTAACTGCATTTATAATGGATGTGGTTTCTTCCCTTCTGGGGGGACTTTGGACTGCCACCCCAATTTACAATTGCCAGCGTGGCTGCCCCAGGGTTCAGGAATCTCTCCTCTTGGTTCCGGGGCTCTGTTGAACAAGTAGCCAATCAATCCCAAAGCTCATGCACCCTCCTTTCAGGCCAAGAAGGATCTAATTATCCACTGATTGTAGCAATTATTTCATCCAATTGATCACTAATAGCTGTAATTTTTAAATATAGTTTTCCATTAATGATTTGCAACGTATTTATTGTTTACCCTCAAATAAAATAGGCCGATAATAAAACAATTGAGATGCAATCTCCAGAGTCCTGAATATTTACATGGCACAGTGATACATGTTTTAGCTAAGATATTTTACGTTGTTTTCTCCTTTTTAAAAGAGAAGATGTTTATTAATATAAATAATGATCACAATTCGGAAAGCTGCCTGAACTGTGACTATGTTGCCAAGGATGGCATAGAGCATTGGTCGATTGATTGTGTATGTCAAGGGATGGCATAGAGAATTCGGTGATTGATTGTGTATGTCTGCCACAGGCAGGGGAGGGCTGAGTTATGTCTCGTGTGCTAGTATTTGTCATCTCTGGCTTAAGCATTGGATCTGTTTCCGGCAATGTTATTTAACCTTAATCATCTTCCCATGAGACAGGAAGGGGTATAGCCAACTTTTATGCAAATGGAGGAGGAATAAAAGAAACTCCAGTCTATTTCTAGTGTTTCCCATGACAACATGTGAAACCCCAACGTAGGGGCTCCTGTTCCACCTTAGCCAGGATGTCCTTAAGTGGAGAGTTTCTCAATCCCATAGACATAGCCATTCATTACTGGTTCCCAAACTTTGAAGGTAAGACTGTTGCTTTATCAAAACATTGAAGCTTGCTGGCAGAAAGACCCTCGTGAACATTCTGTGAGGGGCCAGTGGTGGCTCCTTATCAAGCCTCTGGGGCCTGCTTCGAGGGCTCCTCTCTGGGACCCTCTCCCTCTTTCCCAACAAGTCTCTTCTGGAACCCAGCCCAGACCTAAGCAATTTTACTGTCTGCCAGCCTGGTGTGCAGGAGGAGGCAAACAGAATCCCCACCCCTAATGGAAAAGCAAACATCATATGTTCTCACTCATAAGTGGAGGCTAATCTACGATGATACAAAGGCCCAAGAATGATAAAATGGACTTTGGGGACTCAGGGGAAAGGGTGGGAAGTGGCTGAGGGATAAAAGGCTACAAACTGGGTTCAGTGTATACCGCTTGAGTGATGAGTGCACCAAGATCTCACAAATCACCACTAAAGAACTTATGTAACCAAATACCACCTGTTCCCCCAACACCTATGGAAATTAAAAAAAAATCCAAAACACAAAAAACCAAAATCCCTGCCCCCAGAATGCTCAGAGTCAGCCTTGAGTTTTTTCAAGTCTGTCACTATTGGGTTGGGTCCCTATATCAGGGAAGGTCACCTTAGCCAATAGATGCCTCAGGACTGGGCCCATCCGTCTCTTTTCCCAGGTGAGGGGAAAGGGAAAAGGCATCCAGCATCCTCAGAACGCCCGATGTGTGCAGCCTCCCATGCCTCATTTGATTCTGCCCTCATGGCAGCTCCATTGAGGGGATTGATTCCCAGAGCACAAACACAGGCACTGACACTCAGAGAGCTTGGCTAACCCCTCATCACGCAGCCACCGAGCCAGGATCTGAACCCCATTTGGTCTGACCCCAAGTCTTTATTCTTTTCACTGCACCAACTTGTACACAAAAATCTGAGTAGGTGAGAAGAGCAAAGGCGACCTGAATTCTTCTAAGCCCTGATTCCCAGCCAGGCTCACCAATGGGAAACAGACCAAATCCAGGTTCATCCTTCAGCAGGTGCATGTTGGGCAGGTGGAGATAACAGGTTCTGTAAAAACCGAGATGAAAAAAAATCCAGCCACTACCCCAGAGGAACTTCACGGTCTCAGTGGGCACATGCATGGGAAACAGACAGAACCACTGACACGGGAGGGGAGCAGCCAGCGTGGGACTGAGGTCAAGAAGGCACAGAGGAAGGAGGCGACCCCTGGGGAATGGGCCATCAGCCAGCCCCAGGAGCAGCAAGGCAGCTCTGTAGAATTTTCCAGAAATTGCAACCCGGCTCTCAGGAGGTCTCAGAGTGTTGGGGAGGGTGGCTCAGGATTGGGTGCAATTGCAGAAGCAGGTGATGACTCACCCTGTGTTTAACAGAAACTCTACAACACAAAAATCCACTAAAATAAATCCATATGGCCAGCCCCGGAGCGCCTGACAATGAGACAGATTCTCGCCTGTTACAAACATCGGCAGACAATTAGCATGCCCTTGTGGTCACATGCCGGGAAATTTCCCCTTCTTTTCCTTTATTCCTGCCTTTGCAATCTGGGAGGAACAACAAAAGGAGGCTCTCTGTGCCTCTGCCCCTCAGGTGGGGCCACATGGGCTTCCGCCAGCAAAACATTTCCATGTGGCTCTCGAGGGGCAGGGGACTTGGTGGCCAGTGTGGACCTTCTTTTCCAGAACTTGGGTCTGAGTCCAAGTCCAGCCCCTTCTTTGCTCTGTGGCCTTTGAGGAGCAATTGAGTCTCTGAGTCTCATTACCATCCAGCCACCAAATCAGAGCATGTTCACTGAGTACCCGCGATGTGCTGGGCCTTGGGTTAAGTCCTGGAGATACCAGTGTGCCCTCCAGGAGCATGTGGACCAGAGACAGAGAACTAAACCACTAACGACAAGTGAGAGTGAGGGCTGTGGTCTCAGAGGCCTTGAGTGGACACGTGGACAGGAAGTTCAGCTCTGGGGCGCCAGTGACACCCAAGGTAAAGTATGAAGAACACACAGGCAGGGCTTGGTCAGGGGACAAGGGGTTAAACACAGCTTGAGGACTAAGTGCATAGGCTTTAGAGATGGGAGGCCAGGGTTGCAATCCCAACGTGGTGCTTGACTAGATATGTACCCTTGGACAGTGACTTAGTCTCTCTGTGCCTCAGTTTGCTTGCCTGGAAAATGGGGGTGAAAATAAAAGTAGCCGGCTCCTTGGAGCTTCGTGGGGATGATGTGAATTATCCACAGAGAGCCCTCACGCCTGGAGGCATAGACAGCTCTTTCACATACAATGTCCTTACGGTTTTTTCAGGCCTGTGGCAAGCATTAACGCAGGCTTGTTTAAATAAAGTCTAGAGAGAGTGTGGGATGACTGAAAAAGAGCAAGAAAGATAAAATGGCAAGAAAGGAGTGGCAATGGAGATGGCATTTTCTTTCTTTTTTTATTGCATTTTAGGTTTTGGGGTACATGTGAAGAACATGCAAGATTGTTGCATAGGTGCACACATGGCAGTGTGATTTGCTGCCTTCCTCCCCTTCACCTACATCTGGCATTTCTCCCCATGCTATCTCTCCCCAACTCCCCACCCCCCACTGTCCCTCCCCCATTTCCCCCCAACAGACCCCAGTGTGTAGTGCTCCCCTCCCTGTGCCCATGTGTTCTCATTGTTCAACACCCGCCTATGAGTGAGAACATGCGGTGTTTGATCTGCTGTTCTGTCAGTTTGCTGAGAATGATGGTTTCCAGGTTCATCCATGTCCCTACAAAGGACACGAACTCATCGTTTTTGATGGCTGCATAATATTCCATGGTGTCATTTTCTAGGACAGATGAGAAAAGCTTGCCTGGAGAGACAGCTTCCAGGTGGAGTCACAGAAGCGGGGTCAAGGAAGGAGACAGGATTTCTGAGCGTCATAAAACACAGCCCCAAAGCTGTTCTGTCCTCTCTGTACCTTTGTGGCCTCATAGGGGTGACCCAGGCCTTTGCGTGAACATACAGTCTTTGCTGGCTTTTGCGTCTCTGAAACTCCCTCTTTAGGCCTGTGACAGCGGGGAAGGTTCAGAAAAGGCTATGGGCAAACCGCTGGCTGCAGCAAGGATGATGCGCTCTGGGCACACCTCAGTATTTGGGGCTCACAGCAGAGGGGCGCCATGCAAACAGCCAGTCCGTCAGCACCTACCCCAACACCCCTGCAGAAGCGTCTTCACCCAAGACACCACTAAATGTAGAGCATAGAAGAGACACTTTAAGCCAGAACATCTTCTGGCCCAGAGAGTCACTGCCACCAGGTGTCACGTGGTCGACACAGAGACCCCGATAGAAGTGAAGCAGGAAAGGCCTCGAAACAAACCTCTTGAACACGAAACTGCGAAGGAAGTGGTTTTCTGCTTGGCTGGGAGCTGCGGTGGCATAGATGCCGGACAGCCGAGCTCCCCGACAGAGAAAATCCTTGCCCCTTTAAAGGCTTACAACTCTAGAAATTACACGTGAAAGGGTCCTGGGCTTGCAACTCTAGAAATTACAGGTGAATGGGTCTTCCTCCATGAAGTAGGCGTGGGGCACGTGACTTAGGCGGGGGTGTGATCGTGTTTAAGTAAAAACAACACCTTCCTGAAAGATTCCTCCATCCCATGCCTGCGATCTACAGGAGCGAGATTAAGGGTGGTGCCCGGTGTGCCAGCCTTTAATTCTCCTATTGAAATGCAATGTAGAAGTCTGGGGGAAAGGGCTCTTAGAAGCGTAAGAGGATTAAGGGTCTCCTTCCTCGGAAGGAGGCGACAGACGCTCCAGGGGGTGACAGTGATGCAGATGAGAATGATGACGACGATGGTGCTCACAGGAACATAAATCACACTCTGCCACCATTTCCGGAACAGTGTCCACGTCCTGAGGACACATTACATACCTTTTTTTACTTAACCCTCAGAACAAAGCTATGAGCAGTAAGGACAGTCAGGATGCAAGCCGGGCTCCCCGGACGCTGACACCTGTGTCATTTCCTCCGTGCCTTGCAGCACTGCCCACAGAACAGCTGTTGGGTGCCGGGTAGATCTACTGAGTTCTCCATTCCTTTAACTTCAGGCGAAAGCACTGGTGATCGTTATCATGTCTTAAACGCCCCCCCAGGAGCAGCAGTCCACGCACTTTTATTGACAGTGTCTGCCGAGAAAGTTTACGTAAGTTCTAACCCAAGGGCCCCCCGCCCTGCTGGTTCCTTCTTCCTCTGCCTGCCCCTCTCTTTCTTGTGTGCTCTCTCTGAGCTCCTCTTATCGTCCTTGGAAGAGCAGCATCAGGATCTAACCAGGCCTCCCCTCGCACTGCACCCCTGCCTGAGTTGGAGTCTGAAAGTTTGCTTCTACTTCCTACCTGGGCTTTTGACCTTTTTAAAAAAATTGAGATGGAGTCACGATCTGTTGCCCAGTCTGGAGTGCAGTGGTACAATCTTGGCTCACTGCAACCTCCGCCTCCCGTGTTCAAGAGATTTTCGTGCCTCAGCCTCCTGAGTAGCTGGGGTTCATGCCAGCATGCCTGGCTAATTTTTGTATTTTTAGTAGAAACTGGGTTTCACCATGTTGACCAGGCTGGTCTTGAACTCCTGACCTCAGGTGATCCGTTTGCCTCGGCCTCCTAAAGTGCTGGGATTACAGGCATGAGCCACAGTGCCTGGCCCACTCACTTCCTGGCCTCATTTTCCCCACGCCACTTGCAGCCTCCAATCTGAGTGGGCCTCCCCTTCTGGGCTTCCACACACTATACAATCTGTCTTTTCCGCCCAAGCCTTCTTAAACACTCCTTCTCTTTTATTCTCCCCACATGGCATAGCTGGCATTTTGGTGGCATAATTCTTCATTATATAGGACTGGCCCCTGTATTTCAGGACGTTTGACATCCTGGCCACTACCTTCTGCATCCCAATAGCTGCCCCCAGGCTGGTGACAACCAAAGTGACCCTCCCCCCATATTTCCAAATACTTCCTACCTGGGAGTGGGGGTGGGGATGCCAGCCTTGGTTACCACCCTCTGCATCTACTCCTTCAACCTCCATATTCTCCAAATATGTGCAGGAGACACCACTGGGGGATCTCCGGGGCTTCCCAACAACTCCCTTCCTCTGAAAATGGCCCCCTTCCCTCCCAGGGATGCCGGTAAGCAGCATGTTAGTCCTGCATGACTTCACCAGGACTTCACCGGGACGTCTCAGTTCACTGCCCAGAAGTTTTCTCCCGCCTGAAGCTATTCATTGTGGATTCTGTCTCCTAGGGATTAGGAATCGGGATTTGGAGGCTGCCCATGTGTGGCCGAGGGGACGCGGACTTCTGACATGTGATGCCATGTGCCCAGAAGGCTGGTCTACTGAGGGAGAAGAACGGGGCTGGTTGCAGAGGAAGCTGAGTTTGTCTCCCCAGGAAACACTCCCAGGCACCCCTTCCCACTTTCGAAGAGAAGCTCCCTTTTCTTTGGGAAGCCCCCGTTCCTCATAGGACACTGGCAATCCCCTTCACCTCGCCAGGGATGGACTTGGCACGTGACCCAGCTGTGGCCCATACGGCATGGACGAGGGCTGGAGGAGCTTCCGCCGGGTTCCTGGGAAAGGCAGCCCCCTCTGGGATTAGACATGGCCCTGCCTTCATGTGAGGGTGGCCGTGATGCCAGGGAGGGGGCACCCGCCGCAGAGCCGGCGATGGAGGTGAGTGGCGAGAAAAGACCAGATGCTGAAACACTGCAGAGCCTCCAGACGAAACCACTGGGGCCATCCCACGTGAGGACCCGCCGTGACGTGGGAAAACATCCTTTGGTTGTGTGGGCAAGGCAAGTCAGAGTTTTCTGTTTTGTGCAAAGACATTTGAACTACTGCACAAGGACAGAAGGATGTGCCGCCCAGGAGGGCGGGCCTGAGGGAGGGGCAGCTCCCCAGCCTCCCATTCCCTGCCCAGCCCTGAACGCCCAGCTTCCCTTTGCATTCTGTGAAATTCCAGTGTCTTCCCATTACATCCCCCTTCACCGCTTAAGCAACCCTGAGGCAGAGTCTCTTGCGTGAAACCCAAACACCCAAAGAATCTCGGCGAAGACAGGGATGTCTTCTCTCTACTTTCTCTCTCCTGCTTCTGTCTCCCTGATTTCATATCCTCCCAATGCTTCCATGCGCATCACCGGAATCAATATCTCTAGTCCAGCCTCCTTCCCTGCCCTCCTCTTCCAGCTGCCTCCTGGAATTCTCTGCCTGAATGTTCCACTGGCACCTCACCTCCCAGGGTCACAGGTGGCGTGCCCTCCCCGCTCTCCCCAGGTCACCTGGCTGGGATGAAAGCTTTGTTTTCCTGGGCTTGGCTTTCAGGACCAGGAATGGAAAGAGGCAGGAAGGGTGGCTGCTGTGGGGGTGGGGAACCAGGAAACTCGGGGACGAAAATCATTAATCAAAAAAGCCCCCAACAAACAGAGGCTGGCTTTAGCAGCAGCACGTTCTTTGAACAAACAAAACTACAGACAGCGAGACGGTCGATATTTCACGATGCAAGAGGCAGTGTGGTCTGGTAAGAAAACAAGCACGCATCTGGAGCCAAGAGTCCTACTGAGGGCAGATGGGACTCTGCTCTTTGGAGTGAGTCGTTTCCCTCTATGGGCCTCAATATTTCCATCTGTTAATCAGGGACATTCAATGGGTGACGGTAGCACTAGCTTTCCAGGGTTCACTGGGGGGCTTAAACAATAGCAATTTACTTTCTTGAAATTCTGGAGGCTAGAAATCTGAGATCAAGGTGTTAGCAGCAGTAGCTAGTTTCTCCTGAGGCCTCTCTCTGTGGCTTGTAGACAGCCATCTTCCCCCTGCGACCTCCTCTGGGTGTCCCTCTGGGTACATCTGTGTCCAAATCACCTCCTCTTATAAGAATAGCAGTTGTATTGGATTAGGCCTACCCTAGTTACCTCATTTGACTGTGATTGTGTCTTTTCTTTCTTTCTTTTTCTCCAGAGGCAGAGTCTCACTCTGTCACCCAGGCTGGAATGCGGTGGCACAATCTCTGCTCACTGCAGCCTCCACCTCCCAGGCTCAAGTGGTTCTCCTGCGCCAGCCCCCCAAGTAGCTGGAATTACAGGTGCCTGCCACCACACCTGGCTAATTCGTTTTGTATTTTTAGTAGAGACAGGGTTTCACCATGTTGTCCAGGCTGGTCTCAAACTCCTGACCTGCCCGCCTTGGCTACCCAAAGTGCTGGGATTACGGGTGGTAATTTCCTCTTGAAAGACACTTTCTCTATATTCAGTCACATTCTGAGGCGTGGGGGTGGGTGGTTAGGGCTTCATTATGTGAATTTTAGGAGGATACAACTAAGCCCATAACAGTGTCTTCTAAGGAATCTTTCAAGCTCACTTCTTCCCCCGTCGGGTTTTCTTCCAGCCTCTACTGTTTTGATGTCTGGAACTTCCATTTTTTGGGCGTTCAGACTCAGAACCAGAACGTTGCCTCCTTTCATTCCCGAATGCTCCCGTTTCTCCTGACAATCCATCACAGAACAGACCACGGTCCTGTTGCGTCCAGCCCTTGCCACCCCCCGTGCCATCGTGTCATCTGAGCCCTTATTCATCTTTTACTCACCCTGCCTCTGGGCTCTTCTCTCCTGGTCATCTTGGGCATGTGCGTTCCCTGCATCAGACTTCCAGGGCCCCCTTCACTGTCCCTCATGGTCCCGCCCACTGTGCCTCACTGCTCCTCCTCTGGAATCTTCTACTCCATTCAAACCAAACCATGACTATCCCCTGTACCTAATCTGTACCTTGTACCTTCAGCTTTTGTTCAAGACAGGAACGCCTCCCTGGCTGGGGCCTTCATCTTCCTTTTGAAATTCTATCCTCCAAGATCAAGTTCAAAGATCTACAGAGAACATGTGGCTAGGCACTGCCAACTCACTGTGAGTGAGAGTGGAAAGCTCCACGTGATATTCCACGCAGTTTGTTCTGAGCGCTCCAGCTTCCCTCAGGCAGCTGTGCAGCCTAGGACGTGGGTTTGCAGCTGTGAGAACAAACCCAACTGTGGCAGCAACGGGGGGCAGTGGGACACAGCCCATTTGCAGTGGCTGCTTCCAGTCTGGCGGATGGAGATGGGCTCTCGTGATACCCCAGATGATGTGGCACTTGGTATGGGCAGATGGCTCCAGGAACAGAGGCAACGGCTTGGCTAAGTAACCCTCAAAAGCCCTGAAGCCTCTGAGGGGAAACAGGGAGAGTAGGCTGAACAGGTGATCCAGCATTGCTTGAACGGTGATCTTGGACCAGCCACACCAGCCCTCGGTGTGGATGTCACGGAATGCAAGTTCATGGTCCCCGTCACTCCTACTGAGTCTGCGTATCTGGGAAGGGGCCCCAGGAAACTGTTTTCATAAATCCACAAATTCTCCAGGTGATTCCTGAGCACGCTGAAGCTGCAGAACCCCTGGATTAGACAGAGATGAGAGCAGACTATAAATATAAAAATGGATTTTTTTTCGAAGGCCTTGGCTCACATGGTGGTGGGGACTGGCAAGCCTGAAGAGTGTAGGGCAGGCGGGATTCGGAGTTGCAGTCTTGGGTGTGAAATCTGCGGGGCATTTTGGTAGGCTGGAAACTCAGCATTTTCACGTTACAGTCTTGAGGCGGGATTTCTTCGTTTTTCGGGAAAACCAGTTTTCATTCGTAAGGCCGTCCACTGGTTGTAGAGGTCCAGCCACAAGAACAAGGGTGCTCTCCTTGACTTAGAGCCAGCTGATTCTGGACATTAATTCCATCAACAGAACACCTTCCCAGCAACATCTGAACTCGTGTTTGATGGAACAACTGGGCCCCACAGCCCAGCCCAGCCAAGCTGACACATAAATTAACTGTCATAGAGAGTTAGCTCCAGCTCCTCTTGAAGCTCGAGGATTTTGGCTTTTTCTGAGATCCTGTTAGTCCCCATGACAAGGGACTTGCCATGATTTAAGGTAAATTGAATGAGTCCTTCTATACTGTCACCAAGTTAGCCCATCACTAGTTGCTTGCAAGGTTTTTGTCTTAAGCCAGAGGCTGATTTCTTGAGGGCAGAAAACATGTCAACTTTCTCGAACCTTCTTGGTACTGAGTATATTCAAATTTTCTTTTTTTAAGACAGAGTTTCGCTCTTGTTGTCTCGGCTGGAGGGCAGTGGTGCGATCTTGGTTCACTGTAGCCTCTGCCTCCCAGATTCAAGTGATTCTCCTGCCTCAGCTGCCTGGGCAGCTGGGATTACAGACACCTGCCACTATGCCCAGCTAATTTTTGTATTTTAAGTAGAGACAGCTTTTCACCATGTTGGCCAGGCTGGTCTTGAACTTCTGGCCTCTGACCCACCTGCCTCAGCCTGCCAAAGTATTGGGATTACAGGCATGAGCCACCGTGTCTGGCCTCTTCAGTTTGACTCTCAACATCCTCCCTCAACCTTTCTCAAAGTTCTGGAAGGCTGACCTGCAAGGAATGCATCCGTGGTCTCCTCCTTCCCCCCAATGACCTTTGGCCTCCATTTGGGATTGGCTGTTGGGAGGCACCAAGAGGAGCCTGGAGGGTGCAGCCTGCCTTTGCATTTCCAACAACCTGTGCTGTGGCTGGGGCTAGCCTCATGCCTCAAACTCAAAGCTGCATCTCCTGCTGGGCTGCCCCCACTTCCACGCAGGCACACTCTCCAAATTCTGTTAACTGCTTTGTGAGCCTTGTCCCCGGAGAACTAGAGGTGGCATCACCTCCCTGCTCTGGCACCCCCCTGGTAATGCACGACTCCAGTGGGTTTCCTTACATTCAGACTGAACACTTGCCAACAGGCCCCCCATTGAACTCTTCTCAGACCACCCAGTTTGAGTGGGCCATCTGTTTTCAGCCAGGACCTTGATGGATATACACCTGCAATATACATGGGACTGGCTATCTAGTGGTGCATGATAGAACAAAACAGAAAATCTTCCGGTCGGCTAAGGGGCAACAAAATGCCCAGCATATTCAGCTCCAGGGTTAAGTTTTAACTCAAACGTGTCACTCAAACACTTTGTCCGGTAGCAATTAAGGTGAGGATGGGGGTCAGGGGAGGAAGAGGAGGATGCTGTTAGGTATACGAGGAGTTAAGTTTCCACAGCAGGGATGGCCAGCATGGCCCACTTTGCAATTTTCTGCCAAAATATTTTAAATGAAACAGCTGCGTATGAGCAAAACTGCTGAGAATCGTTCCAGCTCCGAGCGTGAATCTGAATCACTCATCTTTGGTATTTGACGGGCTGTGTAATTGCTCTAAACCCTATTGTCTTCCCTAGCAGTTGTTGAAGTGTCATTAGGATACCTCAAATGATAGGCTAAATTCTCCTATATACACAATTTTAATAATTACAGACTTTTTTTCCCCTCCATTTTGAAATGCAAAGCTCTGCTCAACAAGGGAGGTGCCAGGGTTGTGGGATGGGTCAGAGACTTCGGAAGCTAGGCTGGGAGGCTGTTATGTGATTTTTAATTTTCGCTAGGTTCTCCTGACCAATTAACCTCATATGACTTCTAAATTTTCTACCATATGCAGAGAGAAGAGAGCAAGGCATACAAATCATCTGCAAACATGACTGAGAACCTACTATGTGCCAGCTATTGTTTCAGGCTCTGGGGATATAAGAAGGAATAACCCTGAGAAGGCAGCCATAGGCATGTTTGTGCCATATCATGCTATCTCGTGGTCTGTTTTATGTCTCTGCTATGCTAGTTAGGGAGGGGAACAGAGGACAGAGCTATGTCTTGATCATCTTTGTGTCTGCAGTATATAATCCAGCTCAACAAGCATTTCTTGAATGACTGACTATTTACGGAGTGCACACTGTGAACCAGGAACCTCTCTAGGGGCTGAGATGTGGCCATGAACAAGGTGGATGCAGCCCTTTCCTTCCTGGAGCTCATATTTGGCTGTGGGGGGGCAGGTCACCAAGATATATGCCGCACAGTACATTGTCAGCACAGGAATGTTTCCTAGAGAAAGTACTGGATGTTGTGCCTCAACAGTCCACGTCGGTGTGCAGGTATAATTAGCATTACTCAGGGCACTGAAGGAAGGGTTGTCACAATGACATCAAAGCAGCACCCATTGAAAGGCAGGAGGGCGTGGTCTGAACTCCAGCTTGGCCAATGGCTGCTGTTGGAGCTTGGGTGAGTTATCTCTCTAAACTTCAGTTTCCCTTCTAGAAAATGAAAATGGGCCGGGTGCGGTGGTTCACGCCTATAATCCCAGCAGTTTGGGAGGCCAAGGCGGGCAGATCACGAGGTCAAGATTTCGAGACCAGCGTGGCCAACATGGTGAAACCCCGTCTCTACTAAAAATGCAAAAAAAATTAGCCGGGTGTGGTGGCACATGCCTGTAATCCCAGCTAGTTGGGAGGCTGAGGCAGGGGAATTACTTGAACCAGGGAGGTGGAGGTTGCAGTGAGCTGCAATCATACCATGGCACTCCAGCCTGGGTGACAGAATGAGACTCCGTCTCCAAAAAAAAAAAGAAAGAAAAAGAAAAGAAAATGGCAGTGATACTTAACTCTCAAATTACTGTCCACAGGCAGAATTCTCTCGATCTCTGCCCTCTGGTGTTACACCCTATAGAATCTCCTACCTTTGAGTGTGGCTAGGTCTATCTGTCTACCTATCTATCTATTTATCTGTCTATCTATCTATCATCCGTCCACCCATCCATCCATCCATTCATCATCCATCTATCCATCCATTTAGACAAATATTCATTTATCTATATTTATCTATCTAGATATGCATGTCTATCAATTTATCATTATCTGTCTATTTATATCTATCATCTATCTCTCCATGTAAATATATCTAGATAGATCTGTATCTATATCTATTACTATGTCTGTCTATTTGACTGTTTACTTTTCTATCATCTATGACTCCCTCTTGCTTGTATACCCTGGCGAGATTCTCCTTGCTGGTGCCATAAAGTCCACAGCCATGCTGAGCAAGCCCTGAGGGCAAAGAACCATGGGAAGCCTCTGTCATCTGAGGGTGGCCTCCAGGTGACAATCAACAAAATGCCAGGGCCCCTGCTTATATTACCACAGAGAAATGAATTCCAACAACAACCTGAGGGAGCATAGAGGTAGACTGTTCCCCAGTAGAGCCTCCAGATGAGAACACAGCCTAGCCAATGACACCTGGATTGCAGCCTTGTGATACTCTGAGCAGAGGACCCAGCTAAGCATTCCTGGACTCCTGGACATCAACGGAGATAATAAATGTATATTGCTGGAGGCCACTAAGTTTGTAGTGATTTGTTACTGCAATAGATACCTAGTAGGTTGCTACTATGTGCCTGACACATAGTAGGTTCTGCAAGTAGAGGTGAAGGAAAGCAGAAGACAGGTCACTTAAGCCATCCTACCCCTCCTCTTGTCCTTTCCTGAAACCCCAATGGAAGCTGGCATTCCAAGAAGCTCCGGGCCTTCTGCAATGTCAGCCTTGCTAAGATGCCTGGCTTGGAATGAGAAATGTCACCAAGAGCACTTCCCAGAAGGGCAGTGCTTCAGGTTGTATGTACTCAAGGTTCACTTGCCTCAAGGCTGGCAGCGGCTATCTTGAAGATGGAGATGTGATGGGATCTCCTTTATCTGCCTAAGAACCCAGGACAATGATGCCAGCAATGACTGTCTGGTTCCTCGTCACCACCTGATGCGGATGTGGAGCTGGGCACAGTTTCTCAGCCTCTGCAAGGCAACACAGTGGCCCTGGGGGGCACAGCATGGGCTCTGCCACGTGCTTGGAAGCCCTCTGTAATTTCCCAGGTTTGCGGGCACTTGGGAAAGGGAAACTGGTTTGTTTCCAGACTCATTTGATTGAATTCCAGCACCATTTCTAAAATGGCTCTAATTTCTCTGACATTCAGACAGTGATTCAGTTGCTTCCTCCTCACAGGCAATGATATCCTGCCCAGATCTGTCACAATCAACACTGAACTTTCTGGGCTTCCAGTTTTCTGCCACAATAGACAGGACAGGACGGATTTCAGAGTGGTGTTGGAAGATTATCATTAACGTTATTACCAAGAATATTGTTCACAGGTGACACGGCCCTGGAAGCTGGGCCAAGTGCTTACGTCTAGCGTCTCTTTAACCTCCTCAGCACTGTTCGAGGGGTCAGGTGGCTTGCAATGACACGGGATGAATGCTTCAGGGAGTGCCCAGTACCCGGAAGGAGCAAATTTCCTGACTTCCCTTTCACTGACCTGACAGAGAAGGATGGGAGCTCCATGACACACGATTGCAGCATGTCCCTCTATCCTGCGATCCCTTTCCCAGTGACCTACACAGACCCTGATTTTGTGATCTTGTTGCTGCACAGGGAAGTACCTGAGCAGGTCACACCCTTGTCAGTCCCTGGTCCCTTGGTAAATGCGTGAGAGAGGAAGCTGAAATTTCAGGCCCTGATCAGAGCCCCGATCTGGCCGTGCTGTGAGCGGAAGTCCGCTCAGTGCCTTCCACACTGACCCTAATGCCTTCCATCACTCCTTGCTGGGCTGGAGCCCTGCTTGGGGTCATTTCAAAAGGAACAAAGTATCGGGAGCCCCAGGAAGCCTCGGTGCACCCCATGGGCACATGGTGCCTGCTCTGGAATTGGGCTGCGTAGGAGCCCTGGCTGGGTTTTCAAAGGAGTCTCATCCTTGACTGTAAGGCCAGTTTCCTGTTTGTCTGTGGTCAGAGAACTGGGCAGACACTGGCAGCAGAGACCAATAGAAGACGCAGCCTTTGGCCGGGAGCGGTGACTCATGCCTGCGACCCTAGCACTCTGGGAGGCCAAGGTGGTGGATCACAAGCTCAGGAGTTTGAGACCAGCCTGGCCAACACAGTGAAACCCCGTCTCTACTAAAAATATAAAAAGTAGCTGGGCGTGGTGGTGTGCACCTGTAATCCCAGCTACTTGGGAGGCTGAGGCAGGAGAATCACTTGAACCTGGGAGGCAGAGGTTACAGTGAGCTGACATGGCGCCACTGCACTCCAGCCTGAGTGACAAATTGAGAGTCCATCTCGAAATAAAATTAATAATAATAAAGAAGATGCAGCCTTTGACCATGTGCCATATTTACACTCAGTTGTGACCATGGGAAGTATTCAGCTTCAAATCCAAGGTAGCTTCCCTTAAGTGGACATCAGGATAGAGGGTCTAATGATTTTCACCTGATGTCACACGTGCTCCATGATGGCTGATGATGCCGGCATTCCCCATTGGCAGATGCAAGGTGAGGTCTAACACCCTCTAAGTTATGGTGATGGCCTCGCCCCCAGTTCCTGGAGGGTGAGTAAGCTCATCCCAGCAGGACAGAACTATTAGTACTTAGCAGATCACCTGCTTCCTACTTGTATGGGTCACTGGGTGCCCACCGGACAGCAACTCACGCCCTTCATATCCTCTGTCTTGTCTAATTCTCAACACGACCCCTGAATGAGGTATTATTTTCATTTGCAGCATTCCACGTATCCATGGCTGCATGACAAACCATTCTAGAACATATGGAAATGCATTCCAAAATGCCCACGAAGGGAAATTTCCTTGAATTTGATGATGACAACTTCCGATGGTCACAAAAGAGTGTGACTATGACCCAGGGTGGAAGGCTGTATCTTCTATTGGTCTTAAATGAACAACAGTCAGTGGTGGGTGGGGTAGTTTGACCCTGCTCCACGTGGGATTAACTGAGGGAGCTCAAATAGGAGCCAGAAGATCCACTTCCAGGATGATTTACGCTTGCGGCTGGCAAGTTGACGCTGGCTTCAGCTGGAAGCTCAGCGAGGGCTGTCAGCCTCAAATCTTGGTTCTTCTCCATGGAGACCCCTCCATGGGACAGCTTGGGTTGCCTCAACATGGCGGCCGAGTTCCAAGAAAGTCAGGTGGAAACCACAAGGCTTCATATGTGACCTAGCTTCAGAGGTCCCCAAATGTACTTCTGCTACATTGCGTTACTCAATCAAGTCATTAATCCAGATTCAAGAGAAGGTGGGTTAGATTCTATCTCTCAAGTGGAAGAGAGTAGCAAAGAACGTGGTCATCTTTAATCTACCATACCCATTATACAGATGAAGAGACTGAGGTTTCAGAGACATTTAGTACTTTTTCAGAGGGAGAAACTGAAAAACAACAGAGATCCAATCTGAACCCAGCTCTGAATAAGCTCCTGGTACAAGCTCTTTCTACCTGACCAAGGAGTACTTCAAACCAGTAAGCTAATGCAGATGGTTGGTTGGGTAAGGTAATAGGGCATGTCTTCAGAAAGAGGGCCAGAAAGACCATTAAAATTAAGACTGAATTTCTTAAAACTATGAGCTTCTTCAAGGATTCTGCTTCTTTTCTGACAGCCACACTTGGTCAAAGTTTTCACAGGCTAAAACTTCATCAGAAGACAAATCAAGCTGAAGGCTGGCCATGGTGGCTGATGCCTGCAATCTCAGCGCATCAGGAGACCGAGGCGGGTGGAGCCCTTGAGGTCAGGATTTGAGACCAGTCTGGGCAACACAGCAAGACATCATCTCTACAAAAAATTTAAAAAACTAGCTGAGCATGGTGGCATGCGCCTGCAGTCCTAACTACTCAGGAGGATGAAGCAGGAAGATTGCTTGGACCTGAGAGTTTGAGGCTGCAATGAGCTGTGATCACACGACTGCATTCCAGCCTGGATGACAGAGCAAGACACTGTTTCAAAACAAAACAAAAAATTCCCACCAGGCTTAAATAATGAATGTGATCTGGGATAGAAAGAGAATTCCTGAATTTGTCCACATCTTTCTTCTCTGTGTCAGGTATGCCTGTTCCCCCACCCCTGCACCGAAGACTAGTTGGAGATATGTGGGTGGCCTGTGTGTAAGGATGCTGTGTACAGTTGCTCAAGATGTGCACTGTACAAGGAGACCAGCAAAGGAGTTGAAATGTAGTTTGAGCTCCTCTCTCCAAGCCCTGTGTCATGGTGTGAAACTGAGTCCATCTGGAGGCAGGGTGTCATTACCAGACCTGCTCAAGGAAGTCACAGAGGGCTGGCCTGCCAGAAGAGACTAATCCTGAGACACCCTTCAAAGCAATGCTATTTCAATAGTCTGAGGCAGTGCTGAACATTTCAAAGGAAAGGAGAGGGAACATGTGACAACTCTTGGTGTCCCTTCTAACATCTGAAGCAGTTTTGCTCTGGCTTCAAACTTCCATCCTCTTTCCAGAAAAACAGAAAAATTCTTCAGCTATTGGGATTACTTTCTGCCGAGGGCAGCTCAGAACCACGCATCCTTGAGGTACTTAGTTGCCTTCTGCAGACCTTGACCCTCTTAGGTTCAAGTTTTTGTTCTTCCACGTATTCACTGCATGACCTTGGGCCACGTTTGCAACATCTGAGGGTCTGCCATCTCCCCTGTGAAACAGGGATCATCATCATCTGCATTTCATTAAATCCAGGGCACTATCATTTACAACACGCACTATTATGTTATGTATCACTAAGGAAGCAAAGCTGCCGATTAAACTACCACGCCGTTAATATGAAGATGCATTCTTGTTTCAGAGACAAAAAATGGGAACAACGTGTGCCTTAGAATGGACAGAACTTAGTAAAATAGCTTGCTTCCCTACATAAAAAGACCGTTGTAAGACAGTAAATTAAACAATGTGCGAGAAATCTTTGCAAACTGTAAAGCATTGAAAATATTAATGATTCTTAGCCAAAAAAACTTCCAAATGGCTTCATTTAAAATACTAATCTATGATTAGATGTTGCACAAGGCATGTAATTGTTTTAATGTACTCACGAAGTAGTTCCGACAGCTGCATTTATAGCGTCTGTCTGAATTGTTTTCCTACGTTTATAACGTTCCCACCCTCTTATGATTTATTTGTGTAGGATCAAGTTGTGAGTTTGAATGAGATTCAAGATGCGGGGCTGGGTTTATAGTTGGAGTTGACTAACATTTGGGAACAATGAACTGTGTTATGTAAACACGTAAATACCACAAGAGAAAGCTGACGTGCTAATGACTGCGAGGGGATGGGGTGGAGAAGAAAACACCAGAAAAATCCTGTTCCATCTCAGAGTTTTCTGACAATTGCGTGGTGGGTTGGGGGGAGGTTGAGGAATTCCTCTGGACCATGTTTCTCATGTTGCTTTGAGTGGGGAGATGGCTGAAAGGTTTGGATCATGGCTTCCCTCCGCAAAAAAAAAAAAAAAAGTATATATATGTGTGTGTGTGTGTGTGTGTGTGTGTGTGTGTGTGTGTGTGTGTGTCTATATATATATATATTTGTGTGTATATATATATTTTGGAGGCCACCAAAGAGCTGTTGGTTTATAAATCTCCAAATCTAAAAACACGAATGTTCTCTAGGGCCTTGGATGTCCCACCCCCCTGAAGGACAAGCTGGCTATGATGCTCCGGGCAGTGCCAGGACCCAAGCTCTGACTTCCTGGCCCATTTGGGATGGCAGGAACCTGTCCTGTCCCCACCCTGGGAGGCTGGTTTTGTCGTGACTCGGCTTTCTTGCAGGAGGCCCCAAGTCAGAGGTCTGGAGGCAGCTCCTTTAAGCCACCCTCATGTCCTTAAGAAGGCAGCCTGGTGTCCCCAAACAAATGATAGTGTCCTGGATTTAATAAAATCCAGACACCTTGGAATCTGGCAGGCCTGAGTTCACAGCCTGCCTCTATCATTTGCCAGCAGTCTGGTACTGGAATTTTCTGTGCCTCAGTTTTCTTATTTGCAAGACTAAATGAGCTAATGTGTGTGTGTGTGTGTGTGTGTGTGTGTGTGTGTGCGTGTTGTTGGTGGTATGGGGGTTTGTGTCCATCAGTGTCTGGAGCAGAGCAGGCCCTCATTAAAGTATTCCTTTTGGGAAGCTCTGGTGGAACGTTGAGATTCATTCATTCAGCTGACATTTGCTAAACCCCACGCTGTGCCAGACAATGGCTGGGTGCTGAGGACGTCACAATCAGGAAGGCAGATCTGGTCAGCCCCCCCCAGCAGAAAATGAGCCAAAGGATATTTAAATAAACAAAATAAGAGAAATCCAGTGGGCGATAAGAGCTATGAAGAGAATAAAGCAAGGCATGGGTTGGAGAGAGAGGAGGTGATGGGTGTGCGGTGCTCCCTTAGGGAGGGTCCTGTCCTCCAAGGTACCTCAGCCCCCCAGTCCCTGATTCTTCAACCCAAAAGTTCTCAACTGGGGCTGATTAATAATCATGAATATGGATCAGTAATGATTACCATTGATAATTAATGTCTAGGGGCATCATTATCACTGCGGAAGGAGGTAGTGGCTAGTGAGGTCTAGTAGGCAGAGGCCAGGACTCCTGCTGAACATGTATAATGCACCTGCAATCCCCAAGGCAGCCCCCTGAAATCAAAGAAGTATCCAGCCCCAAATGTCAACAGTTCTGAGGCTGAGAAATCCTGATCTCGCTCGTTACCTCGAGTTATGCTTTTCACGATACTTGGCAGAGGTGATGTTGGTGGAAATCCCGCGGTGGAAGGGAGCTGGCTTACAGACCCACCAGCATCGTGGCCTGGAGTGGGGCGACTTCAGACTGCAAGCCTCCCAGCCACGGCCGTCCCCCGGGTCTGCAGGCATGAAGCGATGCTTCCCACCCACACAGTGTGCACCCTACAGGGTGGCTCCACACCCTAGCCCTCCGAGGCCTGGGTTCCTCTAATAAAGCTTATTCTGCCTACCAGAGATTTTTAAAAAATCAAACCAAATAGGAATCTGGCTCTAGCCGGCTCTGGGGAAAACTGTGTTCAGAAATACTTTTAGAATAGGGCACTTGGAATTCAATAACATTCTGTCAGAGTCCAGTCAGTGTGCTCCCCCACGCCCTTGCAAGTTTCTAGAATCACATGCCGTTAAAGGAAAAAATCAAAAGCAGGAAGTGATGTTGGTACCAACCGGCACATAGGTGTGAGCAGGAAGTGACACCTGGCAGCCTGCCGGTGACGGAGGAAGAGCAAAGTCACAGAGCGACAGAAGAATGCAGAAAGCACAGCTGTCTGTGAGCGTTTGGCTCCTGACAAATGGTGGCCTGTCCCTCACCTCACTGTCCTCTCCAGACTCCTCTGCATCACGAAGCACTGGCGACCGCCTGCCGGCCCAACACCCACTCTGTTTATTCCGTGCTACCAGGTTCTGATTTTGTTTCAGAGGGAATGTGCTCAGCCCCAAGAGTGGCCAAACTTGGCCCTCATCATTCCATTCCTCCTTGTCAGCGGTTTATCTAGGAATGGACATGGAGCCCTGTTGTGGTCAGTAAAATGTAAGGGTGAGTTAGCTCGGGAATTTCTGAGAAAGATTCTCCTCTGTGATAAAGCAGAGTTACATGACTAGAAAATCTTTTTGCTGTTGTTGTTTTACCACCATCCCTTCCTTCTTGTTTTGGAAATGGGTTTATGACGTGATGCTCGGAGCTGTGGCAGCCGTTTTGTGATCGAGAGAAGGCTTTTCCAATGTGCCAGGATTCAGGGGAGAAAATACAGAATGAATTTCAGTCCTCGATGACACTGTTGAGCACTAAACCAAGTCTGAGAACTTAAGACTTTTTGTTCGTAAGAAATGAGATTTAGTTATTGTACTCTGTTGGGTATTTTGTTATCTGTGGCCAAAAGCGTCTCAAATAAATGTATTATAATTTCTTTTTGTAATAATGCATCTCAGATAGACATCCCCCAGAATCTCAGACTTTGAGAGATGTCATCTCTGAAAGAGGCAAAGCATCTATTATTTAGAAACCTTGGCCAGGTGCAGTGGCTCAGGCCTGTGATCCCAGAACTTTGGGAGGCCGAGGTGGGCGGATTACTTGAGGCCAGGAGTTTGAGACCAGCCTGACCAGCATGGTGAAACCCCGTTTCTACTAAAACAACAACAAACAACAACAACAAATCAGCTGACAGTGGTGCTACGCGCCTATAGTCCCCACTACTCGGGAGTCTGAGGCAGGAGAATTGTTTGAACCCAGAAGGTGGAGGTTGCAGTGAGGGGAAATCACACCACTTTACTCCAGCCAGGGGTGACAGAGTGAAACATCATCTCAAAAAAAAAAAACAAAAAAAACCAAAAAACGAAAACCTCTTTAATCTGGAAAAATGTCTCCTGCCCCTGAGAGTTGCACGAAGGGAACGTGTACTCTGTTTATTGCACCCAGAGGCACATGGTACAGAACATACACCACCTTTGCTTCCACACGGCAATTTCATGCTCACGATCTCTGTTCACAGGCTCACAGACTGTCAGTGCTGGAAACTGGCACTTGGAGCTGATTCTGTCATCACCTCTTCATTCACTGCCATCCCAGGCGGGACTGGTTGATTTGCCTGGCTGGTACAGGATAAAGGACTGAGAGCACGTGGAGCCAGTCCCTCCTTACTCCTTTGTCTTGGGAGTCAGCTGCCCACAGAAGGCTTATGTTCTGCTCTGCTCCTCCACAAACTTTTGGAGTTGAGGGGCAGGCTCTGTCCCTGGGGGAGTGAAGGCTGCTCCAGGCCAGGGTGACCTGTGTCTGGGTGAGGAAATAGGTCAAATTTGGGGGGGGGGGGCGATTTGCCCATAGACAGACTACCTTCCCCAATATTAGGATTTAAAAAAAATTGGGGCAGGCTCTCACTCTGTCACCCAGGCTGGAGTGTGGTGGTGTGATGATAGCTCACTGCAGCCTCAACCCCCTGGGATAAGGCGATCCTCCTGTCTCAGTCTCCCAAGTAGCTGGGACCATAGGTGCATACCACCATGCCCAGCTAATTCTTTTTTTACTTGTAGAGATGGAGTCTCACTATGTTGCCCAGGGTGGTCTCAAACTCCTGGGCTCAAGCAGTCCTCCCGCTCTGACCTCGCAAAGTGCGGGGATTACAGGCGTGAGCTACCATGCATGACCCCCAACATTAGTTTTATCAGTAATAACTATTTTTTTGCCTAGCATCCTGTTGACCAGAGTTGGTTCACAGAACAGACTCTATTCTGGCTGCTTCAAGCAAGAAGGTATTTATGACAGGATATTAAGTGGCTTATGGAATGGTAGGAAGAGCTGGGAAACCAGAGCTTTCCAGAATGACTTGGAAAGCCACACTGCTGAAGTGGGGCCCCAAGGTGGCTACCGCCTCTTGCAGGAATTGGATACAGGCAGCCCCAGGACCTAATGTCCTCTGCCACAGTCAGGAAGCCGCGTCCTCCTGCTGGTTGTCCTGAAACCATGCTGTGCCTGCCTGGATCTGCACCAGCAAACTAGACGTACTGGACTCACTTCTCAAGCCCCATGTGGCACAGGGATGCTGCTGAAATGGCCACAGAGAAACCAAGGGCCTCAGCAACATGCCAACCAGCAGAAGTGGCCTCTGCCTCCTGCCAACTGCCTCATATCTGTTGGCCAAACCTGGATCCGTGCAGACCCCTAGCTGCAAGGGAGTCCTGACACGAAGCTGCAGCTTTCTGGCCTCTGCAAGATAGGTCGGCACGTGAGAACAAGAGTGGGATGGCTGATGAGTTTCTATATTCCACATGCACCTGTGGAACAGCTGGGGGTACAAATGCTACCCAGAATATTTCGTTCAAACTCAGTTCTGCCATGTCCCCACCCAGTGGCTCCAAACCTTGGAGCAGAGATGGAGCCCATGGGCCCCTCTCCAGCTACTCCCTGACCGTAGCTCAAGATTAGACAGGGATGGTAGTGCAGTGGTTAGGCTGGGAGTGTGTTAGATTCTGCACAGATCAATGAATAATTAAATGTATCCAAATTCCTTAATAATAGCACAGTCAAGAAGCCTGGTGTGTTTCTGAAAGGAGGCAGAAGACAGTGAAGAAAATGGGAGCTAGTTCCTGTCTGAATATTCCCCTGGACTCCCAGGGTGTCTCCTGCCAGTCAGCTCCTCATCAGTGTTCTCTGAGAGCCATCTGGCCGAGAAGGTCCAAATGAGGAGGTGTCTGCAGGGGATGCCTGGCTTCAAGCATAATTCAGTGTCTTGTCAGGAAGCTGGTCTGACAGCTGATAAAGGAAAGAAATATAATTAAACGTCAACAAAATGAACATGGCAGGCCATGGACTGACCATGCCAAGCTAGTCTCCAAGACACTCTCCCAGGCAGTGCCAGTCATGCCTAGCTGCCCCTCTGGGGTGACGGAACCAAAGGATCTGGCATCAGATGCTGAGACAAAGAGAACAGAGGTGTCTGAGACGCTAGGGGAGATTGGCCATGTCATTGAGGAGCTTCAGGCTTTTCCCTAAAGGCCAGAGGAACCCTGGGAGTCCCTCCAGTGCTCCCAGGGCGCTGGAGGAAAAGGCATCAAAGGCCATGCCCTCACATTTATGTTACAGTCTGGCCTCCAGGAACACTGAAACAAGAGATGCTTTGCCCGCTCCTCCTAAGACGAAGAATTCTAAAAGCAACCTCTGCCACCCACTGAGTCCTGAATGCGCATTAAAGCTAGCTGTTCTTTAATTGTATTATCTTGCGAATGGCAAACACTGCAACTGCTTCCCAGTTTCCATGTGTAGTTATGGAATATTCCCTCCACCTGCTCCCCCCCAAATCCAGCTCCCACCCATCTAGCCAGATTTCCTTTCATTTTTTTGAGATGGAGGGTCACTTAGTCTCCCACGGAGTGTAGCGGTGCGATCTCAGCTCACTGCAACCTCTGCCTCCCGGGTTCAAGTGATTCTCCTCCTGCCTCAGCCTCCCAAATAGCTGGGATTACAGGTGCAAGCCACCCTGCTGGGCTAATTTTTATATTTTTGGTAGAGACAGGGTTTCACCATGTCAGCTAGGCTGGTCTCAACTTCCTGTCCTCAGGTGATCGGCCCACCTCAGCCTCTCAAAGCGCTGGGAATATAGGTGTGAGAGACCGCGCCTAGCCTTGTAGCCCAGACATTCAATTTTTCCAGCTTCCTTTGTCGCTAAGTGCAGCCACTTTCTAGCCAATGGAAAATGAGTGGCAGAGCTGGGTCAATTTCCAGATCACATCGTCTAAAGAATCTGCCTCTACCTCCCCTCTCTCCTGCTGTGGACTGCAAAGGGAACAGAGAGTCAGCTTCAGTCCTGAAGCAACATCCCAGCAACAAAGCAGAAGGAATCTGGGTCTCTAGATGACCGCACAGGGCGGGGCTACCCTGCACCATGTCCTCTGGACTCTCACAGAAGAGAAAACAGCCTTGTAGCTTGTTGACCACCTTCCAGGACTTCTGTTCCAGCACCTTCACCTACACCCTATTACACTCTTCAGTCTTTGCAATCACTTTGCACCGTAGGTACGGTTTTCTCCCCATGTTACAGAGGAGGACTCTGAGGTCCAGGGAGTTTGAGCAAGTGGCTTGCCCCACATTAAACACGAAAAAGAAATAATTAAAGTAATTAAATGTCAACAAAATGAACATGGCAGGCCATGGGCTGACACGCCAAGCTGGTCACCAAGACCCTCACCCATGTGGTGCCAATCTTGCCTAGCTGTCCCGCTGAGAGCTACTCTGGTGGTCCCCAGAAAGAGTCGTGGAGCTGAGGCCCTATTCCTAGCCTGGCTATGACCAAAGCTCGTGCCTTGATCTGCCCTCAGAAACCGCGCTTCCTGCCAGGGTCTCCGTGGTGTTGACTCTTTACCCGTGTCAAAACGTTGATACAGGTGGAACCAAAGAGCCTGACCTGTCTCTACTAAAAACAATGGAAGTGGGGAGGCCTCTCTTTCCAATGCAAAGCTGAGGATTGGGTACACTGGGGGTCAGGGCTTGGTAAACAGGGGTGATGTGTTAACATCTGTTATTTCGCCCCCATCTCCCTATTCTGGTAGCAGCACCCGGGCTTTGTGGGAGATCTCCCCTGCACTCTCAATTCACATGGTTCAGGCTGGTTAACCCCACTGGGCCTGAGTTAGCCCAGTAGACCCCCTGTTTCTCGCATGGGAGTTTTGAGTGGGGAGACGCAAAGTCTTACAAGCCCAGAGGTGAGTCATCCCGGTGGCAGAGCCCTGGCAGGCCCATCCATGGATCTCTGTTACCGGGCATCCTGGCTGCCCAAGACTGGAGACTTCTGAGCCTTGCTCACCGGCTTTTACCCTGGACTGGGGAGCTCTGCCAGATCCTCTGAATTAATTCCCCACTTTGCATATGTTTGTTTCTAGGGCTGGCCTCTCTTCCTTGCAATAAAGACCCCTGCCCAACAGAGCTGCCAGGAGCCAAGGGTGGAGGCGGAGAACACAGACCACGTCTAAAGAGGGCACCAGGGGTCCAGCGGGACCACCTGGATGTGGGGCAAAGCTTGCTAGGCTGGGAGTTGGCAGGCATTGGAATGGGATGTAAGGCCAGGCAAGAGGCTGGGAAGAGGGAAAGGACAGTGACTGGGCGAGGGCTGGGGGACAGCATTTATCTGGCCAGGTTCTGGGGCGTGAGTGGGCTCAGATGAAATGCTCCATGTTCATGGAGGACAGGAGCTGCCTTGGGGCGCCTTAAGTCCTGGCACATGGACCAGGAAGGCATGGATTAGAAGGAGGGCCACCAAGGCTTCTGCCTGCTGCCTGCATTCAGTGGTTTCAGAGCACCAATGTGGAGAGCCAGCTCTCCGTGGAGAAGGGGAGGGTGAAGGGAGGCCTTGGCAACCCCCTCCAGGCTGTGAGAGCAGGGCTCAGGAGGCGCTGTCCTAAAGCACGGGAGCGACTCCCCAGAGGAAGTGGGATTTATGGGGCCCACTCATGGTCCTGCCTCGTTTCTGATGGAGGGACGGAGCTGGGGCATCATTCAAAGAGGACAGCCGGAGCCATGGGCACTGAGGGCAGATCTGAGCACTTGCTCCAGCAGGGAGGCAACACTGGCGTGGGGCCCTCTCCCGCTCAGCCAGACATTCATGCCATCAGGGTTAGAAGGAGGATGGCAGCTTCCACACCTCACTCTCTGGTCCTGTTCCAGGGACCTCAATGCCTGGACTTTCATCAGGGCCAACTCATGTAGCAGGGACAGGAGGGACAGTTGGGTCTGGTACTGATCACTCACCGGTGGTGGAGACAGCAGTGAAGAATCAGGTCAGCTACAGTGGGGCTGAATCCCCCTCTGCTAATCCCCACCTGGGTACCTGAGGACAACTTGCTTCCCTTCTCTAAGCCTCAGTTTCCTCATCTGTAAAATGGGGACACCAGTACTTTCCTTGGCAGGACATCGTGCAGATGAAGGGAGGTGTTAGCACAGCGTTTATCTTATAAGGATCTCTCAGTTGATGGTACCCATGACGTAGTAGCAGCTACTGTTGACTGAGATGGTAATAATGTAAACATTACACTTTTCTTTTAAATCACATTTGCATACATAATGTAACCCTGTCTTCATGAACACCCTGGGAGGAAGATGGGTCAGAAAGCAATATTTCCTTGTTTGCAATGCAGAAATCAGGCCCGGAGAGGTAGGTGGCTTCCCGCAGCCCCTCTGTGGGTTGGGGACAGGGCCAGCACTTAAGCCATTGCTGTTTGCTCCTTGTTCATGTCTCACTCCATTGAGTGCCCTCCCAAGACAACAGTGAGAAGAATGGCAGGCTCCAGCACTTTGGGAGGCCAAGGTGGGTGGATCATGAGGTCAAGAGATCAAGACCATCCTGGTGAACATAGTGAAACCCCGTCTCTACTAAAATATAAAAAAAATTAGCTGGGCATGGTGGCACGCGTCTGTAGTCTCAGCTACTTGGGAGGCTGAGGCAGGGGAATTGCTTGAACCCAGGAGGTGGAGGTTGCAGTGAGCGGAGGTCGTGCCACTGCACTTCAGCCTGGCACCTGGCGACAGAATGAGACACTGTCTCAAAAAAAAAAAAAAGAATGACGGGCTCCATCACTGAGTGCTCATGGTGTGCCAGGCTCCCTGTCCTGTTAATCATCACATCTAACCCTGAACAGAGAACAGCTGGCCAAACAGGGTCCGTGTCTAAGAAGAAGTCTCCAGTGTACAGTCATGGTGTTGGAACTGCGTCTGTGAACAGTGGTGCCGGGAAGCGACCCCCTGAATGCGAAAGCACAGAAGCAGGTTTCCCAGCCCCGAGATGGCTGCCCTCTGGGACCAGGTACTTCTTTGTTATGGGGGCTGTTCTGTGCATAGTGGGACAGTGATCAGCACCCCAGTTCTCCACTGACCACATTTCACTAGTAAGCCCCCCATACCGGTGGTGCCAACCAGGCACATCTCCAGGTATTGCCCAATGTCCCCTAGGTGGCAAAATTGTCCCAATTTTTTTTTTTTTTTTTTGAGACAGAGTTTTGCTCTGTCACCCAGGCTGGAGTGCAGTAGCAGGATCTCAGCACCCTGCAGCCTCCACTTCCCAGGTTCATGCACTTCTGCCTCAGCTTCCCTAGTTGCTGGGACTACAGGTGCGAACCACCCCGCCCAGCTAATTTTTGTATTTTGGGTAGAGATGGTTTCGTCATATTGGCCACGGTGGTCTTGAACTCCTGGCCTCAAGTGATCCACCAGCCGTGGCCTCCCAAAGTGCTGGGATTACAGGCGTGAGCCACCATGCCTACCCATTGTCCCAGTTTTGAAAATTACCATGTGGAGAGAGTCGAGGAAAGCTTTCTGGACGAGATCATTCTAAAAAGCAGGGTGTGACAGAGGAAGGACTCAGAGGACAGCTCTCTTCAGTACAGAGAAAGGGTTTAGGAGAGATGGTACAGCAGGGCCCAGGTCTATCAATTCATCAGCAGTCTGTGTCGGAGGAGGCCAGGCTGCCACAGCCCTCCTGAGGAAGCCCAGGGCGTGATAAACGGCCAATATCTGGGGAGGCCCCTGCTCCTTCCTGGGGAGGTGTAGGTTTTTGGAGGATGGCCATCCTAAATCACCTCTGAGTCCTAAGAGAGCCTGGAAAGCCTGCAGCGAAGGGACCCAGAACTTCTGGGTCGTGGAGTGCGTCATCATCTGCCTGTCCTCTCACGCCTGGCTCCCACCTGCGCGTGCTACCCCTTCTCAAGAAACTGACAGGGAGCGCCAGTTACCGTCATAAATAACCACGTGGGCTTTCTCCTGGTTTTGACTCCCTGGACTCAGGAGAGAGACACATTTCCCCAAGGAGCTTGTTGAGTGGTGGTGGAGAGAGAAAACCATGATGATGTGGAACCTCCCTCAGGCGGCTCTGATTGGCTGGAGAGGGCGGCTGCCGGCAAGCCCGACACTCACTGCCTGCCTCTGCTTGCCGACGTGACGAAACAGCTCCTCCTATCAACGCCCGCCACGCCCGGTGACTCTTTTTTCCCCACATATTTTATTTTTTTTGAGATAAAGTTCATCGAACATAAAATTCAACCTTTTAAAGTGTACAATTCAGGCCACGTGCCGTGGCTCACGCCTGTAATCCCAGCACTTTGGGAGGCCAAGGTGGGCGGATCACGAGGTCAGGAGTTCGAGACCAACTTGGTCAACATGGTGAAACCTCATCTTTACTAAAAATACAAACATTAGCTGGGTGTGGCATCACACACCTGTAATCCCAGCTGCTAGGGAGGCTGAGGCAGGAGAATCACTTGAACCCGGGAGGCAGAAGAGGTTGCAGTGGGCCGAGATCGCACCACTGCACTCCAGCCTGGGAGACAGGGCAAGACTTCGTCTTGAAAAAAAAAAAAAAAAACGTACAATGCAGTGGTTTTTAGTATATTCACAAGATTGTGCAACCATCAGCATGACCTAATTCCAGAACATTTTCATCAGCCCCAAAAGAAACCCCTGCCCACGAGCAGTCCCTCTCCATTTCTCCTCCCCAGCCCCCGGCAACCACGAAGCTACTTTCTGTCTCCATAGATTTCCCTAATCTGGACATTTCCTATGAATGGAATCATACAACATGTAGTCTTCAGTGACTGGCTTCCTTCATGTAGCATCACGTTTTCAAGGGACATGGATGTTGTAGCACGTACCAGTGCTTCGTTCTCTTTTTTGAGACAGGGTCTCACTCTGTGGCCCAGGCTGGAGTGTGGTGTTGGGACCATGGCTCAGTGCAGCCTCCATCTCCCAGGCTCAAGCGATCCTCCCACCTCAGCCTCCTGAGTAGCTGGGACCACAGGCATGCACCACCACACCCAGCTAATTTTTAACTTTTTGTAGAGATGGAGGTTTCACTATGTTGCTCAGGTTGGTCCCGAACTCCTGGACTCAAGTGATCCTTCTGCCTCAGCCTCCCAAAGTGCTGGGATTATGGGCACGAGGCACCATGTCCGGCAAGTACTTTGTTCTTTTATGGCTTAAAAATACTCTATCGCTCCTAGCAATAAGGGTAATAAAATATATATATATATATATATATATATATATTCTATCGCATGGATTGACCACATCTTGTTTATTCGTTTGTCTGTTGTTAGACATCTGGGTTGTTTGCACCTTTTGCCTCTCATGAATAATGCTGCTGTGAACACTCATGTGTGAGTGTTTGTGTTGATACATTTTCAGTTCTCGTGGATACATAACTAGGAGTGGAGTTGCTCAGTCATATGTGGTTCTTGGTTTTGAGATCACAAAAGCCTGGAGACCTGCCATACTAGGTCAGCCTTGGGGTGCTTTTGGGTTAGGATTCTGGGCTCCCCTAAATCTCTGCTGTCTCCTCATCTGGCTCCTCATGGACCTGCTATCCCATTCCCAGTACATCCAAGTCTTGAACCCACACGACACTCGTACTTCCCTAGATATGCAGATATTCTGACAATATCTCCAAAATTCAGGGGAAGAAACATGTCAGATACTTACAACTTTGATATGGCCTTCGGGGACTTCTATTATCTAGTACTGTTCCATTAGAAAAACATGAAGATATAAAAATGAACTCAAGGAGAGGAATTCTGATTGGGGTCTCTAAGGCTTCCTGTAAAATACTGTGCAAGATTTCAGAAATGAAACTAAATTGTACATTAAATTTTTTATTTCATTGAAGCCTACTTTTCAAAAAAAAAATGTTCTTAAGGGGTTTCTCGGTAAAAGTAAAATCTGTTTGTTAATTGTATCCTGAGCCCACCATCACACGAGGAACTTTGTTTTCTTGACATCGACCAGATCTGATTAAGTTAATGGTCTAGGAGGTAATAACATCCCCTCTTTGAAGAGCTGGCTCTGGCCAGGCCCATTTCTGATCATCTTAACAACTCGACGGGGCCCTCTAAAAATTAAATGGAAGTTAGCCTTGGACCTGACGGTACTCTTCCATTCATTTACTGTCGGTCCACGTCAATATTCTAAAGAGGTTTCAAGTGTTCCTCCTTTTTGAATAATTTATCACAGCTAATGAAAGCTTTAAAAATTGGCTAACGTGAAAGTGGAACAGTCATTCTCACAGGTGTCCCAAATGAAGCCCTTCCGGGCGAAGAGATGAAAACGCCCATTTCAGCTTTGGTAGCCCTCAAGCCATTCAGCTGATGGAGTTCACCTCAACTCAACAAGCATTCATTGCAAATCCACTCTGAACACATCCCGTACAATGAGATGTAAAGCAGTATTAAGAGGGTGCATTAGACGGGGTGGGATAGGTCAGGTTACGTTGCAGTAACAAACAATGCCACGAATGTCAGCAGCTTAAAATAACAAACACATCTCTTACTGGGTCTCTGTTCACCTCACCCTCAAAAAGAACGTAGGCCAGGCACAGTGGCTCATGCCTGTATTCCCAGCACTTTGGGAGGCTGAGGCAGGCAGATCGCTTGAGCTCAAGGAGTTTGAGTCCAGCCTGGGCAACATGGCAAAACCCCGTATCTATTAAAAAACAAACAAACAAGAAACAAACAATTGGCCGGGTGCGGGGGCGCGTGCCTGTAGTCCCAGCTACTTGGGAGGCTGAGGTGGGAGGATCATTGGAGCCTGGGAGGCAAGAGGCTGCAGTGGGCCGAGATCATGCCACTGCACTCCAGCCTGGGTGACAGAGCTGGGCCCTGTACCCCCCAAAAAGAGAAAACACGCAAAGAAAGAAAAGCTCATCTCCGAGGGCTATTGATTTCTTCCCGGAGAAGAGATGTTTACTGACTGACATTTTCAAGTTGCTTAGATGCTGCCCCACTTCATTATTTTCGACTTTGTAAGTACGGGCTCCGGGAGAGAGTGTGCCCTCCACTAAGAGGGCAGCAACGTCAAGACAGCACCGTGGTTTTCACTCCTTTCCCATCTCTCTTGATGCTCTCGTGCCAGGCTAAGCGCGGAGCAGGTGACCCAGCGCTGTGTCAGCGGCAGCAACAGGGAGCCCAGAGGGGTCACGTGTGAGCTTGAATCTTGCCTCTGGCACCCCCAAGCTGCGCGAGTCAGTTTTCTTAACCTCTCTGTGCCTCAGTTTCCTCATCTGTAAAGTGGGGGACATAGTAGTCCCTTCTTCCCAGTGTACAAAAAGCAACAGAACGAGTGCCTGTGAGGCACCAAAGAGGGTTCCTTGGCACAACATGGGCGCCATCCTTGTTTGTGATGAATAAATGAGAGCTGGCATCTTTTAAGTGTTGAGTTAGGAGTTGCACTAAGCACTCCACAAGGACAGTTTCATTGAATCCTCATGACTAATCAAAGAAGTAGACATGCTGTGATGACCATTTTGCAGATGAGGAAACTGAGGCTTCAAGAGCTAACTTGGCCTGAGGCCTCATAACTAGTCCAAGGTGGAGCTAAAATTTGAACCAGGATCTTCCTGACTGCAGGGTCAAAACTGTTTGTTTTGAAGCTATAGAACCTCTGTTTGCAGAATAGAATAAAAATCTTAACGAGATAGGTGACAAAAATGAAGGAGATTGCCTTCATTTTTCTTGATTTGATGTATTGTAGACTCTGCACTCGGACTTCACTCAGTCTTTTAATGTTCTGGGATCCAACATAACTTCTAATCGCCTCACATCCATCCCTCTTCATAGATCTCAGCTCCTGGAATGGCTCCTAGGTTTCCACTGCTCGAGTCTCCTGTTAGTGCTTCCTGGACAGGACATGGTTAAATTAAAAACAGCTCCAGAGGCCAGGTGCGGTGGCTTGCAACTGTAATCCCAGCACTTTGGGAGGCCGAGGCAGGCAGATCACCTGAGGTCAGAAGTTCAAGACCAGCCTGGCCAACATGGTGAAACCCCATCTCTACTAAAAATACAAAAATTAGCTGGGTGTGGTGGCGGGTGCGTGTAGGCTCGGAGGCTGCAGGAGAATCGCTTGAACCTGGGAGGCAGAGGTTGCAGAGAGCCAAGACTGCACCACTGCACTCTAGTCTGGGCAAGAAGAATGAACTCCATCTTATTAAATACATAGGGCAACAAGAGCAAAATTCCGTCTAAATAAATAAGTAAAATAAGCAGGGCCGTGTCTCCTGAGTGGTTTTCTGTTGCCCTTCTATCTTGCCTTTCCTCCACGGTGATTTCTGCCGCAGGGCCTTTGCACTGGCTACCTCTGTGAATTAGTCTGTTCTCACGCTGCTCATAAAGACATAAGACATACCCAAGACTGGGTAATTTATAAAGGAAAGAGGTTTAATGGACTCACAGTTCCACATCCTGGGGATGCCCCACCATCATAGCACGGTGGTGCACGCCTGTGGTCCCAGCTACTTGGGAGGCTGAGGCAGGAGAATCTCTTGAATCCGGGAGGCAGAGGTTGCAGTGAGCTGAGACTGAACCATTGCACTCCAGCCTGGGTAGCAAGAGCGAAACTCCATCTCAAATAAACAAAAAACAGCACCACCTTTCTACCCTTTCTACCTCCACGTGTGTTACGTAAGTGACCGCCAAATGATACATACATACCTGAACCCACTGCTTCGAGTCTGTCATGCTGTCTTTACCATTTTCCCTGCATGGGGAGCCGCCCTCATCACTGAGTGGACTCAGGTCGTCCTTCTCTTTGTCACATTCATGCCATGGAGAAAGAGGCAGCTTGTGCCATCTGTTCAAGACTCTTTCTTCTTTCAGTAAAGTTTGTCTTTCTTAAATTCACCCTTTCCCTTCCTTTCCTACTCCTCCAGGTGAAGGGGGTGGGGACTATTGTGTTATGCCAAAGGCAGCACTTTGAGAAAATACCCAGTGGAGAGGCTTCCATGGTGCCATGCTTGGAAATGAAGAGATAGTGATACCTATGAAAATATGAAAATGAAAATATGGCAATACCTGGAGCTGAGCCGAACCAGGCACGTCTGTGCCCTTTTGTAACAGAAATGCATCCTGGAGCTCTCCGGCAATTCCAGGCTGTCTGAAGAATCGTGAGTTTCCCCAGTCTGCAGTGCACACCTACTATGTGCCAGGTTCTGTTCTAGAGACTGGGAATCAGAGCTGGGCAGGACAAGGTCTGCGTACCTGTGGAGCTCATGTGAAGGCGGGCAGGTGGAGCTGTGGTTGTCACGGGCTGGAGTGAATGCAGGATGGGGACATGACTCGTGGCCTCATTAAGACATGGGCTTTGAGTTTGGAGAGTGGAGGGGGCCTGAGCTCTGGCTGGGAGAGGGGATTGGGTGCCAGAGAGAACTGTGCCCAGCCCTGGACTGAGGCATGTGGTGCTCATTTGCCGGAGGGTGAACCAGAGGCTTCTCCATGGGATTAAACATCTCCGAGGGAGAGGAGAACCAGGACCAGAACGGAGGCTGGAAAGCGGCTGACCTAGCATGTCCGATTGGAGGGACCAAGTGTGAGAGGGAAGAGAGGTGAGGTGGGGCCTACCTCAGGCAGGGGATCGATTCCTTCCATGAGGACTTCATCACTAGTGGAAGCGGTGTGGAAGACAGGCCATAAAGAAACACACAAGCAAATGTACGATATAGAAGACAGAAAGAAACACACAGCAGCCCTGGGGATGAAGAATGGGTGCCGGTGAGGGCTTCCTGTGTTGGACAAGGCTTTCTCAAAGGTGACCTCGGTGCAGAGACCTGAGTGATGGGGGTGGGAGGGGAACAGCATCCCAGCCAAGGGAACAGCATGTGCAAAGGCCCTGAGGGAGGCAGTGAGTGCCATGCCACAAGAAGAGCCAGGAGGCCAGAGGGGCTGGTGTGGAATGAGCGGCGGCTCACGCGGGGGCAGATGAGGATGGAGAGGACATGAGAGCCACAACCCACAGGACAGTAGGAGGGTGAGAGGTTGGGCAGATTTGGGTTATGTTTGGAGGTTCTGATGGATGGGAGGGAGCGTGCATCTGGAGGACGCCATGAAGCTTGAATTTGAAAATAAACAATTTCATGGAGGGGAGCAAATCTTGAATTAATCAAAAATAAAAGCCCTTAAAGCCATCTCCACAGTACATAGTATCTCCCTGCAAGTACTATGCTGCCATCCATACCTACAAGCAGCCTACTGTGTGCCCGACACAGAAGAGATTGCAGCTAGGCTTATGCTCCTTTCCAGACTTCCATAGACCCCATGCTGAGCTCTCCATGGAGTGCATCTGCAGGGTTACCTTCCAGGGTAACACACGCTTTCACGGACTGCTTTGCATTTAACCCACTGTATCAGTCAGGGTTCTCTAAAGGGACAGAACTAACAGGAGAAATGAATACATGAAGGCGAGTTTCTTAGGAGGACTGACTTACGTGATCACAAGGCAGCGTCCCACGACAGGCCGTCTGCCAGCTGAGGAGGGAGGAGCAAGGAAGCCAGTCCAAGTCCCAACACCTCACAGGAGGGAAGCTGACAGGGCAGCCTCAGTCTGCGGCAAGACCCGAGAGCCCCTGGCAAAGCACTGGTGTGAGTCCAAGAGCCCATGAGCCGAAGGACTTGGAGTCTAACGTTCGAGGGCAGGAAGCCTCCAGCGTGGGAGAAAGATGGAGGCCGGAAGACTCAGCCAGTGTTGTCCTTCCACGTTCCTCTGCCTGCTTTTGTCCTAGCCATAGAGGCAGCTGATTAGATGCAGCCCACCTAATTGAGGGTGGCTCTGCCTCCCCCCAGTCCCCTGACTCAAATGTTCATCTGCTTTGGCAACACCCTCACAGACACATCCAGAAACAATACTTTGCCTCCTTCAGTCAAGTTGACACTCAATATTAACCATGCCATCCATACAGCCTGGGAAGCATGTACTGACACCCAGTGGTGTGCAGGAGCTGGCGTCACTGGCTCCTGAGAGCCGACTGTCTGCAGCTTCCCCTGACTCTGTCATCAGGGACATCAAGTAAGTCACTTAAGTATTTACATCAAGGAAATCAGCAAACACCACACACCAGCCTCCCCACTGCCTCCCACCCTGGCCCAGCAGTGAGAATTAGTTGTTCAACACTTAGGAGCATACCACCGGCTACACCTATTTAGCAGGGGAGGCAGTTGAGGTTCAGGAAGATAAAGGCCACAGCCTTGGAATGGCAGTGCTCCAAATCCAGAGATCTATTGCCTGTTGACAGTTTGTGGATGATGGTCAACGGCTCCGGTCTTAGGCGCTCTACCACGGTTGGTAGCTGAAGTTTCACTTCAGATGCCATGGAAAGTTTTAGGGATTTCTACATCTCTTTTGGATTCTAACTCTGTCAGGTTTAGATGAGAGTCAGCAATCCGGCCGGGCGCAGTGGCTCACGCCTGTAATCCCAGCACTTTGGGAGGCCAAGGCGGTTGTCACCCGAGGTTGGGAGTTCGAGATCAGCCTGACCCACATGGAGGAAACTCCATCTCTACTGAAAATACAAAATTAGCTGCGTATCATTGCGGGCTCCTGTAATCCCAGCTACTTGGGAGGCTGAGCCAGGAGAATCCCTGGAACCCGGGAGGCGGAGGTTGCGATGAGCCAAGATCACACCATTGTACTCCAGCCTGGGCAACACCAGGAAAACTCCGCCTCAAAAAAAAAAAAAAAAAGGTAAAAGAGAGTCAGCAATCCCTGCTGGACTTTCCATGAAGCGAGCGCCCCCTTGCTGACCTTTGACAGCTAGACTTACAGGAGGCACCTAGAATAACCTGTGGAGAGTGGGCCCAGGGCGCCACCTCCAAACCAGGCTGCATCCTGAGGAACCCAGGGGAGAGGAGCTGAGGCTCAAGGTGAGATTTTAGCAAACAGCGTTTATGTAACTGCTCTTGAACAAAAGGTCAGGCCCTGTGGTGTTACTTTTGATTATGCTGAAAAAACCAATCTGGTTTTTAATTTCCTCAGGTGGAGGCTGCAGGCTTTGTGGCTTCATGGGGACCCCGACGGGCGAGGGCATGGCCTGGGGTGGGTGGGCTTGTTTGCCAGAGGAGGAACCACCCAGAAAGCATGCAGGAGTGATTTACATCTCAGCTCTCAATGGCTTCAAATATGAACTGGGTCCCGTTCTGATGTGTCTCAAGCCACAGAGTATAAGGAAAGCTCTGAACAGGAAGAACAAAAGCAAACATTTATTGAGCATACACTGTGTGCCACGCACCATTCTAAGCACAGACACACTCGCTTAACCCTCACAATAACCCTATGCCCAGGTACTCTCGTTATGCCCGTTCCCATTTTACAGCTAGATAAACAGATACAGAGAGAGGTGAATTAACTGGTTTGCGGCCATTTAGCTAATAGCTAGTAGAGTTGGGATTGGAACCCAGCTAGCCTGCCTCCAGATCCTCAGCCCCTAACTTCTAAGCAGGGGTAGGGCTGCAGAAGTCAGCCACAAAGCAGCAGGATGTGCTCTGAATGTGGAAAAACATCTCCTCAAAGGAGCCTGGGGAGGTGCAGTGGGTCCTTGGGGCTCCTCTCTCAATCCTCTCTGTCCTCGGTCCAGCAAAGCCAGGCTACCTCCTGAGATGCCATCGCCTGGCGCTGATGTGCTCTGCCATCATTTCCTGCCTGGGCCACTGCGGTCATCTCCTGACTGGTCCCTGCCTCCATCCTTGCCTCCTCCATGCCACCACAGCTGGGGATCTATTCCTGTCCTGCTGAAAGCCATCAACGGCCTCTACCGCCTTTACATGCCACACACACACAGCTGCCCGGCCTGACTCTCATCTCTCCCGGCTGCTTTCCCAAATGCGGTTCCGCCAACTGTGTCCTGTACCTTAAATGCACGGTGCTCTCCTGCCTCTGTGCCTTTGCCCATGCTGTTCCCTCTGCTTGGCACACCCTCTCCCATTTCCTGCACCCATTGGTTCCTTAGGATGCTAGTGAAGACTCCCCTCCTTCTGGAAGCCACCCAATCTCCAGGTTGAGGTAAGGGACCCTCTGGGCTTCCATTGCACAAGGGAGATGGCTGCAGCCTTCTTCCAACCTTGTACTGTCACTGGGACCACAAGCATGAGCCACCATGTTTGGTGAGTACCTCATTCTTTGATAGCTGAAAAATATTCTATTGCATGGATGGACATCTTGTTTAACCATTCATCTGTTGTTGGACATTCGGGTCTTTCATTTCTTGTTTGTGCCTTTCAGCTCTCAAGCTGATACTCGTATCTGCCTCCCTGCACGCAAGTGACTGTGAGAGTCTTGGGAGCAGGGATGCTACCTTATATGTTTTGTCTCCTTAACGCCCAGCACAGTATCTTGCACATAGTAGGTGCTCAATAAATAACCACCACCTGACTGAGTGAATGAATGAACGGCCACCTTTGGATGGTCTACTTTTCCACCAGGTGCCAATTCTGATTCAAGTCTTCCATCTGACAGCAGGCAGCCCTGTGCTGGGGGTGGGTGGGGGCGGGGAGGGGTATGGAAGATGAGAAGCAGGGGGAACATGAAAAGCATTTGGAAAGCACAGTCACAGTCATGTCAACTGAAGTCCCCGCAGCACTGACCGAGGTCATCCCGGCTAATGCGGCTGCTCCTCCGGAAAGCCAAGTCCCACCCCCACTGCCGGCAGATCACACGGCAGCAACAGTCATCTGCAGCCGCTGCCGTGGATCAAACGCGCTGCTGAACGCGAAGCTGTGTGTGCGCAAGGATCAAAGGCCAGTGGCTCATGCCTGCTGCCCCAGCACCTCGGGCAGGCGTGCCAGGGAGGCTGGGAGCCGCTCTCTGTGGCAGGATGTCCTGGAAGCTCGCCCAGCTCCATCACCATCTCCGGCTTCTGCATTCCCCCAGGGGACTAAGCGCACCCTTGCTGTCCTCAGTGGACTCCTGGGCATCTTCTTGCAGTGTCATCGGGTGCTTTGTGGGCAAGTGGAGGGAGGTGACAGGGAGGCCAAAGGCATGTCCAGGGACCAGGGCAACATTCCTCCACCAGGACTAAAGACTGGGGCTTTGCAAGTCACGCAGAATCTAACAAGCGTAGCATCTAACAAGCGCAGCGTGTGGGTTCCTTGGTCTAGCGGAGCTGAGGGGGTATTTGGAATGATGGCACAAGCCAGCCAGTGGGTGAGTTTGGAATGAGTTGTGTCAGGATGAGGCTCCAGTGAGATTTCAGGACAGAAGAAGGGGCAAGCAGAGATGTTTCCAACGTGCAAGCGTTGGCGACTCAGCCTCTGCCAAAGCCACTTTTCTGGGTCCCCAAGCTGACGGGAAGATCCCCTGGCTGTGAACTCTGCCTCGCAGGTGATGAAATCTTAATAAACTGCACCAGGAAAAAGGCTGTCCCAGCAGATTAAGGATGAAGGGACAGAGTTCAAAGAGGAGCAGCAGTTGATGATTTAGAGGCATCTCAAGGCTGTTTTGAGGGCAGGGTTGTCTATTAGCACAGTGGAAGCAAGCAGGGAAGTAGAGGATAGGGTGGGAGGAGACTTGGAGGCGGAGAGATCTCAGTGAATGGAATCCAGCCCGCGCTCCCTTGGAAGCCAGCGGGGGCCGGGTGCAGTGGCCCATACCCACAATCCCAGTTCTTTGGGAGGCCAAGGCGGGAGGATCGCTTGAGCTCAGGAGTTTGAGATCAGCCTGGATAGCATGGTGAAACCCCATCTGTATTAAAAATATAAAAGTTCGCTAGGCATAGTGGTGCACACATATCATTCCAGCTAACCCAGGAGGCTGAGGTGGGAGGATCACTCAAGCCTGGGAGGCAGAGGTTGCCGTGAGCCAAGATTGTACCACTGGACTTTGGCCTCAGCAAATCCCCAGCCGGTGGGGCTTGGATTGGACAGCATCGTGACAACTGCCTGAATGACTTCCCAACAGAAGAACTGCCACATACTTAAAGCTAACAAAAAGCCCCTTCGCTTTTTAGGGTGCTGTAAACATTCTGTAATTAGATAATGGTGATGGTTGCACAACTCTGTGGATATACTAAAAATCACTGAATTGTACACTTAAAATGGTGAGTTTTATGGTATGTGAATTATTATATCTTATGGTACATAAATTATCACATTTTACAGTAAGTGAATTATTATATCACAAAATAAGAAAAGTAGAAAAAGCCCCTTTATTCCATGTATATCCCATCCTGGGTCCAGAAATTCAAGGAATGCCAAGACACGATGACTCAATTACAGGAGATTGTATTTTGCAAAGAAAGCAAAGAATCCTTTGATAAATGGTGGTGAGGAGATGTCATCTACTCGATGCCTGGAGCAATTTGTATCCAGGGCATAAATTTTAATTAAACATATTTACTGTGTGCCAGATACTGCCTAGGCTCTAGGGATTTTTTTTGTTTTTTTTTGTGGGCTCTCTTCTCTTTTTTTTTGGTACTGAAGAGCTTAGAGTTCTTGCCTTTAAAGTAAGAATGGGGACCAAGATAAGAGGACTTGGCCAGGGATGGTGGCCCACGCCTGTAATCCCAGTATTTTGGGAGGCTGAGGTGGGTGGATCACGAGGTCAGGTGACCGAGACCATCCTGGATAACATGGTGAAACCCTGTTTCTACTAAAAGTACAAACAATTAGCTGGGTGTGGTGGCATGCACCTGCAGTTCCAGGTACTCAGGAGGCTGAGGCAGAAGAACTGCTTGAACCCGGGAGGCGGAGGTTGCAGTGAGCCAAGATCACGCCACTGTATTCCAGCCTGGGCAACAGAGTGAGACTCTGTCTCAAAAAATAAATAAATAAATAAATAAATAAGATAAGAGGACTTGAGCACAGGACAGAATACAGCATGCACAGGAGGGAGGGCTGGAAGTTTCGTTTTAAGGAGGCTCAAAGAGGGGCAGGTCCCATCTGATCGCAGGAAAGAGGAAAGGAGACATGGAGAATGTGGAATCAGAGATGAACCTGGAAGGGTCCTGACGGGTGGAAATTCTTCCCAAGGGTGGTTCCGGTGGGAAGTGCGGGAGGAACAAAGATTCGGCCACTGGAACATACACAGGTGCTTCCATTTGCCTGGACAGGAGGGCGTGTGGGGAAGCAGAGGGAAGCAGGGCTGGAAAGGTGAGGAGGGCCTCGCACATCGGCTGACCCAAAGGGGTGGATTTGGTCTGCTGAAACAGACCTCAATGGAGACTGAATCAGATGGGTCCTTCCCTGCCTCTGGGATGGCTCTGGTTTTATTTATTGATTGCTTTTTTTTGAGGTGGAGTCTTGCTCTGTTGCCCAGGCTGGAGTGCAATGGCACGATCTTGGCTCACTGCAACCTCCACCTCCCAGCTTCAAGCAATTCTCCTGCCTCAGCCTTTGGAGTAGCTGGGACTATAGACACACACTACATGCTCAGCTAATGTTTTATATTTTTAGCAGAGATGGGGTTTCACCATATTGGCCAGGCTGGTCTCAAACTCCTGGCCCAGCTAATTTTTTGTATTTTTAGTAGAGACAGGGTTTCACCGTGTTAGCCAGGATGGTCTTGATCTCTTGACCTCGTGATCCACCTGCCTCGGCCTCCCAAAGTGCTGGGATTGCAGACGTGAGCCACTGCGCCTGACCAGGCTCTGGTTTTAAATAGTAAGGCAGACAATGTTTGCCTTGGGAAGCCCTCCCTACAATCCCGTCCACCTGATTCTTAGCAGCCTAATCTCCCCAAGGCCCTCGGCCTAAGTAGGTCCCATCCCGGGAGATGCTCAGTGAATATCAGATGAGGGAATGAATGAATGCTCTTGATATGTTAGATCCTCACCCGCATATCAAAACTAACCTGTGCAGTGTCCCATCCCTTCAGGACTCTGCTAGAAAACAGCCAGATTGTCTACCCGCTTGTCCTCATGAAGGCATTACGGAAAGTTAAAGGTAACCCTCCCAGGGAAGATAACTGCATTTGTAAGTTGATGATCTTGAGGAAATCTTAACCCAAGGGATTCTGATGGTAGTGTCTCAGGGTGTCTCAGACATCAGAGGTGTCTGTCCACCTGCCTCAGATCACAATGCTTCCCTTATTAGGTGACATCCCATGTGTGCAAGTATCTTAAGGTGATGCAGCTGCAGAAGAAAAGCCATCTCCAGCTTGGCGGGGTGGTCAGGCCTCTAGGTCGTAAGCTTTGACGGAGGCCCTTTGGTGCCTGGTGCTTTAGGGTCTACTAGGTCTCAATGCATCTTTTATTCATGCAGACAGGTGCCCGTAGCTCAGGGCTCATCACTCTAACAGCCTGATGTGGGGGAAAGAAAACCTTATAAGCCTTTGCACTGCATCAATCTTCTTGGACAGAGACTATTCTTGAAGGTTCTGCAAGCTGCCTCCCCATGAATTCAATTTACCCACCCTGGCTTCCCCGAAGCACTTCTTAGTATTTGTGGTTAATCACAATTCATTTGGGCTAAAGAGTTATCTTCCCTGCCTCATTCCTATTGGAGTCCCAACCATCATTTTCTATCTGCCACGGATTTGTCTTTCGGCCGTGCTCCTGGAGGGAGAAAGCTGATGAGTGAATGAGCTTGCAGGCTGGAGGCCTGAGAGCCAGCACTTGCCCATCTCTGGCTGATGCATTTGGGGCTGGGAGTAGGACGACAGCATGGAGACAGGGCTGGCTTCTGGCATACAACCCAGGCAGGTGCACAGGGCCCCATGCTTAGAAGTGCCCTGTGTGTGGTTTAATGCTCTACTGTTGCCGTCTTGAAATTCATCATTTTAGTCTGGGTGTGGTGACTCATGCCTGTAATCCCAGTACTTTGGGAGGCCAAGGTGGGTAGGTCACAAGGTCAGGAGTTCGAGACCCACCTGGCCAATAAAATAAAACCCCGTCTCTACTACAAATAGAAAAATTAGCCTGGAGTGGTGGTGGGTGCCTGTAGTTCCAGCTGCTCAGGAGGCTGAGGCAGGAGAATCGCTTGAACCCGGGAGGCAGAGGCTGCAGTGAGCTGATATTGCGCCTTTGCACTCCAGCCTTGGTGACAGAGTGAGACTTCATCTCAAAAAAAAAAAAAAAATCATAATTTTTGAATAAGGAGTCCAGTGTTTTCCTTTTGTGCTGGGTCCCCGAAACTATGTAGCCATTCCTGAACAGTGACCTGGCTCTCACTGCTGATTGGCTTGGTTTTCTTCTGGGGCCGCTGACACAGTCCTAAGTCTGGCTGATCTTTCAAAAATGGTGAATCATCGATAAGAAAGCTGTTACTGAATTGGTTCCCCTGGCTTTCTCCTCACGGCCTCTACCCCCATTTAAGCCTCACCATCACTTCCCTGGGCTACTGCGGATTCCTTGACAGCTGTCCCTCCTTCCAGAGTGATACAGGTCCACAGGGCCGCTGTGCACAACTGCAGGGGGCGCCAGTCATCTAGGACTCACAGTGAAAGGCCCCCTGGAGCACCAGACACACTGTATTCTATGTGAATGACAACCTTGCTGCCAGCCAGCATTAATTGTAATGGCCAACATTGATTGAGCTCATACCAATATTCCAGGTAATTCATTATGCACCGTACGTGCCTTTGTTCGAACATTTAATCCTTACCAGAATCCCAGAAGCAGGTAGTTGTACCATGGTCATTTTCTGGACAGAAAAGATGATGCTGAACGAGATTAACTCAACTGCGCTAGATGAGGGCAAGGATTCCAGAGTCGAGACCCCTGGTTTAAATGCTAGCTTGGTCACTGATCAGATCTTGACTTTGAGCAAGTGATTCAACCTCACTATCCCTTGGTTTTGTACCGTAACATGGGAATAACAAGAAAATGCCTAATTCATAGTGTTGTACATATAAGGATCAAAAGAGTTAATACAGGTAAAGTTCTTCAAACACTCTTCAGCACATGTGAAATGCAATCTCTATGTGAACACATATATTGGCCATAATTAATACATCCAAGGTCACATAGGTAAGAAGTGGCCAAAATTCAGACTTGAACCCAGAGAATCAAAGCTCTGAGCTAACCACTGGCCCATTCTGCCCTCCAAGAAGAAAACCAAGAAATCCCACATTGGAAGGCATCAGCAAAGTGTACCTAATTCAGACTAAGTCTAAAGAGGTTTGCTGTCAAGAGTTGGAAACTAGTAAGCAGAAGAACACGAATTAAAATGTTGACTCTTCTCCCTAAATGCATGCTGTTCGTTGGCTCAGAAATGGGTCACTTCACCACGCTTCTTCAAATGGCACTTCACTGTTTACTAGAAGATTCACCCTGGCATATTTCCGCATGGTGACAATATTGCTACGATATGAGATGTCGGCACAACGTCCCTCTATTAAATGTCTTGCGGGAGCTGGGGGGACAGTGTGAGGGTTATGTGAGAATTACAGGGTGTGCAAAGTCTTCAGGCACTGCTGTATACAAAGGTTTTTTTTTTTTTTTTCTTTATCCTGATTTAGTGAGTCGGGAAAGAGAGCAAGTGAGTGCATTTTAAAGACAGGCATGAGGTTATTCAGATGCCGAGCCGTGGCCTTTCTAGGTAAATGGCAGATGAAGATGAAATGCGCTTACAGTGGCTCCGTATTTAAGCTTGATTTTCATGCAATTCATTCAAGGTGCCAAATCACTGTGCCCGGTTAGCCCCAGTGTGAGGTTTCAGCTCTGTGTGCTCACAAAGGATGTATGATTGAGGAGGTGTGGGCTCCAAATTACCTCCACTCTCAGGGAAAAACGGATGGCTGCAATACCATATGCAAAAATCATGCTGCTGCTCCCCAAACTGCAGCTGACCTTGAAGTCAATGACAGCATAGCCTGGCTTGGAAAATATTAACTAGAGAGTTACCAGGGGGAGCAGGCGCATGAGACATACTTGTTAATTAGTAGCCAGTACTGCAGTGTCCAGGATAGAAATCACAAGAAAGTAACATCAGATTAGACTGTTCTTAGATGGAGTTGGGGAGTCATGCTCTTTAAGAGCTTATCTGACTAAGTAAGTACTTTAATAATAAGAAACATAATTACAAGAATAAGCATTCCCTTTTATTGAGCATCTACAGTATATACCAGGCATTTTGCTAAGCACGCTCCCATAAGGACGTCTTTGGATTCTTTTTTTTGAGACGGAGTTTTGCTCTTGTTACCCAGGCTGGAGTGCAATGGCGCGATCTCGGCTCACCGCAACCTCCGCCTCCTGGGTTCAGGCAATTCTCCTGCCTCAGCCTCCTGAGTAGCTGGGATTACAGGCACGCACCACCATGCCCAGCTGATTTTTTGTATTTTTAGTAGAGATGGGGTTTCACCGTGTTGACCAAGATGGTCTTGATCTCTTGACCTCATGATCCACTCGCCTCGGCCTCCCAAAGTGCTGGGATTACAGGCGTGAGCCACCGCTAACAACAATTCTGCAAGATCATTATTAAATTCCCATTTTACAAGGGAGGAAACAAGCTAGGATGTTGATTAACTTGTCTCACAGACAGTAAGTGGCAGGGCTGAGGCTTCCACCCAGAGATAGCTGGTTCAGAAGCCTGCGTCTTCCCCCTTCTCCCATGCCATGTGCCGTTATTATCATTTTTCAGGAGGAAGCCCAGCTCTGCAGTGAGAAACGTTGCCACTGCTTCTTAACAATGAAATAACAACAATGAAAGCAATAACAACAATCATGAGACCCAAGAGCTGGATGTATATTATTTGATCTTCACGACAATTCTCTAAGAAAGGTATTATTCTCATCTCAGAGATGAGGAGACTGAGGCTTAGACGGGGTAAGTAACTTGTCCTGGGCTAACATGCTAGGGAGGAAACTCTAAAGTCTGCAATGGGGCAAGTGGGGAAAAGATGAGAAGGTGTTGGTGAGGGCCGGAGCAGGAAGGTCACTGGGGAGAGGGAGTAACATGAAGCTCCACGGATGAGGTGTGGCAACTTTCTGCAATGCCAGGAACCGGCCTCCCCTGAGGTATCCATTCCGTCCAGAGGGCAAAATTTGGCACCATATTTGTTCTCCCTGACACCACTCTTAGGCCATAGCTGATTGGACCCCAAGTGAACATCTGACCCAAGCCAGCAATAAGATTCTTTCTCTCAAATGCCTGAACTGAGAGACACCGAGCCAGTCAACGACAAAGTTCCCAAGGGAAGGTTGGGAAAGTTCTACCATGGCGGTCCACAAGGCCGCCTTGCTTCCCAATGTTCCTGAGGCTTGGCTGTCAACTTGGAATCCATGAGACACGCTTATAGGTCCCTGTTATTTGTAGCCAAATGAATCTTAGGGTCCAGGCCACTCCTGAAACACCTTCTAGAAGCTTGACGTTAGGCACCCCCATGCTTACATCTTAATCGCTCAAAGTACCCCCAAGGCCTTATCTCATTTTACAGCTTCAAATAATGTAAGCAGTCTTGCGGAGATCAAAATCAAGATGGATTTGACTTCTGGAACTACGTATTTCCAATTTGGGGCTGCTGAGAAGAGTCTATTCTCAGACACGGTGATATCACTCCAGCCCAGCGCCCACATGTCTGTCCGCCTGTCCCAGAATCACCCTTTGTTAATTTGCAGCAGTTACTTGAGTGACTTTTTTTTTTTTTTTTTGAGACAGAGTCTTGCCCCGTCGCCAGGCGTCAGGCTGGAGTGCAGTGGCGCGATCTCAGCTCACTGCAACCTCTACCTCCCAGCTTCAAGCAATTCTCCTGCCTCAGCCTCCCAAGTAGCTGGGACTGCAGGTGTATGCCACCACGCCCAGCTAATTTTTTTCATATTTTTAGTACAGATGGGGTTTCACCATGTTGACCAGGATGGTCTCGATCTATTGACCTCGTGATCCACCCGCCTCGGCCTCCCAAAGTGCTGGGATTACAGGCATGAGCCACTGCATCTGGCCTTTTTTTTCCTTTTTTTTTTTTTTTTTTTTTTTGAGACAAGGTCTTGCTCTGTTGCCCAGGCTGGAGTGCAGTGGCATGGTCTTGGCTCAATGCAGCCTCGACCTCCTGGGCTCAAGTGATCCTCCCACCTCAGCCTCCCAAGGACCTGGGACTAGAGGCATGTGCCACCAAGCTTGGCTAAATTTTTATTTTTATTTTTGAGTTGGAGAGTTTTGCTCTGTCACCTAGGTTGAAGTACTGTGGCGTGATGGCTCAGTGCAACTTCCGCCTCCCAGGTTCAAGCGATTCTCCTGTCTTAGCCTCCCGAGTAGCTGGGATTACAGGTGCCTGCCACCACACCTGGCTAATTTTTGTATTTTTAATAGAGACAGGGTTTCACCATGTTGGTCAGGTTGGTCTCGAACTCCTGACCTCGTGATCCACTTGCCTCAGCCTCCCAAAGTGCTGGGATTACAGGCATGAGCCACCACACTGGGCCCTTGAGTGACTCTGGATGCTGCTCATGGTGCTGTACCTTAATGCAGGGAGAGAGAAGGAGGGCCTGCAGAAAGCACATACCTCCCCAGACTCTCTCTCTGATGGTCAGTTTTCATTGTCAACTTGGCTAGGCTAGAGTCTCCAGTTATTCAATCAAACACTCCTGTCGGCATTGCCAGGGAGCTATTTTGTAGATGTGATTAAAGCCCATAATCAGTCAACTTAGGAAAAGGAGTCTGTCCTAGATAATCAGGGGGGCCTGGGTCACTCAGTTGAAAGAATTTAGGAGCAGAGCTGAGGCTTCCTTGATGCAGAAGAAATTCCACCTGAGGCAGCAGCTGCACCCTTGCCTGACCAAGAATTCCAGCCTGCCCTGTGCATTCCAGACCTGCCTCACCAACCGCATCAGTCCCTGAGCCAGTGCCTCGCAAAACATCTCTTCATGTATATCTCCTAGCGGGTCTGTTTCTCCGGTTGAACCCTGACTGGCACACCCTGCTTTGGGGCTGCTGCTGCCCACAGATGAGTACCCCAACTTACAGTCTCTCCTTGCCTCTCCAGTTTGGTCCTCATAATCTCTATGCGCTGTAGTCTCTCTCTGGCTCCAGACTCAGCCTTAAGTCCCCCACCCCCCATTACTCCCATCACCCGCCCCGCCCCCCGCACCAAGCCAGGTCTCTGGTGTGCCCATGCCTTTCCGTCTGCCAGGAGCCCCTTCACCATGCCTGTGTGCCAGAAAGCACTTACTCCTCAGCCAGGACCCAGCTCAGGGCCACCTCCTGAGTGAAGCCTTCTCTGACTTTTGTTGTTTTTGTCTGTTTGTTTTGCTGAGACGGAGTCTCACTCTGTCACCTAGGTTGGAGTACAGTGGTGCGATCTTGGCTCACTTTAACCTCCACCTCCTGGGTTCAAGCGATTCTCCTGCCTCAGCCTCCTGAGTAGCTGGGATTACAGGCATGTGTCACCACACCTGGCTAATTTTTATATTTTTAGTAGAGATGGCGTTTCACCACGTTGGTCAGGCTGGTCTCGAACTCCTGACCTCATGATCTACCCACCTCAGCCTCCCAAAGTGCTGGGGTTACAGGTGTGAGCCACCGCACCTGGCCCCCTGACTTCTTCAGGCAGGCACAGTGCTCTCCCCTCCATACCCAGATGGCTAAGACTGACAGCAGTGGGATCATTTCTTCGCAATTTCTTGGCTTGGCTGTTCTCACCTGAGGACAGAGAGTGTAGCTTTTCACCTCTTATCTCTAGGGTCGAGCTCAGATCGTGGCACATAGATAAACTTTTGTTCAGTAAATGCCTAAATGCAAGCATCCATGCCTAGGGTCCTGGTTTTGCAGAAGACAAGTCCTGGAGCAGAACCTGGCTTCTCAGGGTCATCGTGAAGGACAGTGGGTTTTTATCAGTTCTCTGCACATGGGCTCTTCCTCTTGTAGTGGCTCAGTCTGCAAAAGGAGCTCCTGCTGGTGAGATTTCCTGGGCTCCCCACCTGGCTTTGGGCTCCATTATTAGGATGAATTCCTGCATGACCTTTAAGATTAAAACTAAATGTTCTGATCTCACCCCAGACAGGTATTAGGTGCTGGAAATGGCATTTTGCAGGGACCATGTTGAGTAGCAAACTCCAAATATCAGCCTCATCACATTCTGACATGTTACAGCCCATCGAAGCTGAGGCTGCACCAAGCACTTCAGAGCTGGGCATCCTAAAGGCAGCAATTTTCTCTTTTTTCATGCTAGCTCCAGTGGACATCTCTCCTGAGTCTCTCGAGAAGCTACTCTCCAGGGAAAGGAGACCTACGTCCTTGGCGTTTTCTCTATCTGCTGGGGTTACCACAGAGAAGAGGGTTATCAGCAAATAAAGGTCAGCAGGGCTGCCAGGAAAAATTAGCCCTCTACAGATGTCACCAGGCCTGCTGCCACTATCTGTAATCAAAACATTTGCAATGAGGTTGGGGGGAATGCCTCTGCTCTGGGATTCCTCCAGCAACTCAGGGAAACCACAAATGGCCTTAATCAGGAAACACACTAAGAGTTCCTAAATTCGGAGTCCTTTGATTAAAGGGAAAACCTAATTAGATAATTGTTTCCATAGGAACTTAGGTATATTTATTATTGCTTTTATAGGCCTCTTCAATTACTAAAATGAAGGAACAGACTTTAACCATGGTCCCAGTTTGCATGGGAGGTGCATTTCTCTCTCTCTTTTTGTTTTTTTTGAGACAGAGTCTGGCTCTGTGGCCCAGGCTGGAGTGCAGTGGTGCGGTCTTGGCTCACTGCAACCTCCGCCTCCCCGGTTCAAGCGATTCTCCTGCCTCAGCCTCTTGAGTAGCTAGGATTACAGGCATGTGCCACCATGCTCAGCTAATTTTTGTATTTTTAGTAGAGACGGTGTTTCACCATCTTTGCCAGGCTAGTCTCAAACTCCTGACCTCAGGTGATCCGCCTGCCTCGGCCTCCCAAAGTGCTGGGATTATAGGCATGAACCACCGCACCCAGCCGGAGGTGCATTTCAATGAGGAGCTAAGGATCATCCAGAAGCAGCTGCTCACTTATCGATCAATAAATTGGCCTAAAGACCCATCTTCAGCATTGGAAACAACTGCTAGTTCCTGCTAGTCATAATTTTGATGCTAATAATAGCAAATACACATAAGGCGTTCTTTACATGTGCCAGACACTATTGTAGACCTTTACAAAAGATCTGAGAGGTAGGTTCCATTCTTATGCCCATTTTACAGATGAGGACACTGAGGCTCAGGGCGGTGATAGAACTTGTCCAAAGAAACAGAACTCAAAGTGGTAGAGTCATAACTGAAATGTACAGGACATGGATCAAGGAGTTCGGTCCTTATGTGAACCATCAACTATTGAAGATTTTTTATGATTGGGGACTGAATTCACAATAATTTAAAAATAACAATAGCTTCCCTTTATGGAGCATGCTTATGTGCCAGGGATTGTTGTGTTTTTCATACATTATTTTCTCATTAATTCTCAGTAATTACTAAACTCTGAGGTGGCGGGTGTTATTATTCCTGTTCTACAGATGAGGAAACTGAGGCTCAAAGAGTTTGTCACTCACTCCCTTGATGGTTGGTTGGTTGGTTTTGTTTTGAGACAGGGTCTCACTCTGTTGTCCAGGCTGGAGTGCAGTGGCGCCATCGCAGCTTACAGAAGCGTTGAGCTCCCGGTCTCAGATGACCATCCCACCTCAGTCTTCTGAGTAGCTGGAACCACAGGCACGCGCCATCATGCTCAGCTCATTTTTAAATATTTTTTGGAGATGGAGGTCTCCCTCTGTTACCCAGGCTGGTCTTGAACTCCTGGACTCCCAGCTAGGCCTCCCAAAGTGCTGGGATTCCAGGCGTGAGCCACTGTGCCCGGACTCTTGATGGGTTTTAAAGGTACAATCTGTGATGGGAGGTGCTGACTAGCCTGTAAGTCAGTAACGTTGCAACCTTGAATTTGTCTGAGAACTGAGAAGGTCCCCTCCTGTCTGCATCCCTTGGTTTTCGACATCTTCATTTTTGCTCTTATAAATTAGGCCAAATTCCAGCTGTTCCATTTGCATTCAGACCCTGCATTTGTAAAGGCTCCTTGTGCACACGTGTGGCTAGTTGGAAATATCCCCTTCTGAAGTGGACCCTGTGCTTAGAAAACATGGTAATTCATGTTAACACCTGGCACCCGAAAGGGCATTTTAAAAATGGGGGTATGATTTCTTAGCACTTGAAGCTGAGGTTTATGCCTTTGAATGTTATTTATTCTCAGGCGCCTTCAGCGTCGTCCGCCTCCACTCGGCATCCTCTGGGCTCCCGGAACTTCAGCTGCAAGGGCCAGAGAGATTTTGCTTTTTCAGAACGCCGAATCCCCTGTTTCGTCTCACCTCCATTTCTAAGTCAAGATAAAAAATACTTTGAACTTTCAAGTTTTATCAGTTTTATACCTCAGTCAATAGTGGAGCTCAGGACTGGATCCACTCCAGGCTGGCAATCATTAGTCACTGTCCCTACAACATCAGAAGGAAAATCATGCACACTCATCGCCTGTTGGCGTCCGCAGTGTGCAGGTACCGTGCTAAGCACTTTGTATTTTTTTATTTCGTTCTGCTTCGTCCATAGCCTCTAGAAGAGTGCTTTGTCTTAATTGTGAAATGCCGAGGTCCCATGGAAGAACTAAGAAGTTTATTTATAGTATCTTGCTTAATTTTCATACCAACCTTGTGGGGCAGGTTCTAATTATGATCTCCACTTGATAGAGGAGAAACGGGCAGCTCCAACAAGTTCTGCATCTTGCTGAGGCCATCCAGGCAGTGAGTGGGAGGACATGGGTCCCCCATTCACTCAACAGATAGCTTTTGGGCTGATGAAATAGTACATGTGGCCGGGCGCGGTGGCTCATGCCTATAATCTCAGCACTTCAGGAGGCTGAGGCGGGTGGATCGTGAGGTCAGGAGATGGAGACCATCCTGACCAACCTGGTGAAACCCCCTCTGTACTAAAAATACAAAAATTAGCTGGGCGTGGTGGTGCACGCCTGTAGTCCCAGCTACTCAGGAGGCTGAGGCAGGAGAAGAGCGTGAACCTGGGAGGTGGAGGTTGCAGTGAGACAAGATTGCAGCACTGCACTCGAGCCTGGGTGACAGAGCCAGAGTTAGACACCGTCTCAAAAAAAAAAAAACAGCAAAACAAAACAAAAACGAAAAACAAAAGAAAAAAAGGGAAATGGTAAATGAACCCACAAACTAACTTCTCCACACATTCCAGAGTGGAGGAGACACTCAACCTCCAAATGCATGCTAGAGAGGTATGCTAGGAATGAGATAAAGCAGGCGAGAAGGGAGGCTGGCAAGAGACAGGGAGCGCCTCTCACCCAAAGAATAAGGCAGGGGGGCTGCACAGAGGCCAAAGATAGGGCCAAGGCTTTGAGGGAGCAGCAACGGCAAATTCAAAAGCCCTAAAGAAGAAACGTGTTTAGCTCAAAATTCCTTCTGGTGCCCTAAAACCTTTCTGTATTCTAAAGCTCTCCCTTGGGACTCAGACAATACCTGGGATCATATCAAGACTTACTCATGGGTTTGTTGGGAGGAATTAATGAGATAAAGCTTGTCAAGCGCTTAGCCATGAGCCTGACACAAACGAAATGTTACCTGTTACTGCAAAATCATCATTAACCCCAGGTACACTGCAATTAGCCTCAGCAATGCTGGAGAGGATGTATACCCATCACTAGCCTTGCAATATTTCTTAAAGGGGAGTCGACTTTTTGTGTCATGTTTGCCTGTCACTTCACTTTGGGAGAGGTCACTGGTAGATCAGCTGCCAAAAAAGAAAGTTGAACAAATTCTCTGCTGAATAATGGGGTTGTTTAGAATACACTGAGCCTTAATGCCAGGAAAAAATAACAAAGCCAAACCCTTCCCAGGAACTGTTCGTAGAAAGGAGCCCATCAACAGGAAATTAACAAAGTGCACAGCAGATAATCAATAGTAATCATCCCAGGAAATAAAGAAGAAAGCAATTGCCCTGTAGACCTACATCTCATTTGTTCAGTATTTCTGTAAGGTCAGGGGCCAATGTCAACCCATTATGGTTCTTAAATTCAGAAGTAAATATATTCATGAGCAGCAAGGGGCAAGCTCTGTGTGTCATGCAAGAGCCCAGCTTGTGCAAAGGCCTGGGAAGGAATGGGGGTGCCCCAGGAAGCTTCTGGTTCTACCCTCTAATGCCAAGGGCTGGGAGCCTGCAGGCTCCAGAAAACCCCAAAGGAATGCCAGGAGGGCCCACACTGCCTCCTAGTGGCAGGATGCGCAGGAGTCATAAATTCCGTGGTCTGAAAGAGTCCAGAACTCTAGTTTGCCCAACTAATCCAGGAACTGGATCTGGTGGGCTGTTTGTCCAAAGATGACAGCAACCGTGTTTCCCATTGTGCATCGCACATGGTCTTTCGCCATGCGGCCTATGGAGAGGTGGAGGGATTTTCTGACCTTGGATTTGGGTGGGCCCTGTCTCTTGTTTTAGCCAGTGGAACACAGAGAAAGTGACACTGGGTAACTTTGAGGCTGAGCCTTAAAAGATCTGCAGCCTCACCTGTGCCATGGAAACACTCGCTCTTCAGATTCATGAAAAAGGAGCCCAAGCTAGTCACGTGACCAGAGCCAGGTGCAGAGAGAAAGAGAGAGGCCTCAGGCTCCCAGCGTTCCCACCCAGGCGCCAGACCTGCCAGCGAAGCTGCTTTGGCCGGACATCTCAGCCCAGCTGCTGTCCAAATGCAATCGCATGAGCGTTCCCATCGGCTCCATGTGGAGCAGAAAAGCCCAGCCCAGGTTTACCAGGATTCTTGACTTACAGAATTCTGAGCAAATAAAAATGGTGGGTTTTTTTAAGCCGCTAAATTTTGGGGTTATCAAGCAGAGCCCCATGGATGATATAAAACAATTGGGTGTTGTTATGTGGCAGAAGAGAACTGAAACATTGCATAACTGGTACCTGTGATGTGTGTGCACCGTGGGGGTTTTCTGAGGATCTTGTGGGGATGAGAAATTGTGAGCAAAAGAAGAGGTGGCATTAGTACTGAGAAATAATAATAAAATCCTAAGCTCTCCAATGGACTGAATGGATCTCTTGACCAAGGGAACCCGGAGAAACATAACAAGCTGAGTTCCCTGCCCTGACGGGACGGGAGGCATGCCTCATGATGTCCCCTCTCTCTCTAACTGTCATTAGATTTTTTTTTTTTTTTTTTTGAGGGTTAAACCGAAAGCAGCCTTTTTGGAAGACTTGCTAGGCTCCCCTTCCTTTTGCGGTTTTGACACAACAGCAGACCAGCATTCCTTCCTGATAAGAGACCACCGACTGTCAGCGGCTCTGGCTGGTTTGTAGAGGCTGCGTGCAGGATGCCTTTGTGTCCTCTGTGTCACTTTTGATGTAGAGAGCCTCATTTTAATGCATTTAAGTGTTAAGCCTCAGAGACTCCATCTTGAATGGAGGCTGGGTAAAATAAGGCTGGGGGCTACCGGGCTGCACTCCCAGGAGGCTAAGGCACTCTTAGTCACTGAATGAGACGGGAGGCTGGCACAAGAGACAGGCCATGAAGACCTTGCTGATAAAACAGTCTGCAGTAAAGAAGCCGGCCAAAACCCACCAAAGCCAAGATGGCGACAAGAGTGACCTCTGGTCGTCCTCATGGCTCATTATACGCTAATTATAGCGCATTAGCATGCTCAAAGACACTCCCACCAGCACCGCCATGGCAACGTCAGGAAGTTACTCTATGTGATCTAAAAAAGGGAGGAATGCTCAGTTCTGGGAATTGCTCACCCCTTTCCTGGAAAACTCACAACTAATCTACCCCTTACTTAGCAGATAAAAAAGTAACAATAAGCATCCTTGGTGAAGCAGCTCGAGCCACTGCTCTGCCTATGGAGTAGCCTTTTTTTTTTCTTTTTGAGACGGAGTTTTGCTCTTGTTGACCAGGTTGGAGTGCAATGGCGCGATCTCGGCTCACCTCAACTTCCGCCTCCTGGGTTCAAGTGATTCTCCTGCCTCAGCCTCCAGAGTAGCTGGGACTACAGGCACGCGCCACCATGCCTGGCTAATTTGTAATTTTTTTTTTTAGACGGATTTTTGCTCTTATTACCCAGGCTGGAGTGCAATGGCGCGATCTCGGCTCACCGCAACCTCCGCCTCCTGGGTTCAGGCAATTCTCCTGCCTCAGCCTCCTGAGTAGCTGGGATTACAGGCACGCGCCACCACGCCCAGCTGATTTTTTGTATTTTTAGTAAAGACGGGGTTTCACCATGTTGACCAGGATGGTCTCGATCTCTTGACCTCATGATCCACCCGCCTCGGCCTCCCAAAGTGCTGGGATTACAGGAGTGAGCCACTGCGCCCGGCCTAATTTGTATTTTTAGTAGAGATGGGGTTTCTCCATGTTGGCCAGGCTGGTCTTGAACTCCTGACCTCAAGTGATCCTCCTGCCTTTGCCTCCCAAAGTGCTCGGATTACAGGTGTGAGCCACCACACCCAGCCCTGGAAAAGTGTTTTGATGAAGACAAAAGAGCACCAGGTCATGGCAACGCCTGGAAGGGGCTGCTTTGGGCAAGGAGTAGGAAAAGCCCTCCAGGACGCTTGACACTCAGACCCAAGTGACAGTGAGGAGGCGGAGTGATGAGAAAGTCTAGGGGAAGAGAGTTCCAAGAAGGAAGAGCAACCGCAAAGTCCTTGAACATGCTTGGCTAGTTCAGGGGACAGAAAGACAGTCCTATGAAGGAGAGATGGAAGAAGATGCTGGGGGAGGCTGGAGAGGTGAGGAGTGTCTGGGTCCTGTGGGAGTCACATGGACATAGAATTGGGCTTGGCACTGATCCTGGCAGCATGAGGAAGCCCCTGGAGGTGGAAGTTGTGCTTCATGGTGTTTATACCCAAGGGCACTGTGATCAGCTACACCTCTTATCACCCCTCTCTCTTACTAGCTACATATCATGAGGCATCTCTCAGAACTTCAATTTCTTCCTCAGATGAAAGGAATAAAGAAATGCCTACTTCAAAGACTTCTCTTTTTTTTTTTTTTTTTTGAGACAGGGTCTTAGTTGTCCAGGCTGGAGTGCGGTGGCCATCACGGCTCACTGCAGCCTCATTCTCCCAGGCTCAAATGATCCCCCCTGCTTCAGCCACTGAAGTAGCTGGGACTGCAGGTATGCGTCACCATGCTTGGTTCATTAAAAGAAAAAAAACTGTGGAGACAAGGTCTTGCTGTGTTGCCCAAATCACTCTCTAACTCCTGAGCTCAGGCAATTCTCCTGCCTTGGCCTCCCAAAGTGCTGGGATTACAGGTGTGTCACTGCGCACAGCCCAAGGTGTTACGATGCAGATTAAATGAGGTATCTGTGATGTCATTAGCAGAGTGCCTGACACATAGTAGAGACACAGTAAATGGTAGCCGTCAGACATCTTGGACAGCACCAGTAAGTTCAACTGCAGAAGAGGAGGAGGTATTTGAAGGAGAGCTGGTCTGCACCCCGGATGAAAAGCACTGAATTGGGTGGAGTGGATACAACAAGGGCAGATCCCAAGGACAGGGGTCTGGGTCATGTGCCATTGGTGGGCACATCACTCTGTGCCACCTCCAGCGATGCATGAGGTATGCCCACCTGTGTTACTATTCCTCGGACCCCCTTTCTAAACCCCACAACGGAGGCCAGCTGTGGTGGCGCATGCCGGGAATCCCAGCACTTTGGGAGGCTAAGGTGGGCGGATCACCTGAGGTCAGGAGTTCAAGACCAGCCTGGCCAACATGGTGAAATCCCATCTCCACTAAAAATACAAAAGTTAGCCGGACATGCTGGCCTATAATCCCAGCTCCTTGGGAGGCTGAGGGAGGAGAATCGCTTGAATGTGAGAGGCAGAGGTTTCAGTGAGCTGAGATCGCGCCATTGGGCTCCAGCCTGGGCATCAGAGCGAGACGCTATCTCAAAGTAAATAAATAAATAAATACCCCACAACAGAAGGCCAGGAGGTCACAGTGATCACACAGGACCATGCTCACTCTGGTGGCTCCATGTGGAAGAGGCTTGGGTGTCCACGGCCATAGGAAAGAGCCTGTGACACCTTCAAGTGTAAAGACTGGACTGAGTGGCTTGTTTAAGAGGACCCTCCCCCTGGGAGGACGTACTCTGTGGTCTCAGGACACTTGAGTTTCTGCAGTCTCTCTGGGTGACCTGTATCTTAGGAACACAATGAATTCCTACCTGCCCATTTCTCCTGCTTCAAGATAGAGGCTACAAGCCAGGGGCTAAATTGGTAGCTTCTTAAGAGGAAGTGTGGCAAGCAGCATGGTGCACGTTTTACGTTCTTGTCTTCCCCCACAGCCCCTTCCTCTCCAGCTTCTGTCTGCCCTCTGAGCTTGTGTCAAGAGCCCAGGTTCTCATGATCTACCTCCTCCTGTGTCCACATTGCATGACGTGGACACGAAGGCTTACCTGGATTGTCCCTGTGGGCCCCAGGCTCACCAGCTGGGTGGTCACGGGCATGTTAATTAACTTTCCTCAGTGTCTTCATCCACCTGATGAGGGGACAGTATTTATTTCCTCCAAGGGAAGCATGAAGCTGGAACAAGAGAATGCCCATAAAGCCCTCAGCACAGTGACTGCCTAGAAGGAACTGCTAGTAAAGCCATTTCTGTCCTACTGTTTTGGAAACAAAGATACACATTACTAAGGACTCTGATGTTGGAGGCCACAGAACATGGTAGAAGAAAAACAACTCTTTGGTCCTCACTCCCCGCATCTGTAAAATGGGATCATATGTGGTTGCCAATATCAGAGGCTGCTGAGGGTCAAAAGAGGTGATTTATGCACCAAGGCTTGTCTATTGCAAGCACGCTTGGGCTTACAAGGGTGGGAAGGCCCTGGTATGGTGGGATACAGCCGCTCTCTCCAGGTTCTGCCTTCCCCAGGCCTGGGAGCTCCGTGCAGGCAGGACCATGTCTGCTTTTGATCAATCAAGTGGGTATTCCATGGGTTCTCAGTCGGTACTGTAAGGTGAAGGGGGGAGAGAGGAAGGATGGGGGAGGACGTCAGGGAACTTTCCACAGGTAGATGTACCATGGGCTCGGAGGCAGCAGGTCCTGACTTACGGATCACAGATAAGATCAAAAATCTGTTCAAGGCTGGGCATCGTGACGCATGCCTGCTGTCCCAGCACTTTGGGAGGCCCAGGTAGGAAGATTACTTGAGGTCAGGAGTTCAAGACCAGCCTGGGCAGCATAGTGAGAACTTATCTCTTCTAAAAAATTTTTAAATGTTAAAATTAGCTAAGTGTGGTGATGCATGCCTGTAGTCCTAACTACTTGGGAGGCCGAGATGGGAGGATGGCTTGAGCCCAGGAGGTGGAGGTTGCAGAGCTGTCATTGTGCCACTGCACCCCAGCCTGGGTGACAGCGAGACCCTGTCTCAAACAAACAAACAAACAAACAAACAAAAAACTTGTTCAAGAACCAAGAAACAGAAAAAGTAAGCATTGTGAGGGTGAGTGTGGGTGTGAGATGGGGACAGGAAGGAGATGGGCGGAGAACCATTTGTTCACTGAGTTTCTGTATGTTTGGGGCACTGGGAAAGGGGCTTTCTAATCCCCCTAACGAACCTGAGGGGTTGGCATTATGATCCCATTTTACAGAGAAAAGAAGTGAGACCCACAGAGGCCACGCTGCCAAGTCCACTAACCTGGGACCACAGAGCTGGGTTCTACTTCCCGTCAGGCTCTCACAGCTTCACCCCCAAACTGCCTTTTGGGGACACAGGGGTACAAAGAGAAGAGAAAGGAAAGCCGAGGCTTAGGGAAGAGGTAAGAGCTGTCAGGGCCGGAATAGAAAGCACGTGGGGTCTTGCTAGCGCTGGGTCTCCAGGATCCTTGGTTGGCTTAACGCAAAGTTGAAAATGGTGGCAGCTCAGGTGAACAGCCCTCAAGGACGCCCTGGCTGGCAGCAGCAATGGGCTGGAGGGCGTTGGCGGCGAGAACCACGTTTTTCTAATTAGTGTTGACAGGTCTTCCCTGTCTGTTTCCTTCAAGCTTCCCTCAGCACCATCAGTCCTGGAAAGACGGTGTTTTCTTTGGAGGGGAGGAGAACAGGCCATAGCTCCCAGGAAGGCTGAGTTCATTAGAGATGGCAGCCCCAGAAGCCCAGGCCACAGAGGCCTCATTAGCCGCACTGCCAGGCTAAGTGATGCCAGCGGGAAACTTGGCTGCATGGAGGTGCCAGCTATGGTGACTGCAGCGTTTTAGAAGAGGGAGAAGGAGAACTGGATGCTGGGTACCTGGCCTCGCTTCCCTACGGCTCTGGAAGGTCAACATCATCTTTTCTACTGTCTCAGGTGAGGAAGCTGAGGTTCGCGGAGGCCAGGCCTTTTTGTCTCCCAGTGACCACTCTGGAATGGGCCTTCCTCCCTCGGGAGCGTTTATGTTTTACATCTGAATGCTGAGTTGACTCGATGCAGAGTTGAACATGGTACAAGAAGGGAGACCCCATGGAGTGTAGGACTTTGTTGAAAGTCATCTGAAGCAATGACATCGTGGGCAGGTGAGGCGGGAGGTGTATGGGATGGGGGGTGCTCTCATACGCCAGGCCACCACTGTGTGCCACAGTCCACTGTAGCCCACCCCATGACTGGCGGGATCTCAGTGTCAGATCTCTTCCAGAAGCGTTGGGGACATCTTTGTCCTGAGGAGGTCTGTGGACGGCTCCAAAAGGAGACCCAGGCAGGGCACAGCTGATCTCTCCAAGCTTCTTCCACATGCAGGAGAGGACAAACATGTCTCTCCATCAGATGCTACCTTTGTGGGGGACCGGGGCCACCCACCTGACCCTCAAAAGCCCATTTCCTGAGATCCCATGAAGGGGCCGCCTGTGGACATTCACACCATCCTCCTGGCTGATGGGGAAGCATGGCAGAGAGACGACTCAACTGTGTAGACGCTGCCTGAGACCCTCAAACCCCCGGCATGGCAAACCTAAGCGCACAGAAGGCCAATGCAGTGTGCCCAGTGGAAATTCTGGGGGGAAATTCACAGCTTGTGAATTTCCTTTCTTGGTAGAGGAAAGTCTGTGTTGAGGAATGCAGCCTTCAGAACTAGGCCTTGGTGCTCTTCAGATCAATCCATGGTTAGAAACAGCAGACCTTGGGCCGGGCGCGGTGGCTCACACCTGTAATCCCAGAACTTGGGGAGGCTGAGGCGGGTGGATCACGAGGTCAAGAGACCAAGATTGAGACCATCCTGGTCAACATGGTGAAACCCCAACTCTACTAATAACACATGGCATGGTGGCGCGTGCCTGTAATCCCAGCTACTCGGGAGGCTGAGGCAGGAGAATTGCCTGAACCCAGGATGCGGAGGTTGCGGTGAGCCGAGACCGTGCCATTGCACTCCAGCCTGGGTAACAAGAGTGAAACTCCCCCTAAAAAAAAAAAAAAAAAAAGAGAAACAGTGGACCTTGAGGAAGGGTCTCAAGCCCACTCTAAACACTCGTGGAAATGCAACAAAGGCTTTTCAGAGCTTCAAATATTGTCTAAATCAGGAGCCACCTGTGTCTCTGTGAGCAGAGGAGGTGACCTGGCAGGTCAAGGCCGCTGTGGTCCTCTGTCATTGCTCAATCAACAAACATGCATCACAGGCTGGTTCCTCCACTTGGCATCCAGAGGAGGGGCCTTTTTTTTTTTTTTTTTTCAATCTTTTTAAACGTCTTAGGTGGTCGGGGCAGGGGTGGTGGTGCAGGGTCTCGCTCTGTCACCCAGACTGGAGTGCCATGATGCAGTCATAGGCCATTGCAGTCTCAAACTCTTGGGCTCAAGGGATCCTCCCACCTCAGCCTCTTGAGTAGCTGGGACCACAGGTGCATGCCACCACACCTGGCTAATTTTTAAATTTTCTGTAGAGACAGGGGTCTTACTATGTTGCCCAGGCTGGTCTCAAACTCCCGGGCTCAAGTGATCCTCCTGCCTTGGCCTCCCAAAGTGTTGGGATTACAGGTGTGAGCCACGTTCCCGGACCCATCCTAGACTCTCGTTCCCCAACCAAAAGGGACTCCCTCATTGAGAAAAATGCCAGATGCAAGATGAGAAGGGAAATACTCAAAGACTCAGAGTAAGTCTGATATAGACCCGTAAGGACCCGATCAAGGTCTTCCATCCTCCGCCAGATTAAATATTTTTGTCATCTTAGAAAGAACAGCAATTCCTTCTTTCTCTGCCTCCGGAGTCTCCTGCATCTCAGAGATGCTGCCTGCTTTCCTGGCTTCTTTGTCTTCTAGACCAGAACAATTTTATATCCTTGATCTCATCTCTCCTTGGAACATTCTTTAACAGGGGTTAGGGGCAGCCCGACTACCTCTTTATCAGGCATTTAAAAAAATTCTTTCTTCCTCGGGGCCCTCCTTCTCTGTAACAGCATTATTGTTCATATGGCAATGATCACAGCGAATCATTCTGGACGGGATTCCCGCTCACCTCGCACCCTCTTCCCACATTGGGGATGGCGGGAAGGGTAAGATCACACGGGTGGGTGCCCCGAATTTGGGCAGCTCCAGTCATCGTGAGCTCATCTGGACATGGGCACACCTGTGGGATGAGGAGCTGGGGCACGTGGCCTCGATGGCTCCCTGGGCCCCTGACTCTCCTTTCTCCGTCAATTAACATTTTCCAGCCTCAAAGTTAATTCCCGCTTCTGTTTGGGAGAGGAACTGTTTCCATTTGGTAATCTCTGAACAATTGAAAATGTATGTTTCTCTCTCAACATCAGAGGCCTGGTTCTTTTTAAGTCCTCATTCCTTTGAAAATTCAGTTTCCTAACTTTGACCACTTTTTGTCTGATGGCTATGAAGAACGACAACTGGGACTTTGGAGATATTTACTAGTTTCTTTGTTAAACTCCAAACTCAGTTCGTTTCTCCAGCCCCCAATCCCACTCCCACTCTTCCTCCCAGAGCGGCTGTGGTGTATCGCTCCAGGGAAGACATTCACACCATAGTCTAACTGATGGCTCAAAGAATCGTACAGCTACAGAACCAGTCGTGTTCCTTATCTTAGCAAATAGTACCACCTCCTTACACCTTCTCAAAACTGCCACCTTCCTTTCCCTTATTCCCCATAGTCAATCAACAACCAAGCAATACCGATCCTACCTGCCGAGTATCCATTATCCCATCTCTATCGCGTCATCCTGGTCCAAGCCACCATCCGACTTCTTACCTGGATACAGACATTAGCTTCCAAACTAGATCCCCCATCGACTCTTGACGGTCCTATCAGTTCTCCACACTTTAGCGAGAGAGATCTTTTAGGATGCAAATCATCAGGCACCATGCCTGTTTAAAACCTTCTGTGGCTTTCTCTTCTCCTTAGGCTGAAGTCCAAACTTTCACCATGGGCAACTGCAGGGTGATCTGGACCCGGGCTGTCTCTCTAGCTTTGCCCACCTACTCTTTCCCATGATTTCTTGGCTCCAGCCACCCTGGACCTTTCTCTGAGGTCCTGGTTCGCTCTACATCAGGACCTTTGCACATCCGGCTCCCATTGTTCACTTGGCTTTATTCCTGCTCAACCTCCAGGGTTCTGTTTACACATCACCTGCTCAGAGGGGCTGTCCCGGATCTCTAAGCTGAGTTACGCGCCTACAATTATGATCCCATAGCACGGTCCCAGACCCAGTGCACCCAGTTACTTCTTCCATGTCTACCTATCCCATCATATTGTAACCAAGGAAAAGGTCTGTAATTCATCACTGGAATCCCATTGCCAGCACACAGAGAATGGTCAATCCATGTTTGCTGAGTAAAGGAACAAATGAAGGACTAGTTTTTGTTTCCCGCACTCACTTAGACACTAATTAAGAGCCCACTATTGGTAAGACCTCTATGGGTGGGTCGGGCGCCGTGGCTCACGCCTGTAATCCCAGGACTTTGGGAGGACGAGGCGGGTGAATCACCTGAGGTCAGGAGTTTGAAACTAGCCTGGCCAACATAGTGAAACCCCATCTCTACTAAAAATACAAAAATTAGCCGGGCATAGTGATGGGCACCTGTAATCTGAGATACTCAGGAGGCTGAGGCATGAGAATGACTTAAACCCAGGAGGCAGAGGTGGCAGTGAGCCAAGATTAAGCCACTGCACTCTAGCCTGGGTGACACAGCAAGGCTCCATCTCAAAAAAAAAAAAAAAAAAAAAAGAAAAGACCTGGAAGAGTAAAAATCTGACCAAGGTATAGTTCCCTACACTCAGGGGACTTTCCAAACCTCCTCAAGCCAATAATGTGGTTCTACAATTCAGATGGGGGTGACATTGATGATCTTAGCCCAAGCAAAAATCCAAAGCAACTTAGCATGCCAAGCTTATCAGAGTGACAGACTGATGAAGAGTCAGACTCAAAGGTGCTCTGCTTCCTGTTGCTGGCAGTGACATGCCTGGCGCAAACCACCGTGAATGGGCAGCAAAGGGGGGTCTAAAGGGCTGAGCCTTCAAATGGGCTCTTTGCTTAGTAATTAATTCACTCATTAACTCAAAAGCTTTTATGGAAAGTCAACTAGCTGTGAAGAATTCTGCAAGGCTCTAAGGAAGCGGTAGCTGCACATTGGCTAAATTCAACCCAACGTAGTGGTACTTCTTAAAATTCTGAATTTCCGATGATTAAAAAATGAGGATGTTTCACACGGCGCGACTCTCCAGCTTCCCTTGAAAAGCAGACCATTTGGCCACACAGGACTGCAACTGGCTGGAAGTGGGTGGAAACCGCTTACTTTGGATGAGGCAAGCTCTCTCTTTTGAGTCATTACGTATAATCGGCCTCACTGGCCTGCGTTACCTGCCAGGTTTCCATGGGCATGGGAGTTGGTATTCTGTGCGTTCTAGGATGATTGACAGGTCAATAAGAAACTGCTGTTGTTCTCCAGGAGCTAATAGGGAATGCTCACACTGTGCCCTCCCTCCAGGGAGGGTCACAAGAAAAATAGGGAGGGCGGGGAGACCTCAGAGAGTGGAAGTGGAGACCATTTGAAATCTTAGGTCTGTCTGAATCTCATTTGTCTTGCATTTTACTGCAGGGATCCAGTCTTAGGCAACACTTCCTAAGGCGGCATTGACTTGACCACAAGACCTTGATACTTAAACCTCCAAGCCTCCGTTTCCACATGCATCAAATGAAGGTGATTCCACCTTCCCAGACAACATCACGGAGTTGTTACAAAATTACATTGATCTGGTACCTGAGGTGCCTGGCTCGCGAGAAGTACCCCACAAAGCCGAGGCTTATTCGTATTTTCACGAATTCATTTATAGCAAATAGCTGTAGTCTCGAAATAGTCATAGAGTCCTCTTTCCCAGATATGTTTCCATGTTTATTGTTTTATTCTCATTATAATAGGAATCTATGTGTCTTACAAAAACGCTCAGATGAAGAAATTCGTACCATTAACAAGGGCTGATCTTGGACTTTCTCATTGTAGTTCTCCGGTCATTACAAAATACATAAATCTCGATGGTGACATATACTTGCATTAAGACCAAATCGAAGCTAAAGCTCATAGCTGGTCCTTCTGTGCCTGAACCTGGCCCTTAGGTTGAATAAAAGGCTTGGAAAGAAAAATTGAACTTTGCAGGCACCTCAGTAATATTCTCTGGAATGAAAATGGCATTTATTTTCCCCTGGGCTATCACTCCAGTACTGTGGTTCCACATTCTGGCAGCTCACGGTCATCTTTTCAGGGGGTCACCCTCAGACATCAATTGTTAAAGCGTTTTCAATGTCAGTCCAATGGTGCCTGCTCCTGTCATCCCATGTCCACTGAGCTCCCCGACAGCTGCAGGCCACAGGGACCAAACGAAGAAAGGCCCGTGGATAGGACACTCACCCACAGCAGATTCATCTACAGAAATATTTTCCTATGGTGTCTGGCTGCTCGAAGATACTCTTCCAAGTTGGCTTCCCAGGAGGGACAGGCTTCCAAGTCCAGCTCTTTGACCTAGGATGGTATTTTGGCTTTGCACTGGGTCAAAATACTTTATTGAGTTCTTCCAGGGGTAAGCACCCAGTCTCCAGACTCTGCCAATCAGCTAAATAAAATCCCCTGGGAAATAAAGGCTCAGTGCTCTCTTGCCTTGTGGGATTCAAAGCTATCTCTTTTCGGCTTCTCTGGTTCTCTTGGTATTGGCCTTACAGATAAAGCTGTCCTGGCCTATTGTTCCGCAGCTGTGGATTTGCTCGAGAGGCCCTCCCACTCCCAGCCTTCAGCTCAGGTGAAAAACCGAACAGGCTCCAATAAATGGTGGGAATTTTCAAAGGTGGGGAGATAAGAAGGCTGCTATTGTTAGGCAAATCGCTCTAAAGTTCTCCTTAATCCTAACCTTCCCCACGGTAACTGGCCCAGTAGAAATGCTTACAGGATGTTTAACCATTAACCAACCGCAATCACCACTGTCTGTAAAATCCAAAGGAAAACACAGAACATGTACCCATTTGCTGCTGATCGGGATCTATAATTCCTTCTCTGCACCGAGGCAGAGATCTTCCGAGAAGCCTTCTCTGACATCCATCTCCTCCCACTCCCCGCCATTGATTTAGTCCCTCCGGCCCTTATTTTCCCCTAGACCATGTATATTTCTCTGCTGCAGTTCCAACAGCTTGAACGATGGCTGAAGCACACTGAATGTTTACTATATGTGAACGCATGAGAGAAGCACTTGAGGATCTCCCATGCATTCTCCCGGTGATTCTAGAGGGATCTCCTAGAGTCCTCCCAATGATTCTAAGAGGAACCAGAGGTATCTCTAGTTTATGATGAAGAGTCTGAAGTTCAGAGTGGTTAGTGGCAACAGTGCACCACACTGCCTCCCGTCATGGGATAAATGTTTGCACTTGTCACTGGACTGTGAGCTCCAACAGGGGGAGGACTGGCCCTCAGCATCTTTGTCTTCCCACACACTGCCCAGTGTATACTAGATGCTCAGTTAACATGCAGAACCAAGCCAGCTCCCCAAGGCCTCTCTCTGTGATCCAGGGCACTAGGCAATATGTTTTTATTATGTGCTCTATAATATACTAGGATTACCATATCTTTCTTTCTTTTCTCTTCCTGCAGGGTACCAGCCAGCATCTCCTCCCTGGCTTCCAGGCACTGAGCTCTGCCTTTTGCAAACATTGGTGGCTCTGCCTGAGGCTTTTCCCAGCCTCTGGGGCAGCTTGGTCAGTGCTCAGGGCATGTGGGATGCCAAATGGTCTTACGATTATGGTGCCATGGGGGGCTGGCTTCCCACTGGCTGCATCCACAGCCACTCAGGCAGCCCGGGAGCTGCGACTAGGAGATGGCTGGTGAAGACTGCAGCTCCCTTGCCCCTCAGCTGGAAAACCTCCAGATATGCCCATGCCCTGTAGTTTCTGGAGCTCCCACAGGACTGGCTCCAGTTGCCCACGGTGGCAGCTCGCTCTCATATGCCCCTTCACTGTCTGTTTTCTTCTCCTTTCTCACTATCCTATTCACCTACTGGAGTTTCATGGACGTAACCTCCTCAAAGCATGCATGTGCCCTTGAATCCTCATCTCAAGGTTGGCTTCTGTGGGCACCTGGCTGAGACCACACAGACACACCCTTCGACCGATGCCAATGGCCACCAGTGCTGGCACTGATTTGCTTCAGCACAGACGGGCCTCTGGTGTGAGTGTCATCAGCGGGCCACTCAGATCGCCTGCTGCCCAAGCACAGTGGACCGCCAGCTCAGCTGCCTCCTTTCTGCGGCCACTCCCGTATTCCACCAAAACCACAGTTCTCCTGGGTCGTTCCTATCAAAAATCATCAGTGCAACCCATTCCTCTGACAGGTGTCTTTGGCCTGAGGACTCCCCATCCGCCTGGCTGAGGCTTCCTCTGAGCTGTGCCCAGATTTGGAGCTCTTTCTACCAACACTCCTCACTTCCCCTTCTCCATTCTCAGGCGCCAGCCCTGCATCCCAGTCTTAAGGCTCTCCTTGCCTCTCCGGAGTCTTTTGCAGGCATTTCTCCCAGTCCATCTGCTGCACACAGACAGTCCACACTAACACAGCTCAAGTGAAACCCCACCTCCGAGGGGCCAGTAAGCTCTAGATCTGGAAGACTAGAGCCATACCCCCAGACTGGCCCATACCTTCCCCAGGGTGAGACAACCCAAGAGGCTCTGGTTGCCGGGCCCGCTGATGACCCTAACAACAACTCTTTCTTACTTCTCTGAAGGTTCTCAGAGCCAATGAGAACTGCTTCTATTGCATCTATAGCAGTATTCTGCAACTGAGGGTGACCTTGTCCCCAAGGAGGTAGTTGGCAATGTCTGGAGAGGTTTTTGGTTGTCGTACTGTGGGGGGGATGCTGCTGGCATCGGGTGGGTAGAGACCAGGGTTGCTGTTGAGGACCCTACCGTGAACAGGGCAGCCCCTCCCAACCAAGAATGATCCAGCCCCAAATAGCCACAGTGCTGTGGCTGATGAGCCTGCCTTCACGGAGAGAGAGCCACTTGTCTTGGAGCCTGGAGGAAGAAGTCAAACTTATACTTAAAGAACAGATGAGCCAATTTAGAAAACTGGGTTCCAAGCCTGGTTCTGCTACTCACAGTAGCCCCTGGCAGTGTGCGGCTTCTCTGAATCTTATTTCCTTACCTATAAAATGAGAACAATGACACCCAGTACGCAGCACTGCTGTGGGGACTGAGACCATAACCCAGAGAAAGCAGCCAGGGTTCTACTGGCACAGAATAGGCACGCATGGAACTGGAATCCTTCCCTCGAGCCTCTGCCCATTTCTCCACCCAACCTGCTACCACAGCAAGTCCAGATCTGGTCTCTCGGTGTGACTGTCCAAAAGGATGGTGACACGTTTCTCACAGCCTTCCTGTCCTGCACTCAATTCCTTCCCTCCAACTCTTCATTTCTTCATCCATTTGTTCCGCTAAGGTTTACTAAGTGCCTGTTATGAGCTCCAGGCATTTAACATACAACAGTCAACAAAACAGGCCACCATATCTACCTGTTATAAAGAGTTGTTACAAAGCTTACGTTCTATTGGGAGGGGGGACGGGGAATAACAAAGCATATGATGAATAAATCAGGAAATTGTATATTCTGTTAGAAGGCTAGGACAAGAAGGAACAGGGAAGGAAGACCCACACTGTGGGGGTGTGTGTGTGGGGTGGAGGGAGGTGGTTTGTAATTTTAAATAGGGTGATCGGGAGTAGGCTTATTGGGAAGGGGACTTTTGAGCCAGACCTGAAGAAAGAAGGATTTGGGGGCCTCTGAAGGGAGGTTGCCCAAAGCAGAGAGGACCGCAATACAAAAGCCCAAGGCCCCAGACCTTAGTGCCCGGGAATGTGGATTCCTACCCTCCCCCCACAGATCCCCCCCACTCTTTCCCAGGAGGCCCACCTACCAAATTGTAAATGAAAGCCATCACTTGGTGACTTCTTGTGATATATTTGACCCACAAAAAGGTAAACAAGTATATTAATTTAAAACAAGTATCAGGCCAGCACAGTGGCTCACGTCTGTAATCCCAGCGCTTTGGGAGGCCAAGGCAGGTGGATCACTTGAGGTCAGGAGTTGGAGATCATCCTGGCCAACATGTTGAAACCCTTTCTACTAAAATACAAAAATTAGCCAGGTTTGGTGGCGCACACCTGTAATCCCAGCTACTCGGGAGGCTGAGGCAGGGGAATCGTTTGAACCAGGAGGCGGAGGTTGCAGGAAGCTGAGATCACACCACTGCACTCCAGCCTGGGCAACAGAGCAAGACTCCATCTCAAATAAAAATAAAATAAAACAAGTATCAATATCTGCATCCCATCTCCCCTTAGGCAAAGGATCATAATTGAAGCAAATCCATCCCTACTCCGAAGGAAAAGGCCAGTTGTCCATTTATACTTGTTCATTAGGCCGATTCCTGCCTTGAGTAATTACAGAGGATTAAAGCATCATTCTGTGCTCACTACAATTGAAATCTGGCCCCAGAAGAACAATGCCTTCGCATGAAACTCTGAGGGGAGGTGGGAGCAGCAATGCAAGGCTCTAATTCTGTTCTCCCCTACGGTGTGGCCAGGTCCAAATGTTAGTGGGGGGCATTGATTTAGATGCTTGTTTTATCTGCAGGAGTCCTTGCTGCTCAAGAACACAGGTGAGTGGGATCCTGGAGAACATTCGAATCCATCAGCCAAAGTGGGATGCCTGCAACCACAGCCATACACACAATGAAAGAGGGACTCGTCTCAGGTCTCTGGGCTTGCCTGAGATGGAAACAGCTCTTCAATGAGTTTCTGTGTGGTACCACTGCTGTCATTCCCAGGGGTCCTGCCTTCAGCCTGCAGAACAAGCCTCTCCCATTCCTAACGGCAGCCCCTGCCTGCTGTTGGCTATTGGTATGACTTCTGTATTGGCCACACAATACCTATCACTTTGCTTATTAGAGCTACTCAACAGGTGTCCTAAGACCAAGATCCAGTGTCTCATCGGGGTGGGGAGAAAGGCCATTGAAAGCTCACGGACTGCCAAGTTATGAATGGCTTTATCTAAAGGAAGCGTTACAGAAATGTCACCGGATGAGTGTTTGAAAGTTCACGAAAGGCTTGTTACAAATAAGTTAACCAAAGGCACCTTCTATCTTAATAACCCACAGAAGTAGGTATTATTTTTATTATTATTGCCATCAGTGCTGAATAAAGTCCAAGTTCCCAGTGCTAAGGCCAAGACCTGCTCCACCTGGCCTATGGCCCCTGAACTTAGCATCTCTTCTTCTTTCTTGATGCCACCCTGCCAGGAACCTCCCATCTTCTGCTCTCTGAAGCCCTAGAACAAGCTCCAGCTTGGGCTCCTGGCCACTACCTTCCTCCTTCATGGCTACTGCCAAACGTCATCCCTGGGGTCAAAGTCTCCAACACTCCCTGGCCAGAATACGGCTCACATTCCTTGGCATGGCATGCAAGACCCTTCCCCATCAAATGGCGGCCATGTCTCTGACCACCTCTTGAAGTCCCTTGGCCCTCTGGCAATGTCTGCTGTTCAAGAATCACGGCCCTCTGCCAGGCATGGTGGCTCACGCATGTAACCCCAGCATTTTGGGAGGGTGAGGAGGGTGGATCACAAGGTCAGGAGATCGAGACCACCTTGGCTAACATGGTAAAATCCTGTCTCTATTAAAAACACAAAAAGTTAGTTGGGCATAGTGTCATGAACCTGTAGTTCCAGCTATTCAAGAGGCTGTGGCAGGAGAATCACTTGAACCCAAGAGGTGGAAGTTGCAGTAAGCGGAGATTGCGCCACAGCACTTCAGCCTGGGTGACAGAGAGAGACTCTATCTCAAAACAAAACAAAACAAAACAACCACAAAAGACAAAAAAAAAAAAACAATAAAACAAACAAAAAACAAAGAATCACTGCCCTTAAGTATGACATAACAAAAGGAACGGTTACCAAAGCACTTCTGCAACCACTGTCATCCTGAGGACACAAAGCTTGCTTTGCTGGGCAAAGCATCAGCAAATGTCCTTACGAAAAGCATCAGATGCCTTAGAGCCAAGGAATCCAGGGAAGAAGAGGTTGCCTTGCTGCAAGATCAAGTCACACGGAGGATGCACCTGCTGGAGCCGGAGTTGGCATATTATGATTCCTGCTTCCTTTCTGAAGCCGAGTAGAGAAAAAAAAAAAACCAAAAAAAACCAAAAAAACCACTCTGCCACCCAGATGTTAAGTAACTCCTAAATCCCTCTTTAATTAACTGGGTAATCTCAATGCCACGTTCAGACAGCACCTTCCTCTTGGTGTTTTTAGCCTTGAAAATGGAGGTCTGCAGTCTTAGGCTTGGAACTGAGAAAAGAAATTGAGGGTTTGCTCAGGCAAATCCCCCTGTGAGATGTTCCGTTTAACTGCATAATTGAGAGGGAAGGAGAAGAAAGGAAGATTATTTAGGGTTTTATAGGTTTGCTTTACAACCAAGATAACCACGTGAAATTCTAATGTTTTCCATCTTCAAAAACTCTTCTTACAGAAGAGAGTGGTGGGGGTCGATGGGGCAGGACGATCTCCAGAGATAATTGAATCAATGAACATTTATTTTGCACCTACCAGGGGCTGCGCCCTGTGCTATGGGCTGAGGGTGCTGCTGATTCAATGCTGAATCAGTGTTGAAGCTTGTTTTCCAAAGGGAGGGGCAGAACCCAAACAAGTGACTGGGGGAATAAATTAACGACTGAGGTGACAGAGAACAGAGGGGCATGGGGGAGGGGACCTAGTAGATCTGCAGGCTTGTGAATGTCTCTTTGAAGAGGTGGCATCTGGCATTTGAACTGACACTTGAGTGATAAGCAGGAGCCAGCAATGCAGCGGCCTCCAGGAAGAGACTCCCACACCCAGACAGAGGGAATAGTAGGCACAGACCTAGCCTGGTGCAGGAATGTGCTGGGTTCTCCGGCCAGTGTGGCAGAAGTAAATGACTGGGGAGAAGAGTGGGTCAGGAGGAGGCTGGTGGCTGGTGAGGGTGGCAGGGTCCACCCCATTCAGTTGTTTTGTAGACTGGCATTCACCAAATTACAGTCTGTGGGCCAAATCTGGCCCACTGCCTGTCTTTATCAATAAAGTTTTATTGGAAAACAGCCACGTCCATTTGTTTTCATATTGTATATGGCTGCCTCAGTGCTAGAAGGGCAGAGGTCTTCAGCTGCTAAAAAGACTGTAAGATCCACAAGTGTAATGTATTTACTATCTGCCCTTTTATAGAGAAAGTTTGCTAAGCCCCATTGGTAGGAAGTCTGGGTTTTATTTTATTTGTAGAGATGATGTCTTGCTACATTGTCCTGGCTCAGCTCAAACTCCTGGGCTCAAGCAATTGTCTCACTTTGGCCTCCCCAAATGCTGGGATTACAGGCATAAACTACCACACTTGGCCTGAATTTTATATCTCTGTGCAATCAGGCAGCCACTAGAGGGTCTTATATAGTTGATTGATTTTTTTTTTTTTTTTTTGAGATGGAGTCTTGCTCTGTTGCCAGGCTGGAGTACAGTGGTGTGATCTCAGCTCACTGCAACCTCCACCTCCCAGGCTCAAATGATTCCCCTGCCTCAGCCTCCTGAGTAGCTGGGACTAAGGCACGTGCCACCATGCCCAGCTAATTTTTTGTATTTTAGTAGAGATGGGGCTTCACCAGGTTGGCCACGATCTCCTGACCTTGTGATCCACCTGCCTTGGCCTCCCAAAGTGCTGGGATTACAAGCGTGTGATTGAATTGTTTTAAAAGACTACTCTGGCTACTGTGTAGAGAAAAATTTGGAAAGGGGAGGAGGGGACCAAGGAGAGCAGAGAGGAGGCTGCTGGATGGCTCCGACTCCTCTCACCACATTGCAGCCCAATCATGTTCACACTGGCCAGCGCGTGCTGAGTTGCTGCTGTGTGTTAGTCATTGTGCAAAGCACTTTCCTAGACCTTATTTTATCATCACAACCTTAAAAGAGAAAATGCATTTCAATCATTTAATTCCATGCCTGGCACACTGAAGTGCTGAATAAAAGTTAATGAAACAATCTAAAAAATTTGGCAAGGAGCACCAGTCTACTATCTTGGGTGGGTTTCAGGCAAAGTTGTGCCTGGGGGAACCTCAGCCTGAACCAACTTGGAGTGTAAGTTACACCCACCTGGAATGTAAGTTACACCTCGGGGTGTGTCTTGAGGTGAGGCAAGGGAGCTCTGCTTTCATACTCACATGTGAGTCAGTCGCAGGAGGAGGGCTGCCCTGCGAGGGCATTAATTCCCAGGTACTTAAGTTTTAGGAGACCCAGAGGCCAAGGGAGAGTCTTGGAGGAGGAGCCGCAGTGCAGGCGTTGAAAGCAGAGGCACACAGAGGCATGCAAGAGAGGTGGAAAAGGCTTGAGGGGATCTAAGAGGGTCTGGAGGGCATCGTCTGCTACACACACTCATTGTTCAGACAAGGAAACTGAAGCTCATGGGCACTGACCTGCTCTCCAATGGCAGCCGGGATCCCAATCCCAGTCTGACTCCAGATTGCATCCTCTGCTCTCTTTCCTAGCAAACCCCTCCTTCCTCCTTCCCATGGTCATGAAATATTAAAGCCCTCTGAGGCTTCCTACGGCATGAAAAAATCCTGCAGGTACGCTGGCCACACTCTTTTGCAGATTGTCTTTTAGTGCCTATAATTGCTTAATCAAAAACAAATGAGGGTTATAAAAATTGGGAGTGTTCAATGTCCTCTGAATAGTCAAGGAAGGTTATCAAAATACCAAAATTTGCGCAGATATAGCTGCTTTTATAGAGCCTCCCTAACAGCAGACTGTAAAACAGTCCTCGCCAACAGGGGGTGGGAGATAAAGAATTTCTTCTTCCAACAGTAATAAATCAAACAACGCTCTGTGGACAGTGGAAATTGATTTTTCTCACTCTTCACAAAGCCATGGCACTACCAAAGCCACGGCGCGATGCTCTCACGGTGACAAGCTTCAACTTGGCCACATCAATTATCAAAATAAGAAATGTCAGGCCTTGGCACAGCCAGGCTGTGATAGGAACTCGAGCTCCGGTCGTGGCTGCCCTGCATGCACCCCTCCCCCATGGCTTTTTATTTAAAGTCTACGGAGACTCAACTAGGCCAAAGCCCAAAGTTAATCTCCAAGAGAATCCTCCCTCCCTTCTTAAAATTGCCTTCATTGTCCAGGGAAGTGTCGGCTAGCCTCAGGATTCATTCCTGGTTCAGGTGAACTCATGGGATCATGTCTGCCTCTCTCTCTCTTCCCTTCTCTCTCCTCTTTCTCCAGTTCTCTCTTACTTTCAGACTTTCTCTTTCATTTTTCTTTTCTGGATTCAAGTGACCCAGCTCAAGAAAGACTGCTTTTCAGACCCAGAAGTGTAACCTACGCAAAGCCAGGTCTTTTCATTATCTGAAAGGCAAAACAGGTCCTCAGCATTCCCATGTCTCTGGAGGTTCTAATCCCTCTCACTGCTGCTCAACCCATCCCCAAAATGAAGGCACAAGCATTGTGAGAGCAGAGATGTCAAAACGCACGTTCAACCCCTCAAGCTCATCCAAGCATCTGCCACAATCCCATTGGCCAAAGCAAGTCGCAAAGCTAAAGTCAAGAGGGGCCACTGTGGTGGCTCATGCCTGTAATCCCAGCACTTTGGGAGGCTGAGGTGGGAGGATCGCTTGAGCCCAGGAGTTAAAGACCTGCCTGGGCAACATAGTGAAACCCCCATCTCTTAAAAAAAAAATTAAAAAAATTAGCCGGTCCCGGTGCCACGTGCCTATAATCCCAGTTACCACAGAGGCTGATGTAGAAAGATTGCTTGAGCTCAGGAGATTGGAGACCAGCCTGGGCAACATGGCAATACCCCAACTCTAAACAAATAAAATAAATAAATGAAGAAATAAATATTAGTTGGGTGTGGTGGCGTGTGCCTGTAGTCTCAGCTACTCAGGAGGCTGAGGTGGGAGGATTGTTTAAGCTCAGGAGGTCGAGGCTGCAGTGAGGTATAATGGCACCATTACACTCCAGCCTGGGTGACAGAGCAGAAGGAAGGAAGAGAGGGAGGAAGGGGGGAAGGGAGGAAGGAGGGAAGGAAAGAGAGAGAGAAAACAAAGAAAGAAAGTCAGAGGCAGCGAAGTCCACTCCATCTACCTGTGCTGTGGCTGGAGCAACAGCGTGGATGCAAAATGCCACTCAGGGCGCGTGGCCTTGGCATTCAGCCTGCCACACATGCAATTAGGTCACTGCTTACTAAACCTGCTCCTCCCTCTCTCCTTCCTCCCTCCCTTCTCTTCCTTCCTTCAATCTTCTTAAACAGAAAGCAAATAGTGGTGACAGGTTATACAAACAATTAAACTGGACAATCTGGAAAATGAATTCTCAATCCATACGCAAGATGTAGAAGGTGCTCCCGTGAGAAGGCATCAGAAGAGGTCCCTGATTTCAGAGGAGGAATCCCGATTCCCCTCCACATGGCATCACATGACAGGGGACTATCATAACAAACTATTGATTCTGCCAAATGTTTTCCTAAAAAGCAACAGTTTTGATTCCTGGCCTCTCCTCCATGTCATAAAAGTACAAACAGCATCTAATGTTTGCATAACGCTTCACCGCACACTCTCCATAACTTGTATCTTTTTTTCCCCATAAAACTCTAGGAGGTGGTTGCTACTGTTGCCATTTTACTGAGGACAAAACTAAAGCTCAGAAGGGTTGACTAATTTGCCCAAGGTCACAGGGCTAGCATGTGGAAGAGCTGGGACTTGAACCCAGTCCTTAGATTGTAATTCCTTTGTTCTTGCCAGTACGTTCCAATCTTTCCTTCCAGTTTCAGTAGCCAGCTGTCATTCCTCAGCCATTGCTCAGAAATGAGACGCTATAGAGAAAGCAGGAACAGACAGGTGTTGAGAACTATGGACTGTGGCGAATAGTTTTGTGTCCCACATCGTGCCAGAGTTCACTCCGTGAACACTGAAGAAAACCCACACGCTGTATCTATTAATTTCCTGTGGACACTTGGGAGCAGAAGAACAAAACTAGGTGATGTTGAAGTTGTAAGTCATCCAGAGCAGAGTCACTGGACTTGAAATCCTTTCTCTGCAAACTTCCGAGCTGAGCTCGGATGCTGAAGTGAGTTTCACAACCCTGTGGCAGACAAACGAGGTGTGACAATGTGAGACAATTTCTCCCTCTTGCCGCAGAAGATCTGAAACCTGAATGCACAAATTAAAAGGTAAAGGGACATTTAACCAAATATGGCCACGAAATGACAAGCCTATCCCTTACCTTCTGCTGGCAGAAATACAAAAGGTTTTGTTCTGTTGCTTTTTCTCTCCTCTTTCCAGCATTGAAATGTGGCCAAGCCAGTTATGATAAAGAGATTAATTGTTCTTCTTTCAACAGAATCCTTAGTAAGACGACATTCAAAACCCACAAGTTCCTTTCTTTATATTCACAATGCCTGGACCTGGGGAGGTCGCAGAGATGAAGACAGGCTGCTCTGATTTCATTTCAGACCCTAGCGGTGTCTGAGGCTGCCTTATACACAGGGCTACACCCCGTGAAACAGGCTCCATTTCCACAGTGAGCCCACTCCTGAATTTTATTGCAGTATAGTTCAGTGAGAAATAAATCGATAAGGAAGGCATTTCTGGGACAAGATCCTGGTCTGATACTTTGTCAGTGGCACCAGTAAGGGCCACTTCTACCACCTCGTCATCCCCACAGATGTGCTGGAGTGACAATCACATGTTCCGGGACACCAGGTATCAGGCAAATGCCATTTTTGCGGGGGGCGGGGGGGGTCGACAGAAGACTGGAGCTGGCTTTCTAGACCTCTTGCCGCAGCTTGCTTCTCACAGAGTAAAGAATCCATCAGGCTGAAAGAAATCAAGGGCAAGTCAAATGATAGAGGGCGAACAGACATGCGTAATTGATGAGGAGATGCCTCCAGTGGGTTCTGCTCAGAGCAGGACGTCCGCGCAGATGCTGAAGACCATGGCTCTGGCGTCAAATACCTGGGCCAGCTGGTTTCTATCAGAGCCACACCATGAGCTTTGCCAGGGCTCGTGATGGGCTTGTTATGAGGACAAAGCCATGGCAACTAGCAGAAGGCAGGAAGTACCGTGTCTGCAAAGGCCGACTCTCCCCTGTACCTCTTCTCCTCCCCTGCCGTGGACAGGGCCTCTCAAGTTTGTGGAGCGTCCTTGGTACGAATCTAGACACAGGTCAGCTCTGTGGCCAACTTCCTTTGCAGCCTGTGGGGCGTCTGGGAGCCTTCAAGGCATCTGCCTCTGGTCAAGAGGTGGCTTTGTGTGCCTGCTAATTCTCCAGGTTTCTCCTAAGTGGGTGAATTCCCCAGAACGTTCGCTCCACTTGGCCAGTGCTTTTCTTCCTGCTCTTAATTGGAGGCTAAATGCCATTTGAGTGATCATTAAAGAACCATTCCAAGAGGGACCCCGTGGAGCCCTGGGCACAGAGGGCGTCCAGGCCAGGAAGGGGCTGCTCTCCACACTGAGCCCCTGCAAAGTGGCAAATGAACAGGAAACAGTCAGCGATTATGCAAATCCAGAGCGTGCATCTCATTTTCTTCTCTGCCACTTGTGGGAATCAGCTCTGAGACCTCCCTCGTAATAAACGTTAGTTACTCCTGGAGATCCTAACTTCCCAGGAGCCCTGTTCTCCTCCTTCCTTTTAAAAAATCTACAACCACATGACACGTAGGTTGACTTCTAAGATTTATATATTTTTTACAGTAAAGCTGTCATGGAAATCTCCCCACCAGAGTTAGGATTGTACCTGATATAAAAACCCTTCGGGGTGGAGCAGGGTCAGGGGCAGCGAGGGGCAGGGAGACAGGTGAAAGGGAATTTGGGGACAGGCATGGCAATGGTACCTTGCAAGGCCTGTGTTTTGTTTGTTTGTTTGTTTTTGAGACAGGGTCTTACTCTCTTGCCCAGGCTGGAGTGCAGTTGCACAGTCTTGGCTCGCTGCAACCTCCGCCTCCTGGGCTCAAGCAATTTTCCCACATCAGCCTCCGGAGTAGCTGGAACTACAGGTGCTTGCCACCACACCTGGCTAATTTTTTTTTGTATTTTTAGTAGAGACAGGGTTTCACCATGTTGCCCAGGCTGGTCTCAAACTCCTGGGCTCAAGCGGTCCTCCCGCCTTGGCCTCCCACAGTGCTGGGATTATAGATGTGAGCCACTGGACCCAGCCACACAAGCCTGGTTTCACTTAATTTTTTCAACCTGGACAATCCATGTCTTTGTTCTCATTTTATAAACGGGGGAGACGCAGAGGTTCAGCAAGGTTAAATCGCCTGAATAAGGTCACACAGCTGGCAGCTGGTGGAGCCCGGATTCCCGTGAGCATCTACCAGGCTCCAAAGCCCATTCCCTTCCCCCAGCACACTTTTCACTCTGTCAGTGCATGAGAACACATTTTCCCACATGAGGAAGCATGAACTTCAGCCGCAAACATCATCCACCAACATGAATATTAAAAAATCAGAATTCATAAATTTAGATTCTTTTTCTTTTACAAGGAATCTCCCTCTTTCACCCAGCCTGGAGTGCAGTGGCACAATCTCGGCTCACTGCAACCTCCACCTCCCAGGTTCAAGCAATCCTCCTGCCTCAGCCTCCTGAGTAACTGGCATTACAGGCACTCACCACTATACCTGGGTAATTTTTGTATTTTTAGTACAGACAGGGTTTTTCCATGTTGGCCAGGCTGGTCTTGAGCTCCTGACCTCAGGTGATCCACCCACCTCGGCCTTCCAAAGTGCTGGGATTATAGGTATGAGCCACCACGCCCGGCCCGTGGATTTGAACTCTGTAGGCCTATTCAATGCACAAAGTGTAAAGTCTGTGTTTTAAATCTGCTTATGCGCAACACAGCCCCTCCACTGGCCTCCCCACTATATCCTATGTAAATCATTGTCTTTCTTCCATAACATCCTGGGCAGAAAGCCCAGGATAGGCCCCAACCCACCCAACTCTTAGCACTCAGATCAGAGGGCCTCTGCCAAGAGCTCTTACCAGTAGCTGGAGCCCACCTGGATCTCCCTCTCTGAATGAATGCAGCCTACGCCGATTGGTCACAGGCAGGTGAGGGAAAGAACCTCCAATTCCTAGCCAAGTGTCCCATGGAGGATACTCTGATCACCCACATTTTGGGCCACCCCCTGCCCCTTCACTCACTCCTGTCTTGCTGGTAAGTTTGGGAGAAGGAAACAGGCCTGCGTGCCCACTGGGCATGTGCATTCTAGTCTGTTCCCTCCCTAGAGGTGGGTGTTGAAAAAGATGTAGCCTCTGAGGGTGGAAGGCTGGGGACCTGCAGTCCTTCAGCTCTGCCTGCCCCTGGGGTGAAGAACTGGCCCAAAGCTAAGTTTGTTTCCATTCAGTTCTAGCAGTCATGACTGGGATCTCTATTTGTCTTTCTCCTGCATTTTATTTTATTATTTTTTAAAACTTTAATTAAAAAAATAATTAGAGAGGGGGGTCTCACTATGTTGCCCGTGCTGGTCTCAAACTCCTGGCCTCAAGCAATATGCAAGTCTCAGCCTCCCAAAGTGTTGGGATTAGAGGTGCGAGCCAATGCACCCGGCCTCTCTCATGTTTTAAATTCTCAATTGAAACCAAACTTGGAATGGAAAGCAGGGTCCTCCCCAGATAAAACCCCACCAGTGTCACCTGGTAGCATTTGTCACCATATCATTTGTAAACCTAATTTCTCCTCATAAACAGGAGATGCTCCCTAATGAACTTATTTATATAACCAAATACCACCTGCTCTCTCAAAACCAACTGAAATAAAAAATAAATTGAAAAATAAAAATAAATTTAAAAAATAAACAGGAGGTGCTCAATGCATGTTTGCGGAGTGAAAGCATGCTTCCTGGGGCTCCCTCAGTGCCCTCCAATGATGGATCCTCTCAGGAAACAGTCGGCAATTGACCTCGACCATAATTTGCTGACCTCTGAGCTGTGGCCACGCAATAAATTAAAAGCACTGATATCACTAACACACTTTTGAATATTTGGCAACATCTTCTATAAAGTGCACTGAGATAAAATGATCCTCTGTGGTCCATCCTCAATGCCCAGTCTCTGTGGTTACCTCTGAGCTGTTCAAATGCACAGTTGGGCTGCATTGAAACTGATCAGAGTGTGTCTCTAATGGTAGCTGGTGTTTGTTTTGTTAGATTTGAACAGACAGTGGTGTGGGGGTGAAAAAAGTGTAGGCCTTGGATTAATAGAACTACATGCTGGTTTTGGCTCTTGCTATGGTCTGAATGCGTCACCCCCTACCTCACACCATATTCCTATGTTTAAATTCAATTGCCAATGTGATAGAATTAGGAGTAGGCCTTTAGGAGGTGATTCACGGGGCTGCCCTCATGACTGGGATTACTACCCTTATGAAAGGGCTTGAGGGAACTAACTAGGCTCTTTTTGTCCTTCCAGCCCCCATGTGAAGACATGGCCAGAAAGTGCTATCTTGGAAGTAGACAGCAGCCTCACCAGACGCTGCATCTGATGGAGTCTTGATCTTGAACTTCCCAACCTCCAGAGCTGTGAGAGGCAAGTTTCCACTGTTTCTAAATTGCCCAGTCTCAGGTATTTTGTTTTGCAGCACAAATGGGTGAAGACAGCTTTGCCCTTCACTTAGATAAGTAAGTTCCCTCTTGGGGGCCTGTTTCCTTCTGCACAGAAGGAGAGAATGGCATTAGGTGGATGGGGGAAGGCATACCGGTATCATCTCACAGACCTGCCTGCTATAGTTTGGATATTTGTCCCCTCTGAAACTCAAGTTAAAATTGGATCCCCAGGCTGGATGCGGTGGCTTACGTCTGTAATCCCAGCACTCTGGGAGGCTGAGCCAGGTGGATCACCTGAGGTCAGGAGTTTGACACCAGCCTGGTCAATATGGTGAAACCCTGTCTCTATTTTAAAAAATACAAAAATTAGCTGGGCGTGGTTGTGGACGCCTATACTTCCAGCTACTCGGGAGGCTGAGGCAGGAGAATTGCTAGAATCCGGGAGGTGGAGGTTGTAGTGAGCCGAGATCACACCATTGCACTCCAGCCTGGGTGACAAGAGCAAAACTCTGTCCAAAAATAAAAATAAATTGGATCCCCAGTGTTAGAGGTGGGCCTAATGTGAGATGTTTGGGTCATAGGGGCACATTCCTCATGAATAGATTAATTCTCACTCTGTTAGTTCCCAGCAAAAGCCAGTTGTTAAAACGAGCCTCACACCTCCCCTCTCTCTCTCTCTCGCTCCCTCTCTCACCATGTGATCTCTGCACACACCAGCTCCTGAGTGGAAGCAGCCCAAGGCCCCCACCGGAAGCGAGAGCTGGCACCATGCTTCTTGTACGTGATGTAGAACGATGAGCCAAATAAACCTTGTTTCTTCATAAATTACTGAGCCCTAGCTATTCCTTTAGAGTAACACAAAACAGACTAAGATGCCATCCCAAAGGCTCAGCAGTGGCTGCCTGTGATGGTGTATCTATCGGGAAGGTCCTATCCCAGTCTAGGACCGTTGGGAAAAGGTGCTGTGATCACTAGCGTTGTCTGTTTTGGAAACATAAAGGAGAAATGGTGCTCCCTGTGACAAGCATTTGCCATTCCATAGCCAGATGAGTTCCCTGGCTCAGGGTTGAGCACCAGCGTAGCCCAGCAGTTCAGAGCAGAGACCTTAGTGCCAGAATGCCTGATTCAAGTCCAAGCCCTGGAGGTGTGACCTTGGGCAAAGTCTCTTACCAAAGTCCTACCCAAGGTCTTACCGTGTCTTAGTATTCTCTGCAATAAAACAGGGACCGTCATAGCGCCCACCCTATCAGGCTGTTATGAGGATTTAATGAAGTTAGCTGTGAGAAGTGCTGTGGATAATGGTTAGCACTGAGTAAGTGCTACAGATGTGTTAGCTACATACAAGTTAGATGGTGGTGAAATAAGAGGGTAGAACTCAATGACAAGGAAGGTAACTGTCATGCCTCTAACAATGTGAATGAAAAAGTAGGTTACAGAAAAGCATGAAGTACACATTCAATTCACATGTACATATTAAGTACACATGTATACATAACATCCATATGTAATTAAAGGCCTCCAAAGAACTAGGGGAATGCTCACCAAAATGTTAATGGCGATCATTCTTAGGTGGTGGAGTTTAGGGTGAACATAAAATGAGTATGTATGATTTATGATTTCCCTAGGCAATAAAGCTTTAAAAAAATCAAAACAAACAAGAAAATACTCAAAGCCTCACATCTCTCCAAAGGAAGGAAGCCTAGAGTCTAGGTCATGTTATAAATGACTTCTCCAGACTGGGTGCGGTGGCTCATGCCTGTAATATCAGCACTTTATGAGGCCAAGATGGGGGGATCACGAGGTCAGGAGTTCGAGAGTAGCCTGACCAACACGGTGAAACCCCATCTCTACTAAAAACATAAAAATTAGCCGGGCGTGGTATCATGCACCTGTAATCCCAGCTACTCAGGAGGCTAATGCAGGAGAATCTCTTGAACCCGGGAGGCAGAGGTTGTAGTGAGCTCAGATCACACCACTGAACTCCAGCATGGGCAACAGAGTGAGACTCCATTTCTCTCTCTCTCTCTCTCTCTCTCTATACACACACACACACACACACACACACACACACACACACACACACACAATAAATAAAATAAATGATGTTTCTACATGACAAAGGAACCATTCTCCATCTCCCACTGTGAGCCCCACAGTGATCAGCCCTTGCTCACTTTTAGCTGGGAGCAGAAATAGAACATCAGGGCTTACACTGGATCTGGTAATTGGCCCTCACCCAGCAGAATCTGTTGCATATTTCTGGTGATAGCTTCATGATGGGAGAACCCTTGCAAACTGATTCCTGGAATCATGTGTTTTCTGAGCACAGAAACTCCTGCCCACTGCCTAACTAGCAGCACCACGGCTCAAATGTGAGCCACCTTCAGGAGATTCGAGTTTGAGTTTTGCTTCCATGCAAGAGTAATTAACAAGTCTAGAAATTAATCAGTTCTTCCATGTCCTCAGGGTATGTAGAGAAAATGGAAGACAAATGGGTTTTCAAGGTTTTTTTTCCCCAAGAAAAGAAACGTATCATGTACAAAAAAAATCAAAGAAGAAATTGTTCCTGAAACAGGAAGCTACTGAGCACCCCAGATTATGAATCTGAAAAGAAAAAAAGATGGCAAGTTAGGAGCCCTCCTAGGCATACTGTCTTGCTCTGACTGAAGCCTCAGTCTTTGTACCTGGAATATGGAGCACCTTAAGCTTTGTTTCCGTTGTTAAGTCAGATTAAAAACTGGCATGTAGGATGGGGTGACATAGTCAGCCCACAGTGCTGTGGAGATTCCGGAGCCACGGCTGCTCTTCATTAATGACATCCTGAATTCTTGGGAATGAGGCAGAGGAGTCCCTGTCTGTGGCCACCTCCCATGAGTACTGTCTCAAAATTGTCTGATGCATTTTCAAGGCTCCCATTTTTTTTTTAAACTTTCATTATGAAATAATAATCTGTTCACATGAAGTTGCAAAAATAGCCCAGAGAGGTCCCTGGTGCCCGTTACCCAGCTTCTTCCAATGGCCACATCTTACATTACCACAGTATCAAAACCAAGGAAGTGACGTTGGTGGAGTATCTCAGCTGTCACTGGTTTTTGCATGCACCTCTACCTTTTTTTGGGGGGTGGTGTGCCTTTGTTGCGTGTCATTTTACCCCAGGTATAGATTTGTATAACCACCAACCACACATGAATACAGAACTATGACCTCATTTGGGTCCTTTCAAGGGCCCGTGAGGAAGGTAGGCGTGAAGAAGAAGCCACTATTACTCTCACTGCTTGACAAATGAGGAAACTGAGGCCCCGAGGGGCGACATGACTCCCAAGATCCCTTAAGACTAGCCAAGGAGAATGGCTCAGGACAGGCAGGGAATGGGGAAGACAGAGAAAGTCTGTTAGATCCCAGTCTGAATGGGAAGCTTGACGCCTGTGATGCCTCAGCACCACAACAGAAGGGTCCCTGTGCAGAAAAACCAACCTACCGAAAACCTCCCTCTGCCCTGCAGCCTGCCCTCCTCCTGTAACTGCAGGCAGAGCCTGAGGAGCAGGCTGCACCACAGTTCTCTCTTGATGTGTCTGCCGCTTCCCCTTGCAGCTAATTCCTTGATTCTCATTTGCCTCCTTGTGCGGAGCTGAAGCCCTCTCCTGGAGGAGGTTTAAGAGTGGCTGAAGAGTGCTTCTTGCTCCATTGAGGGTGTTCTCAGCACCTGGCCTAGTAAAAACACTCGGTGGCTATAACTGATGCAGCATTTTAAAAAGAAATCTTAGCCTGTCTGCCTGTGTTTATGGTAGTATGGGAGAAGGACTGGTAACAGAATTGAGATTTCCATCTAGAACATCAAATCAGTTTCAACTCCCTAGTCAATTACAGTCAGTTGCTAGTTGCTGTCCATAGCGCTGTGTTGAGAAGGATTCTGAAGCTGAGACAGGTCTCAGGGGATAGGAGTTCTGGGGTCAATTAGTAATGTCTGCTGCAGGAAGCAAGGGCATGTGGGCCATGTTTATTTACCACCCTTGATAGGGTCTTTAATAGCAGGAAACAGAGGCTCAGAGATTAGAGTGACTCGCCTATGGCCCAAGAGCAAATTAGAGTCAGAGCAGAGACTAGAACATGTACCTTTTGATTACTTTGTGGTCTTTCCCCTACAGAGTTTAGGAGACCATTCTGATGTTTACAAAACTTTCTTCTTGAATTCGTGGCTTACTTAACTGAGTTGGGATATAATCACAAGCCTTTGAGGTAAGGGGTCAGATCAATGTTTTCCCATCCAGGGGCACTGGAAGTTGGCATCAGCGCTTTTGGAAGTGACAACGTGACTGATGATTATTGAACAAAACGACTATGTTTTAGATCCACACCAAGAGCTTCACATGCTTTGGCTCATTTAGTCTACAGCATGGCTTTTGTAACATAAACTATTATTAGCCCCATTTCTTAAAAGAAGAGGTTGAGACTGAGAGACACCAGCCTCAACAAAACTCATGTAGGCGAAAAGCTTTGAGACATTCACTGTTGGCCAGCAACTGTTAGAAGCGACGTACACACATTGCCTCATTGAACCTTCTCAATAACTCTTCAAGGAAGCTCAATCATTATCCCCATTTCACAGATGAGATGACTGAGGCACAAAGATATAATAGAAAAAAGAAGTGTATGACTCTTTTCCAGCCAGCAAAAGAAGGTCAACTTGCCCCAAATCACAAAACTATTGAGTGGCTGAACCCAGGTCATGGGCTCCCAGACATGTGACGATGTCCACTCTCTTTCCCCAGAGGACACAGCAAGGGATGAGCTAAGTTCCTTGCATTCCTATGAACTAAAGACAGTCAGGAAAGATGAGGGAAGTAGGCTTTTTGCTGATGGGTCTGTCCTTGAAGGCTCATGAAGATTCATTTTATTAAAAGATGTTTTTCTGGGAGAAAATCTAGTAGAATCTGCAGAAATCTGCTTTTCTGATAGAATTCTGGTAGAATTTGATAAGCTGCCAACCAACTCACAGAAAAGAGATAGGTAAAGATGGGCCAGTTTTCCAAGCCAACGCTTGATGTCCAGAAATCTTAGCTCCTCAAAGGTGACCGATTCCTGTTCATCTCACCATCACTGATTTATTCACAAGTGGACAAGAAGAAAAGTTGAAATGTTTGGAAATCAGGGAAATGATCAAGCTGGAAACCCAGAGAACAATTCTCAAAGCAGAAATGTTGCTAGAGCCGAATACCACTTCACGTCCATTAGGATGGTGGTCGGTGTTGGCGGGGACGTAGAGGTATCAGACCCCTTATGCCTTTGCTGGTGATAATGGGCAATGGCGCAGCCGCTGTGGAAGACGCTGTGATTGCTTCTCAAAAAGTTAAATATGGAATTATTATGTGACCCAGCAATTCTACTCCCAGATATAGGACCAATAGAATTGAAAACAGGGACTCAAGGTGTTATTTGTACTCAATGTTCATAACAGCATTATTCACAATAGCCGAAAGGTAGAACATACCCAAATGTTTACTGATGGATGAATGGATTCAAAAATGTGATATGGGCCGGGCATGGTGGCTCACGTCTGTAATCCCAGCACTTTGGGAGGCCCAGCGGGTGGATCACTTGAGGTCAGGAGTTTGAGACCAGCCTGGCCAACATGGTGACACCCCGTCTCTACTGAAAATACAAAAATTAGTTGTGCATGGTGGTGCATGCCTGTAGTCCCAGCTGTTTGACAGGCTGAGGCAGGAGGATCATTTGAGCCCAGGAGGCGGAAGTTGTAGTGAGTCAAGAGCATGCCACTGCACTCCAGCCTGGGCAATGGGAGAGAAATCCTGTCTCCAAAAAAGTAAATAAATAAAATAAAAATGTGATATAAACATATATATATATAAATACACATACACACATATACATATATATATATATACAGAGAGAGACACACACACCACAGTGGAATATTATTCAGTCTTGAAAAGGAAAGAAAGGAAACTCAACATGCTACCACACAAATGTATCTTGAGGACAGTATGTTACATGAAAGAAGTCAGACACAAAAGGACAAATACTATATGATTCATTTTTATATGGGATGCTTAGAATAGGCAAGCTCGTAGAGCTGGAGGTAGAATAGAAGCTCCCAGAGGCTGAGGGGAGAGGGGCTGGGGAATTACTGTTTAATGGGTACAGTGTTCATCTGGGAAGATGGGAAGTAGACAGTGGTAATGGCGGCACTACCTGGTACTTAAAACTACTGAATTACACACTCACAAATGGTTAAAAGGGTAAACTCTGTGTTATATATATTTTGCCACCAAAGTATAAAACAACTGAAAAGCAAATCATTTAGAGCAGTGACATCTCTAGAGGGGGCTACTCTGACCTTGTTCTGGTACAGAGAAACCCCCCATGCCACCCACTTTCCATTGACTAAACCCCACTCCCCATGTTTTGACTCTCAAGGAGCTGCAAGAGCTGCTTTCCTCACCACCTCCCTCGCTCACCGCAGCTCTTCACCCCCAGCTTCTCCCTGGAATGCCCCCCCTCTGCTTGTCAGTGGCCTCCGGATACTTCCAGTGCCGACCCCTCTCAGAAGCCTTCCCGGATCATCTGGCCTGCAAGAAAGTGTAAGCTTGCCCTGAACTCTGGTGAGACTTGGCACTACCCATGTTGTCTGTTTCTTGGTGTCTGTAGTCATTTGTCTGCAAGTGACATCTTTTTCAAGAAATTGGCAGCAGAGATTGAGTCCTCCGCACTTTTTTTTTTTTTTTTTTGAGATGGAGTCTCGCTCCGTCGCCAGGCTGGAGTAGAGTGGCGCGATCTCGGCTCAGTGCAACCTCCGCCTCCCGGGTTCAAGCGATTCTCCTGCCTCAGCCTCCCCAGTAGCTGGGACTACAGGCGCACGCCACCATGTCCAGCTAATTTTTGTATTTTTAGTAGAGATGGGGTTTTGCCATGTTGGCCAGAATGGGCTCGATCTCTTGACCTTGTGATCCACCGCCTTGGCCTCCCAAAGTGCTGGGATTACAGGCGTGAGCCACCACGCCCGGCCCCTCCGCACTTTTAATCCTCCCAAAATGCTTGCTCTTGTTGAGTGGTGGAGAAGAGGCCACTCAGTTAAATAAGTAAAGACGTGGCTCTGTGGTCTTCCCTACTCCAGAAACTCCACCTACATTTTTGAGAAAAGATCATTAACTTGGTCTGGAAATCAAGACACCATCTATCCTTAGTGACCTTAAAGCTGGAGTGTCACTAATGGGTCACAAAGCACCTGCATTCACAGAACACTTGCCCATCAAGAATGCTGTGGGTGATTTTGAACTTGGATAACTTAGTTTAAAACCAAACCAGTTAAGGTTCATGATAAATCATATTGCACAACGAATGTGATTTTTCTTTCAAAACCAACTTCTGTTATATTTTATTTCTGGTGCGTCATAAATTCCACGAGAGAAAGAGACCACCAACTTCCCCCGGGGAAGCCAAGTGCCTAGCAGAAGGGTTTGCCCAGAACAGGCTTTTGAAAGCAACTCATGGCAAATGAAAACTGTCCCCAACAGAAAGGATAGCAGTGCCAAATAGGGATGATGGTAACATCAGCCAAATATTTATCCTGAGGGTTAGAGGAAATAGTCTCTAAGACAGCATTTGTCTAAACGAAGCTCCGGATGGATGAGCTGTTGGTCTTATTAGTGGTAATAATTCTAGTGATGATTAAGATCCCTTTCCCACTCTTCCACCATATTTAACCACTGTTTTCCCCCATCCAACCTAGCAACATTAGAGAAATGAACTCATGCCAAGTTTACAGCCCCCAGAAACAGTGGGTCCCCAGTGCTGAGCACTCTGCCATCCCAAGCAGTCACTCAACGGAGAGATTAAAAAAGCCTCCTTTGAGTTTTATTATGACTATTAGTAACTGTTAATTAGGGTGTTGTGGGAGCAGCAATCACTTCCCCCCATTCTCATGGTGCTAATTACTCTTGGCTTTGCAACCCGCAGAGAAAAAAGGCCCATGACTCTGCCGGGAGAGTCTTTATTTACCTTCTCGTACGATCATTCCTATCTATTTTGAGCTGCGTACCATTTAAAAAACAGCTGTAGAGAAGCCCTTTTGTTAAAGAAAGAATGTGATTTTCCTATTTTTTTTTTCTTTTAATGATAAAAGCCCCGTTCACAATGCCAGGCTGCAGATCTTGGTGCTGTACCCTCGCAGGTCCAGGGCACCGGGATGGTGATGGGTGCTGGGCTGCAAGGCACTGGCCAGGTCAGGCTCTGTCTGGATTTTTGGCCAACCCTTTCGGTCAGGTTGTAAGGCGATCTGATGGTTTTAGCAAGGTTTCCTTTCATCCGTATCACTTCCTGCCACTTGAACGTTATGGTCCAGCTCTAGTAAGTTCCCATTGCCCATGGGCAGCCCCAGGCTCAGACGGCTCTGGGTCAGCTGGCTCTGGTCAGCACAGGAAGTCAGGGTGGTGATGACTTTTGGGACAGGTAGTGACTTGGAGGGGTCACAGGTGCCTCCGGGTGCTGGTAATCTTCTTCTGCCTGACTTCAGTGCTGCCTGCATGACTGTGACCCCTGTGGAAATCCTCCTAGCTATTTACTTATGAACTACGGACTTTGCTGGATGTATGTTATACGTATTTAAAAAAGTATTTTATTTTTATTTTTTTAAGAGACAGGATCTCACTCTGTTACCCAGGCTGGAATGCAGTGGCATAATCATAGCTCACTACGGCCTCCAACTCCTGGGCTCAAGTCATCTTCCTTCCTCAGCCCCCTGAGTAGCTGGGACTACAGGCACATGCCACCATATTTGGCTCATATTTTAATTTTATTTTTACTTTTTGTAGAGTCAGGGTCTCACTATGCTGCCCAGGCTGGTTTCAAACTCCTAGCCTCAAGTGATTGTCCCACCTCGGCCTCCCAAATCGTTGGGATTACAGGCATGACCCGTCATACCTGGCCTTAAATAATTAAGGAAAAAACCTTACACTTAAATAATTAAGAAAAAAACCCCCACAAAACAAACAAAAACCTTCCACTTAAATAATTAAGGAAAAAAAAAAAACAAACAAAAAACTAGCCTCATCAGTGATTGGTCATGTGATGCTGGAGAGGCCACCTAACCTCACTGGGCCTTGATTTCCTTCTCTGTAAAATGGGGCCAATAGTTCCTACCTTACAGAGTTGTGGTCAAAACTAAATAATACTGAGTAAGATACTTAGCCAGAGCATGGAAGACACATAAAACATCCCAGTCACCATTATTAATGCTGCAACTGTTATTATTAATGTGTGCAAATGGCCAGACATAAGCTGGCCAGACATAAGCATCAGGGCACTGGCCATGGCCATAATACAGCCAGACTTGACCATCTCCCCTCAACAAGCAATGCTCTGCTATTGGAATGCTTCCGAGTTTCTCTTGATAATCTGTACAGTAATGAAGAGTGGTTTCTATCCATCCAGCTTGCATTTTCCTCTTTTTCTGGTACCAGAGTCTGGATTTTGCTTCAGGAAACCTCATTCTTGGTCTCTGCAGTTGAGGTAAGATCGACCCCCTCTGGCCCCTCTCTGCTGGGATAATCAGCATATTCTAATCTTTTGGCTATAAGTGACCTAGGATCAACCCCAGGATTCTTGCTGACGTGGTCAGGAAAGTGGCTCCCTCTTCCCACTGCCAGTGCTAAATTTGCTAAATTATTTTGCCATTGTTAAATAAAATGGTTCAAGAAAGCCGGGAGTAGTGGAGGGTGGGGAGGAACCTACAAGACGACCTGCTGGGAACCAAAGCAACTTGGGGGACAGCAGATCTGAGGCCCAAGGAGACGGACAGATTCCGGACGATGTCAGGATCGCTGGGTCTCTCCAATGCCAGGGACGACCTATATGACTCATCTGGTCTGGGAAACAATGAAGGGTTCATTTTGTTTATTTTTGCTTAAGCCAATTTAGAAAGCATTTGAGCTTCTATCAAAGAAGTCCTCAGTCTCACCGTTGCAGTGATCCATTAATTAATAATATCTGTATTGCATATATTTTTTCTTTTTTTTTTTTGAGGCAGCCTCGCTCAGCCCCCAGGCTGGAGTGCAGTGGCATGATCTTGGCTCACTGCAACCTCTGCCTCCCAGGTCAAAGTGATTCTCCTGCCTCAGTCTCCCAAGTAGCTAGAATTACAGGTACGCATCACCATGCCCAGCTAACTTTTGTATTTTTAGTTGAGATGGTTTCACCGTGTTGGCCAGGCTGGTCTCGAACTCCTGACCTCAAGTGATCCTCCCGCCTCGGCCTTCCAAAGTGCTGAGGTTACAGCCATGATCCACCACACCTGTACCTACTATTGAAGGTAATATAGATCTCTCTGATCCTGACCCCCATGGACCTCTCCCTACCCTTGGCCTCTTCATGCCCAAGACCCACCATCCTGGCCCACACACAGTGCAGCTCACCTCCTCTTCCCATATTTCGAATGCACCAAAGCAAAGATCTCAAAGGCGGCACATCTCATGGGTCTATTACTGTGTGAGTGTAGGAGCATCTGTTTGACCAGGCTCAGTCCCAGGTGCCATGTGCAGTTACAGAGAGGAGCAAGCCTCTGTCACTGAGCCATGGGTGTTTGTACAACCCAGGCAGGCAAGACACACACTGAACCCTGGTGACCAGGGTCACTTCTACGTCCCTGGCTTCTGCTACTGTGGCTGCCCACAGGACAGCCACAGCAAATGAGTTTTGAACTGTGCTCAATGGCTAAGACAGAAATTGACAAAGCAATTCAAAAGCAAGAGAGTTTGCATCTCACCAGATGGGGTGATTCAAAGAAACGTCATTGGAGCTGACACTTCATGAGAGTTTCGGTGGGGAGGGAGATCACAGCAAGTGAGAAAAGGCACAGGGAGAGAAACCTTCAGCCTTATTGTCCCAAGACTGCAGCACAGAGAGACGACATTGGTTCTTGGTGGTGGATGAACTGACTCATTGTTGTTTTTTTTTTTTTTTTGTTTCATTCACTCATTCCTTCATTCATTCAACCAAGCATGCAAGAATGCGCTTAGTTAATCCAACAAGTATTTATTCAGTGCCTGAGTCATCCCTGGCATCTGGTAGTTGCTCAATGAACGAATGAGCTTCTATTTTGTATCTGCTGTGCAGTTAAGTGGGAGGGGCACATTCATGAATAAAACAGACCTAGGCAGCGTCTCTGCCATCACAAAGCTTGCAATCTAGCAGCTTCTTCACAAACATTTATCCAGTGCCTACTATGATCCAGGCCCTCTTCTAGAGGCTGGGACCAGGCAGAGCACAGGACAGACAAGGTCACTGTTTTCAGGGAGCTGACATTATTGCAGTTGGAGAGGACTCCACTAATAGTTCATCTTTTTGTCTGTTCTGTTCAACCAAAGTTGGAGGGAATTGCTGTCCACATTGGGATGATTCCAAGGGGGTGGAATCTTTGCTTGGGGATGGTTCTATTTTTCTGCATAGCCATAACATAGTATCAAGAAGGCGAATGTGCCTTCCTACAAGGAAAATCCTATACAAAACAAAAAACACTCCGAAAAAGAGTGAGTCAACGTGGAATCGGTTAACAGACACACAATATTTGCATTCTGGCTCGAACAGCAAGGTTTAGATGCATTTCAGGGCCCCTCATCAGTTTCTCATAAAACATGCCACCAGACTGGAATTTTATCAAAGTTTGCTATTGTTTAATATGCCTTGAAAGAGACTTTGCCTCCAAGGACCATTCTGGAAAGCTGATACTTGAGAGGGGAGTGAGAACGTCTTGGCTATGAAGCCCAGCAGGTCTTGAAACCCTGGAGGGAAGTGCCCCTTCTCCCTCCCTCTCCTTTACAGTTCAACCAGTCGCTCAGCCTCAGGTAAGAAAAAACAGAAAGACACCCGGTTCGATAATAGCAAAACTCTAACCACGCTAACCTGCCCTTTCCAATATGTAAATAGTTGTCCTGTCAAATTTCAGGACCTGACGGGAGACTCTGCTTCACATTCCCTTCCAGGAGGCCCAAGAGAGGAGGCTGGAACGTTTAGAACTCTAAAAGCCAAAAAACCCAAGAAAACATGGTAGGTCTCCGGTCTCCAAGTGCCCACGGGATTTGCCTGAGCCGAGCCAACCAGAGCCATCTGTGCCGCCAGCTGCCCCTCCTCCACCTCCTCCTGCCTGACGTTGAACAACTGTGTGCTTCAGGCACGGTGCTGGGTGCTGGGGAGGCAAAGACGGTTAAGAGGGAGCTTCCCTCCTGGATTATGTCACAGGGGAGAAAGACAGGTCCATTTATTCATGCATTTACAAATGAAGCACCAATCATATTCAGGCCTTAGATGCAGAGCAAATAAACGGCCCGCTCCAGCAGCTCGGGACAGGACCAGCACACAGGGCCTCCATGGTAGCACAAGGGAGAGAGTGAGGGCATGGTCCTGCCCCAGCTGCCTGGAGAATGCGCCCTCAGAGAAGCGTGTTCCAGCACAGAGGTCCTTCCCACTCCCCGCCACATCTGTGAACAGAGGGTAGGACCTGCCACCCGCACAGGCACCATGGAGGGAAAGTGTCTGTCATTTCCCAGGAGATGATAACACTGAACTTCCAAATGCCCTGTTATTCCTACAGTTAGTAACTAGAACCCCCAAAGTCCAGTAAAGGTGGACTCTTTCCTGTTTGGGGGATGGTGGGAAGAAGGGCTGAACAAAGAACAAGAAATCAAGAGACCATCTAGATGCCAGGAATGGCCCCAGGTGCAGCTCAGAATCACAGCAGTAGAAGCCAGAGACAGGAGTGCTGGCAGCCAGCGGGGGAGAGGTCTGTGGGGCTCAAACCAAGCCAAGGAGAGAGGGGCTACTGAGGGATTTAAAGAAGAACCATCCAATGTAATTCATGTTTTTTGGGGGGGCAGAGGATAGGATGGAAATGGGGTAGGTGACACTTTTTTTTTTTTTTTTTTGAGACAGAGTTTCACTCTTGTTGCCCAGGCCGGAGTGCAGTGGCATGATCTTGGCTCACTGCAACCTCCACATCCCAGGTTCAAGTAATTCTCCTGTCTCAGTCTCCAGAGTAGCTGGGATTACAGGCATGTGCCACCACACCT
>NW_022436983.1:8270991-8408686 GCF_009761245.1 Sapajus apella | reverse complement strand
TATATATATATATATATATATATATATATTTAGAGGTTCTTACTTGGTCGCCAGGCTGGAGTACAGTGGCTCGATCTTGGTTCACTGCAACCTCCACCTCCCAGGTTCAAGCGATTCTCCTGCCTCAGCCTCCCGAATAGCTGGGACTACAAGCGTGCCCCACCACACCAACCTAATTTTTGTATTTTTAGTAGAGATGAGGTTTCACCATGTTGGCCAGGATGGTCTCGATCTCTTGACCTTGTGATCCACCTGTCTCGGTCTCCCAAAGTGCTGAGATTACAGACGTGAGCCACCGCGCCCGGCCGCTAATTTTGTATTTTTAGTAGAGCTGGGGTTTCTCCATGTTGGTCAGGCTGGTCTCGAACTGCCGACCTCAGGCGATCCGGGTGGGTGAGACTCTTAGCAAGGCGGCAGTTGGCAGCTATCAGAACCCAGAGAAGAGACGTGGGCACATGTAATAGTGAAGAGGAGACAAGGACCTGAGGAGCTAGAGGAAATAGCATAAGGACTTTGCATGGGATGGGATGTCAGGATGACATTTGACTGGATGTCGAATTCTACTCCCTCCACTGAGTTTTCCATGCATCAGTTCAGAGGCTTCCTGCCCAGAAACACAGCCTGTGCACCTGGGATTGCAGCTCCCTGCACAGCACGGTGTCTCTGAAGCTCTTACATGTCATACCATGGTTGGTTCCCTGAGCTGCAGGGATTTCTAAGCCACAGCTGCCTGCGGAGGGGCCAATTTGCCTCCTAGGTGCTGCAGGGTATTTTCCATAGCCCCAGTACACCCGGCTTGGGTCTGATCCACAAAAACCCTGCTTTGCAAGGCAGATGGTCCCTTGCTGACTGTAGATGTGTCCAGGTGCCTCCAGGAAAGGAGAGGAGGGGAGAAGAAAGGGACTTGAGGAGAGAAGAGGGAGGGGAGGGGAGGGGGGGAGGGCAGGGGAAGGGGGGGGGGAGGAGAGGGGAAGGGAGGGGGGAGGAGAGGGGAAGGAAGGGGGAAGGGAGTGGGGAGGGGAGGGGAGCTTCTTTCTTCCATTCTCAACCCAATAAACCAGAGCCAAAAGGATTCGGGATGACACTACCCACTGCAGAATTGCTCTGAATCATGAAAATAACTCTCCTGTCTGCTTGGAGAGCCCCCCAATCAGATGCAAACCCTACAGAAGGGTACGGATGAATTCCTCCCAGCCTCTGTATCTGTTTGCACATGGGCAAACAGATCAACATTTTGTGTTTCTAGGTGAGGAAACTTGAAGCGTTCAGCTTTTTTGAATCCCTCATTCCTTTGGCTGGGCTGGTTTGACCCTTTACCCCAATTTGAACTTCAAACAATAGCAAGGGAAGGGGAAGTTGGAGCTGCGATGGCTTCTCCTCACGTGAAATGTCTTTGAAGCATCCTCAAGTGAGAAAATGACATCCCCCACTTCATCCGTGTGGTTCCTTAGAGTTTCCCCACCCGGCTAAGGGGAGGAAACACTCGGGCTTATGAAGGAGTTTTGGGTATCAAAGGGCTTTTAGGGGTGTGAAGTGATCACAGGAACAGGAGGATTTTCCTCTGCAGGAATGGAAATCCATCAGAGAACACTGTCGTCTCTTGCTTGTACCTCCAACGCCAGCACCTAATAAAGCTGGGGAATGGGTAGCAGCCAGGGGACATCCACTCTAATCGCTTCTCATTTCACACAGTCCTGGATTTAAAATTTGGCTTGACAATGGAAACCATTTGTGACTTAAATCTGCATATCTGGCCCAGCATCGATGAAAAAGAACACGGCTTTTAAAGCTAGATGTGCTTCGTGTTTTGTTTTGAGACAAAGACTCGCTCTGTTGCCCATGCTGGAGTGCAGTGGTGCAATCATCGCTTACTGCGACCTCAAACTCAAGTGCTCCCACCTCAGCCTCCTGAGGACTCCTGGGACCACAAGTGTGTCCCACCATGCCTAATTTTTATTTTTATTTTTAATAGAGATGAGGTTTTGCTGTATTGCTCAGGCTGGTCTTGAATCCGTGGCCTCTAGCCATCTTCTTGCCTTGGCCTCCCACCATGCTGGGATTACAGGCATAAGCCATTGTACTTGGCCAAGATGGGTCTAGTTTTCAACCCATAATCTGCCCTCTACTTGCTGTGTGACCTTCAGCAAGTTGCTTAACCTCTCTGAGGCTCAGTTTCCTCTTCGGTAAAATGTGAATCACCACCCCCACTTTGCAGGGACATTTTTAAGGAGTAAAATCCAGTACATAAACCTCTTTGGCGGAGGCATGTGCTCTCATACCTAAAGGACCTTACACACCGTTCCTGGGGCCTCAGTAACGCTCTAAATGTTACTTGCCTGGACTTACCTGTCTTCTCCTGAAGCTCATTAGAGGTACATAAAGTCTAAGATCAATCAACTCCAGTGGTCAGAAAGCCAGGAGAAGGAGCCTCTTTGCCTCTCTGAATGAACAGCCACAGGTTTATGATTTATTTGCTGATTAATTGGATGCTTGGAGACAATTCCATTTCAATTACCTTATTGGCATGGCAAGATATACAAGGGCTGCCAATGTCAATACATTAAGACTGAGCGTGCTGGCGCGGCAGCCAGGGTTCAGGGCAGTGCTGTGTCATCTGCGCCGCGGCGCACAGCGGCAGCTCCGAGAGCACTTCAATGTGACTGCTTCCCTCTCTCCGCTCCTGGGGAGAGAAGGCTCCTGCACACCACGGGCAGGTCCCTCTGGGACTCCCAGCCCATCACGGTCTTGGTCAGGTTTCTCTAGCTGAGATCTACTAGAACCGGTGGAGGCAAGAGTGGTCATTTATCACATGGAGCTGGGTGCATGGTGTGAGGCCCAAGGGAGAAAGGGTAGCCCTTGCCCCTCAAGTACCAGAAACCAGAAATTGCGCTGGACCAAAGGGTGTAGGTAGAATCCCAAGACAGCCCCCGAGATTTCCACTCTCTTTGAGTGCATGCAGAACCTGTGGTGTGATGGGATTTCACTCCTATGCTTAAATTTCCATTGTTGACTTTGCATTCTTTATTTAAAAAGAAGTATCCAGGTAGGCCTGACCTGATCAGGTGAGCCCTTAAAAGGGCCTGGGCCCTGCCTAGGAGATTGGCAGGTTGCGAGCTGATGGACAGGGCCGTGTGTCAAGGAACTGCAGGCAGCCACCAGGGACTGAGAGTGGCCCCTGGCAAACAGCCATCAAGGGAATGTGGCCGCAGTCTTACAGCTGCAAGGAACAGATTTCCATCAATAACCACATGAGCTTGAAAGAGAACCTGGAGTTCCAGAAAAAAAATGCAGCTCAGCCAACACCTGATTTCTGCCCCATGAGTCCCTAAGCAGAGAACCCAGGTCAGCCTCGGCCAGACTTCTGACCTCCAGAAGCCATGAGGTAATACATGTCTGTCCTCTTAAGCTGCCCAGTGTGCAGTAATTGGTTACACAGCAGTTGATAACAGATACGCAAAGCGACTGCATTACCATTCTTCCAAACCCTCTCCCTTAGAGCTTTGCGGTTTCTGTCCCTGGTACTCCCTGTATATCTGTTTTTCTGCGTTTTCTGGAAGAGTTGGATCTCCCTACTTCTCTGGCATACCGTGGATGATGCCCAAATGGATCCATCCACTTGAAAACCATCTGCTGAGCGGCAAATTCTATGTTCAGGCTTGTTCTCAGGGCTCCTCTGACCATAGCTCCCACCTGACCAGTCCTGCACCACCCAGCTCCCTGCATGCTGGAGCACCCTGAGGCTTCAGGTTCTCTGTGCGTGCCTTCCCCAGAGATCCACACAGCTCTAGTTCACCTCCTTCACAGCTCCGCTCAAATGTTACCTCCTCAGGAAGGCTGGCCCTGACCTCTTAACTTAAGGTTGTCACATTCACTCCCAGCAGCCTCTCTCCCTGCAATATTCCCTCTTGCCATCTTCCTGCCTACTCTTCAAGGTGTGCAGTGCACTTACGTCCTTATTGATCTTCTTGATCGTCGATCTCTTTCAAAAGAAAGCTCTTTCAAGTCAAGGATTTGGGTCTGTTTTGTTCTCTACATCCTCAGCCTTTAGAAGAGCATCTGGTACACAGTTGGTGCTCAAGAAAGACTTGTTGAATGAATGAATGACTGAATGAATGAAGTGGGAGCTATGGCCATGTTTCTTCAAATTCTGTAGCCAGAATCTATTCTGGAGAATGCATTTCAGACTATTTGAATGAATATACTATTCCTTCTCCCCTGAGAATCCTGGGTTGAACAATGTTCTCTCCTTTATTTTTATAGAAATAGCCAGTGTTTCTTAAAGTGTGGTCAGGGGACCAACTATGCCAAAACCCATCTGCGAGCTTGTTAAAAATGTATACCCTTGGCCAGATGCAGTGGCTGATTCCTGTAATCCCCGCACTTTGGGAGGCCGAGGCAGGTGGATTACCCGAGGTCAGGAGTTTGAGATCAGCCTGACCAACATAGTGAGACCCTATGTCTGCTAAAACAAAAACAAAAACAAAATTAGCCAGGCATGGTGGCGCATACCTATAATCCCAGCTACTCGGTACTTGGGAGGCTGCGGTAGGAGAATCGCTTGGACCTGGGAGGTGGAGGTTACAGTGAGCCGAGATTGCACCACTGCACTCTAGCCTGGGCAACAAGACTGGAACTCTGTCTTACACACACACACACACACACACACACACACACACACACACACACACACCCTTGAGTCCCACCTGAGCCCCAACAGGCCAGGGGCCCAGGAACCTATATTTTTAGTAAGCACCCCCTTCCCATTTTTGGCCACATGGACGTTTGAGACTACAGATATACAGGAAACACACTCCATTTCTTCTCTCTTGTGACTGGGGAATTTCTGTTTTTCAGCGGGCCTCATCCACTGGAGGTAATAAAACTAACAATGGCTGGTTGCAGGTGGACCGCGGGCCTGTCTTATCTCCAGGGTGCCTTTCCACCAGCTGTCCCACAACGCGTATTCATTGGAGGTAACTCATCTACCTGCGGTGGCTTCACATTCCCCCCAAAGCTTTTTTTCTTCTAGGGCCACTGGTGGAGATTGCCACCAACCCAAACTCAAATCACAAAGACTCTGGGGGTTGAGTGGTTAGTTAGCAGCAAGTTCCTTTTTCAGTTTACCAAACACAGGGCCAGGGATGGCGTGTCTCGCAATATTGTGGACGTTTCTCCTTCTTGGCGTGAGCGTGGCTATTATCCAATATGTGCTTTGGGAGGAGTGGAAACTGTCTGTTAAGTAGCTTGCGTGTCTCCTGCTGCTTCTCACTGCGGCCTCGCTGATGTTTGGGTATATGGATCTCAACCAGCGGAGCTGCCATATGAAAATGGCCATTAGGTGTGTGGGGTTTGGCACGTTCTCTCTGAGCCTGGCTACCAGCAAGGCTTTGACACCCTGGCCTTGTGGAGGGGGGTGGTTTCAGGGTCCAACCTAAACACCCAAGGTGGCTGGAAACCAGGGGGGGTCTGGCTGGAAGAAGAAGGAACTCCTATACCTCTCTTGTGTTCTCTTAAACAATAAACGTGTCTCCGAAAACAACAGCATGACCATTGGGCAGCCTGGTCTCCCCAAAACCAAGATGCGCCTCTTCGCACAAGGCGCACCTCCTGCCTCCCGAACGTTTCTGGCCCCCAGGAACTTTACAACCTACAGAGAGATTGGAAGGCCCAACGGGACCGTGGCGGGGGTAGGGCATGGGTTGAAAAGGAGATGGAACTAGAGGTGCTCCTCTAACCTCCGACAGTGAGATGCCTGGGACACACAGCCCGGTCTGTTTCATGGAGACTGGTGTTCCCTGGAAGCCTCACCTTACACACAGGAAGAGCTACCACGGTGGGCTTGCATGAACCTGGCAAGTCCTGTGTACATTACATGTCATGTACATGCCACGTCATGTATCACACGATAAGATTGGCCTTTGCTGGTCAAAGTGTGGACTCTGGACCAGCAGCATCCGCATCAGTGGGGAGCGTGTTAGAGAAACACAGACTCTCTGGCCCCACCCCAGACCTGCGGAGTCCTCATCTGCAGTCTACACAGGTCCCAGAGTGCTTCAGGTACTGCTTTATCCTCATTCCACGGGTGAGGATAAGGTAGCTGGGGCAGGCGTGAGGGCTTAGCACACACTCTGAAACTCAGATACTTCCAAGACCAAAGTTCCTTGGACTGTGATTCCCACTGCTCGCCAGGCAGGACGGAACCCTTGAGTTGAACCTGTTAGGTGCAGATGTCTAGATGAAGGGCATCCTTGGCAGAGGGAAGGGCCAGAGCCAGGGCAGGAGCTGTGCGCAGCCCTATGTGTGCGGGGAACTGACAGCTGTCTCGACTGGCTGAGGCGTGGGCTGCAGAGTGGACAAGGAGGGAGGCTCCATCTGGAGAAGCTGATGGGGACTAAACCCCTGAGAATAAAGGTGGAGTCCCTCTTCAAACACGTAACCCCCAGACCACTCACAGGTGGTTCAGATATAAGTAACCTGCCTTAGCAAGGTGAGGGCACTGAGGTTAAGGTTACTAAGCAGAGATCCGACGACAACTATGTCCCCCAAGTCTCCACCCTGAATATCAAAGGCTCCCTGGGAGAACAGGGGACCCCCAACACTTGAAGTGCTCCTTGTATGGAAACTTCCAGAACTCCCCGACACTTCTAAAGAGAGGTCATCCAGGCACCTCCCAAGGAGCATCGCTGTCCGACTCTGAAGATTCCAAGTCCCACCCTGCGGCACAGGCTGCACTGCCAGCCATTAATTCCACTACTGCTGAAGGGCTGCCGCTGCTGGAAAATTAAAAAATCAATATTGCATGGGGGGGTGGGGCAACGGCAAAGAACTTCTCTGTCCCCATTTCATCACCTTCAAACTCTGGATGGTGTATTTTATAAATGCCATTTCCTCTTCACCAGCTAAGTTTCTCTGGGACTTGTCCCGGCTTGCTTTCATGGTAACTCCAAGCACAGGCTGCCAGAACATGTGAGAATCCTGCAGTCACTGAGACTGCTTAATTACCATGCCTGGGGCAGTGGGCAGAAAGTCCCTCTGTCAGAAAGTCTGGAGCTGAAATCGGAGCTGATGGGCTTTGCAGCCACACATCCCCGAGAAACACCCAGCACTCTTGTCTTCTCAGAAAGCGGTTTCTCATGTCTGAGCCACCCAGGGAGCTGTTTGGAGCTACATTTTTGTTTTGTTTTGTTTTTTGAGACAGAGTCTCATTCTGTCATCAGGCTAGAGTGCAGTGATGTGATCTTGGCTCACTGCAACCCCCGCCTCCTGGGTTCAAGCGATTCTCCTGCCTCAGCCTCCCGAGTAGCTGGGATTACAGGCACCTGCCACCACGCCCAGCTAATTTTTGTATTTTTAGTAGAGACGGGGTTTCACCATGTTGGCTAGCATGGCCTCGATCTCTTGACCTTGTGATCCACCTGCCTCAGCCCCCCAAAATGCTGGGATTACAGGCATGAGCCACCGCACTCGCCGGAGCTACGTTTTTTGAAGAGCGGGGCTCCACTTTTGTTCCCAAATCTCATGCAGCAAACTCTTCTGCTTGCTCCATGAACACAGGGGAAGGAGGGAAGACATGCTTCCATTTCCTTGTTCATTCAGAAAATACGCATTGGTTCACCGAGTTTGCAGAGAACACTGTGAGTCACCGAGGTGCTACAGGGCAGATGCTCTGATATTTTCTCAGTTAGTGGCGCTCCTAGAGCCTCAGTCATTTTTCTCATGGCACCCTAGGGCCAAAAGAAATCCCAAACCATTCCATTTATTAAATAGTTAGGGCCAGGCAATTTACTAAGTATGTGTGTTCTAACAACATAATAGCCAATTGAAAAAATAATACATGTACCCTGAAAGAAAAAAACACGTTTCATTTTGTTCTTTTTTGTTTGAGACAGGGTCTCGCTCTGTCACCCAGGCTGGAGTGCAGTGGTGCAATCTTGGCTCACTGCAACCTGTCTCCTGGGTTCAAGGGATCCTCTGACCTCAGCCTCCCTAGTAGCTGGGATTACAGGCACTTGCCACCATACCCGGCTAATTTATATATTTTTTATAGAGATGGGGTTTCACCATATTGCCCAGGCTGGTCTTGAACTCCTGAGCTCAAGCAATACACCTGCCTGAGCCTACCAAAGTGCTGGGATTACAGGCGTGAGCCATTGCACCTGGCCTTCATTTTGTTCTTAAATAATCACAAGGACTTAGAACATGTGTGCCTACTGCACCAATCCTCCAATCTTGAACTCAGACTGGGCTCCGTCACCCTCGTTTCCTGCACTGCTCTTGGTAGTACTTGCTTTTTAATCATAGCAACTGCCAATACCCAGTTTCACAAAGAAATGCTGTCATCCGAGGGAATGTAGCAGAATGGAATGTTGAAACTGACTATCTTGAGCTAGTAGTTCACCCAGGGTCTGACAGACGTTGCTGTGTTTTCCTTGAAACTTCAGACTATCCTTCAGCACCCCTGTGACTTCACTGCAGCAGCCCAGAGTGGCTCAGCCGCACCGTTTGGGAACTGTGGGCACCAAGTCTGTCACTTCATGAGCCCTGACCATGTGCTTTGTGTAGCTAACTAACTAAGGTATGTGATCTCACTGGATGCTCCCCCCAACCATTTGGTTAGTTCTACTGTCACATCCTCCTTTTACAGACCAGGACATGAATGCACAGCAACGTTAAGGCACTTTGTTTAAGATGCCAAGCAGACCCAAGACTCACTCAGGCACTGTGCAGCAGAGGACATCATCTTCATGCTCCCAGCACAGTCCAAGGACCGAGGTTCCAGTCCAGGCTCTGCTACTCACTAGCTGTGTGTCCTCTTTTGAGCTTCTCAGCTTCTCTGGTCTCTGAGCTACATCTACTGTTTGTGCCCTGCAAAGATTATGGTAGCTTCAGGCAGCTCTTTTGCAAATGGATGGCCTTAATGGCAAGGGATTAAACATAAATGGAGAAGGCGCGGTGCTGACCCAGAAGCAAAACCTTTCCTGGTAAGGGAAAGAGATGATGGGAGAAAAAGAGAGGAGGGTAACCAAAAAGGTTCCAAGGGCAGGCCCTGGAGCAAGACTTTTAGGACCGGGGACAAGTCACAGGACTTTGGGACTGGACACCCTTAGCCCACTGCCCAGCCAAGCTTGCTCGAGCATATTGACTGTTGGCCTGGGGCTGACGATGATGATGATGTTTTTTCCTTAAATAATCGAGTTCAAAATGGATGGGAAAATGGGTGCTGCACGATTAGGGCTTTTAGTCATAATTGCTCAAAAATAATAATAAACACCCAGCAGCCTCTTTAATTACTCAGCAGTGCTTCTTTTCTTTTCATTAGACATTTCCATTTGCTCATGATGGTATTGCAGAGTGTTTATCAATGCTAATGATACCATTCTCCAGAGCCCTATTTTGTCTTAAGGGCTGTAAGTGAAATTGTTAAGAAATAAATTTCCTATGTAACAATACATCACAAAGGAAAGCGAACAGAACAATAGCCAGGGCCTTCTCCCGGCTAATAGGGATGTCACTTGCTGGGGCCTTGCAATCCATGAGGCCTGAGCATCTGGGTTTCCTTGCTGTGCCCAAGAGTGGGCATCTAAGAGTCCCCTGCACAAGAGGGAGACCCACCATCTTGGAGGGTGAGAGGAATGAAGATGAGATTATAGCCACGTGGGTCTGGGTCCCAGCTCTGCCACTTACTAGCAAATCAGGAAGGAATGTTCCCCCAGGGCCTGAGGAAAGCCTTGTTCTCTCTGGACCTTAATTCTCAGGGACAGATTGGGGCACTTGCACCGGAAGGTCTAGGAACCTCACCGGGCTTGCTCCAAGGGTAAGTACTACAGGACCTCATAATGAGAGGTAGCACGGCAGAGTGCTCAAGAGTGGCCACCCTGGCTTCAGACTCCCTGTGTTTGCATCCCAGTTCTGCCCTTTTCCGGCTGAGTGACACAAGGCAAATTACAAGAGACTCTGCCTGTGTTTCCCCATCAGTAAAATGGCAATCACAGGGGTACATGTACTAGGGTTACTGTGAGGACGGAAGGAATTAGAACATGTCAAGGACACGGGGTAAGAATGCAGTCCATCCTAAAAAGCCTCGAAAGCTTGGCCTTGTGGGAAGGGGCTGTCTTTGGGGTTATCTGAACGGGCTTTTTTGGGAGTCCCCTCCTTCACATGAATCTTTTGGTTTGGTTGGAGTCTCTGGAACAGAGGCTTCCAATCTTCTTTCCGGAGGGGTCTGTCCAGGAAGGAGATTGTCTAGGGGTCTGTCAGACAGCTGCTCTCACCTGCTTCCTCGGTCCTTTTCACTAACGATTATATAGTCATCTAACTACTGTCAACGAGTAATAGATATTCTCTCCTTCACTTGTTTAGATTATTTGCTGAAATAACCTCTCAAAAGAACCTCTCAAAATAAAAGGTTAACAAGAGCCTATATCTTACATTTTTCTTCTCTCTATCTTCTTAGAAGATAGCTATTAAAACCTGTTCTTTTTCTGCCTTGTTAAACACACTTCAACCTTGGTGGAATGGTAGATGGGTGTATTTCAGGATCTAAAGCTCTGCAAATGTATGATCAGCTCATAAGTACAGGTGCTCAGAAGCAGGTAGACAATCATGCTTTTTACTCTGTAAGAGTATCTTTAAAATTCTCATGAATTTTCCCCCAGAAGTAAAGCCAGTCCTCCCCCAGAAATAAAATTAAATGTGCATAGTCTAAAGCCTTTTTATTGTGGTAGGATATATATATAACACAATTTGCCATTGTAAACATTTTAAATGTACAATTCAGAGGCATTATTTACATCCACAATGTTGTGAAATGATCACGACTATTTCCAAAATGTTCTCATCACCCCGAACTGAAACTCTGTAACTGTTAAGCAATAACTTCATTCCTGCATCTCTCTCAACCCCAGGTAACCTCAAATCTTTCTTTTTGAGACAAGGTCTCATTCCATCATCCAGGTAGGAGTGCAGTGGTGTGATCATAGCTCACTGCAGCCTGGAAATCCTGGGCTCAAGCAATCCTCCCACCTCCGCCTCCTCGAGTAGCTGGGACTATAGGTGCATGTTAATTGCACCTGGATGACTTTGTTTTTTGTAGACACGTGGTCTGTCTATATTTCCTATGCTGGTCTTGAGCTCCTGGCCTCAAGGAGTCCTCCCACGTTGGGTCTTTCAAAGTGCTGGGATTATGGGCATGAGCTATTGCACTTGGCTCAATCTACTGTCTATTAATTTGCCTATCATAGATAATTCTTATAAGCAGAACCATACAATATTTGTCCTTTTGTGTCTGCCTTATTTCACATAGAATGCTTTTAAGATTCATCCATGTTGTGGTATGTATCCGAATTCCATTCATTTTGATCACAAAACAATATTCCATTGTATGTATACACACTTTGTGTATTTATCCATCTTCTGATGAACACCGGGATATTTCTACCTTCTAGCTATTGTGAATAATGCTGCATTGACATTCAAGTTAAAAAAAAAAAAAAAAGAATGCAGACCATCAATGAAGTGCAAACGCTCATGATCAAAAGAGATACTTTATGGGCTGGGCGCGGTGGCTCATGCCTGCAATCCCAGCACTTTGGGAGGCTGTGGAGGGTAGATCATGAGGTCAGGAGTTGGAGACCAGCCTGGCCAATATGGTAAAACACTGTCTCTACTAAAAAGACAAAAATTAGCTGGGCGTGGTGGCAGATGCCTGTAATCCCAGCTACTTGGGAGGCTGAGGCAGGAGAATCGCTTAAACCCAGAAGGCAGAGGTTGCAGTCAGCCGAGATCACACCACTGCACTCCAGTCTGGGCAACAGAGCAAGACTCTGTCTCTAAATAAATAAATAAAAAGATACTTTATGAGAGCGGCCAGCCAACTCTTTCTCTGAAGGGCTGGTAATAAAAAGTTGGGCTTTGCAGGCCACATGCAGCCTCTGTCATCTCAGTGATAGATGATACAGGAACGAATGGGCATGGTTGTGTTCCAATAAAGCTTTATACTCCCCACATTTGAATTTCCTATAATTATCAAGTTATGAAATAGGCAGGTATGCCTCTTTTGATTTTTCCCAACCGTGGCAAAATTATTCTCAATAATTTCCAAGTTATTCAAATTTTTCAAAAACATTATTCACAGCATTATTCACAATAGCCAAAAGAACTACCCCAGTGTTCATCAGAAGATGGATAAACAAAATTTGTATACCCACAATGGAATATTATTTACCCATAAACACAAATGAGATTCTGATACATGCCACGACATGGGTGAATCTTAAAAATGTTATACTATGTAAAATGAAACAGACACACAAGGACAAATATTGGATGATTCTGCTTATAAGAAGAATCATACAATAATGGGGTTACAAAAAGAAACCCATCATCGGCCACATGGAAACAGGGTGTAGGTAGTTTGCACCCCCTGCTTTATAAAGGGCCTTCGCGTTATTGTTTAGTCAGTGAGGTCCCTGGTGTGAAACAAGCTCCCTTTTCTCTCATTCACCACTTCCAGCCAATGACGACAGCAAAGGGAAATACTAGAGGACAGAGAGCCCTCAGCACGGCCCTGACTCTAACGGTGAACGCTTCCCCATTGGAATCACGAGCCACTGACAACATGAAGACCTGCATTCACATGCCTTCCTGTCTGGAATTCCCTGCCCTTCCCTGGGGTTCCCCTCCCGTCTGGAATTCCCTGCTCTTCCCTGGGGTTCCCTTCCCGTCTGGAATTCCCCGCTCTTCCCTGGGGTTCCCTTCCCATCTGGAATTCCCCGCTCTTCCCTGGGGTTCCCCTCCCATCTGGAATTCCCTGCTCTTCCCTGGGGTTCCCTTCCCGTCTGGAATTCCCTGCTCTTCCCTGGGGCTCCCCTCCCATTTGGAATTCCCTGCCCTTCCCTGGGGTTCCCTTCCCGTCTGGAATTCCCCGCTCTTCCCTGGGGTTCCCTTCCCGTCTGGAATTCCCCGCTCTTCCCTGGGGTTCCCTTCCTGTCTGGAATTCCCTGCTCTTCCCTGGGGATCCCCTCCCATTTGGAATTCCCCGCTCTTCCCTGGGGTTCCCTTCCCATCTGGAATTCCCCGCTCTTCCCTGGGGTTCCCTTCCTGTCTGGAATTCCCCGCTCTTCCCAGGGGCTCCCCTCCCGTCTGGAATTCCCCGCTCTTCCCTGGGGTTCCCCTCCCGTCTGGAATTCCCTGCTCTTCCCTGGGGTTCCCTTCCCATCTGGAATTCCCTGCTCTTCCCTGGGGTTCCCCTCCCATCTGGAATTCCCTGCTCTTCCCTGGGGTTCCCTGACAGTGAAGAGCATTGCTCTGTGGACCGCACAGTTCATACGACATCTCACAAAACCCATTAGGGTCAGGTATAAAAGCATTGAGTGGAACCAGTTAACGTGGAGGGACGAAAGCCGGGCTATAAGCCGGCTGAGGGAACAGTGAGGGGGTCTGCAGAGCTCAGTGCTCCAAGGTGCAGGTCTTGGATAAATCCCTGCTTTACTACAGATGCTCAGTTGGATCCCAAGGAACGCAACCAGATAGCAAGGTCCACTGCGTCTCCTTGGGTCTCTGTGAAGCCAGAGATAGGCTGATCTTGTCCCCGTTTCTTTGCTGTCCCTCATTGTCTTCACAGGCCCCAGACGTGGGCAGGGACCAAAGGTATTCAGTGATGGAGCCCTTTCCCCATCCTGATCCACGTGCTGCGAAGCACACTCGAGGTGGGGGATGGGCAGGAAAGCCTCATGGATAGGGTCAAGGGTCACACCAGGGACACTCTCCATCTGTCACCTAGGAGGCTCTCAGGAAGCGGCAGCTTCCCAATCATCACCTACGGATACCTGAATAAGTAACCTTTGGAAAATTCTAAAACAGCCTGTGGTCATCCTAAAAGGAAACTTTATGGAGTGCTTCAGTGTAGGCCAAACTCACATGCTCACTCACCTAATCCTCACCAAGACCTTTATGAGACAAGGAAGACTAATGCCCCATTGTACAGACGAGGACACTGAGGTCTGGGGGGCTTCAGGAATTCGTTCCAGGTGATAAAGTTGGTGAGATGCCAGAGGCTGGATTGGGTGGCTGTAAGTGTAAGGCTAGGCTGCTGTCCTCATGGGTATATCCAAGCCTCGGCAAAAGCAACGCTCCTGCCAGGGAAAAAGCCTCCAATACAGGAAGCCAAGTGTCTTGTAATTTGACACTGATAGGAACTGGCTGCATTCGAATCCTCTGAGGACAAGCTGCTAAAATTCAGGTCCCCAGGCGCCATCCTAGGCGACCCGAGTAAGCATCTCTGGGGTGACTACACACTTAGATCATCATTAGTAATCATGCAATTAACTAATTCAGGTTCACCCACCCATGGCCTGTTAGGAACTGGGCCGCACAGCAGGAGGTGAGTAGCAGGTGAGTGAGCAAGCGAAGTTTCATCTGTATTTGCACCCACTCGCGATCGCTTATGTGACCACCTAAGCCCCGCCTCCTGTCAGATCAGCAGCGTCAGAGTCTTTTTTTTTTTTTTTTTGAGACGGAGTTTTGCTCTTGCTACCCAGGCTGGAGTGCAGTGGCACAATCTTGGCTCACGGCAACCTCCACCTCCCAGGTTCAAGAGATCCTCCTGCTTCAGCCTCCTGAGAAGCTGGGATTAAAAAGGTGCATGCCACCATGCCTGGCTAATTTTTGTATTTTTTTAAATTAATTTTTTTATTATACTTTAAGTTCTGGGATACATGTGCAGAATGTGCAGGTTTGTTACACAGGTTTACATGTGCCATGGTGGTTTGTTGCATGCATCACCCTGTCATCCACATTAGGTATTTCTCCTAATGCTCTCCCTCCCCTAGCCCCCCACCCCGCAACAGACCCCGGACTGTGATGTTCCCCTCCCTGTGTCCATGTGTTCTCACTGTTCAACTCCCACTTTTGAGTGAGAACATGTAGTGTTTGGTTTTCTATTCTTGTGTTAGTTTGCTGAGAATAATGGTTTCCAGCTTCATCCATGTCTCTGCAAAGGACATGAACTCATCCTTTTTTGTGGCTGCATACTCTTCCCTGGTGTATATGTGCCACATTTTCTTTATCCAGTCTACTACAGGCAACCTACAGAATGGGAGAAAATTTTTGCAATCTATCCATCTGACAGAGAAGAATAAAACTGGCCTTAGACTTGAACCCAGGGCTTCCTGAATCAGGATGCTTTCCAGTGTTCCCTGCCCCTCCTGATGAATTAGTTCGGTGGCTCCCAACCCTCCTGGCACCAGGGATGGGTTTCATGGGAGACAATTTTTCCACAGACAGGGGCCAAGTGGGGGATGGTTTCCAGAATCTACAAGGAACTTAAACAAATTTACAAGAGAAAAACAACCCCATCAAAAAGTGGGTGAAGGATATGAGCAGACACTTCTCAAAAGAAGACATTTATGTGGTCAACAAACTTATAAAAAAAGCTCATCACCACTGGTCATTAGAGAAATGCAAATCAAAACCACAATGAGATACCATCTCATGCCAGTTAGAATGGCGATCATTAGAAAGTCAGGAAACAACAGATGCTGGAGAGGATGTGGAGAAACAGGAATACTTTTACACTGTTGGTGGGAGTGTAAATTAGTTCAACCATTGTGGATGACAGTGTGGCAATTCCTTAAGGATCTAGAACCAGAAATACCATTTGACCCAGCAATTTTATTACTGAGTATATATACCCAAAGGATTATAAATCATTCTACTATAAAGACACATGCACATATATGTTTATTGCAGCACTATTCACAATAGCAAAGACTTGGAACTAACCTAAATACCCATTAATTTTTGTATTTTTAGTAGAGATGGGGTTTTACCATGTTGACCAGGCTGGTCTCGAACTCCTGACCTCAGTTGGCCAGGCTGGTCTCGAACTCCTGACCTCAGATGATCTTCCCGCCTCAGCCTCCCAAAATGCTAGGATTATAGGCATGAGGCACCATGCCAGCATTAGATTATTATAGGGGCATGAACCCTGTTGCAAACTGTGCATGTGAGGGGTCTAGATTTCTCAGTCCTCATGAGAATCCAATGCCATCTGTCACTGTCCCCCATTACCCCTAGATGAGACTTTTTGTTGTTTTTTTTTTTTTTTAGACAGAGTCTCACACTGTCGCCTAGGCGGGAATGCAATGGCATAATCTTGGCTCACTGCAACCTCTGCCTCCCAGGTTCACGCAATTCTCCTGCCTCAGCCTTCCAAGTAGCTGGGATTACAAGTGCACACCTCCACATTGGGCTAATTTATTGTGTTTTTAGTAGAGATGGGGTTTCACTATGTTGGCCAGACTGGTGGTCTTTAACTCCTGACCTCATGATCCTCCCACCTTGGCCTCCCAAAGTGCTGGGGTTACACACATGAGCCACTGCATCTGGCCAAGTTAAGACTGTTTAGTTGCAGGAAAACAAGCTCAGGTTCCCACTGATTCTACATAACGGTGAGTTGTACAATTATTTCATTATCTATTACAATGCAATGACAGAAATAAAGTGTGTAATAACTGTAATGTGCTCGAATCATCCTGAAACAATCCCCCCGCACTTGGCCCTTGTCCATGGAAAAACTGTCTCCCATGAAACCCATACCTGGTGCCAAGAAGGTTGGGGGCCACTGAACTAATTCATCAGGAGAGGCGGGGGACACTGGAAAGCATCCTGAGTCAGGAAGCCCTGGGTTCAAGCCCAAGGCCTGTTTTGTTCTCTGCGTCTGCATCTCACTGCCCAGTGCTGGGTTATCCAACAGGTGGACTGAGCATAAGAAAGAGAGAAAAACACATTTTGGGGGAAAATTTAATATTCTTTCTCTGGAGCCAGGTGCCCGTGTCTGAGTGCTGGCATCACCACAGAGGGACGGCCTTGGACAGGCAGCTTCTCCTGTTTGTATCTAACCAGGCTGTCTTCAAGATTAAATGAGTTCCTACACGTTCTCAAAGCTAAGCGTGCATGAGAGGCAGCTGCAGGATGTGTTGCAATCCAGATTCCCGGAGTTTCTGATTCAGCAGATCTGGGGTGGGGCCTCAGAATCTGCATGTCTCGTAAGTTTCCAGAGGATGCAGATGTTGCTGGTCTGGGGAGCCCACTTTGAGAAGTACAAGTACAGGTAGATAGTTCAGACAGTGTCTCACCTCCAGGAATTCCAGTTCATTGCTACCTAAGTGTTCACTGCTTTTGCTGTTGTTCCATGTAGGGGACACCACAATCTTTGCAGGGCTTGCAGCTATTTTTTGTTTTGTTTCGTTTTTTGAGACAGAGTTTCACTCTTGTTGCCCAGGCTGGAGTACAATGGCGCAATCTCAGCTCACTGCAGCCTCCGCCTCCTAGGTTCAAGTTATTCTCCTGCCTCAGCCTCTCGAGCAGTTGGGATTACAGGCATGCACCACCACGCCCAGCTAATTTTTGTGTTTTTAGTAGAGATGGGGGTTTCACCATGTTGGCCAGGTGGGTCTTGAACTCCCGACCTCAGGTGATCTGCCCTCCTCGGCCTCCCAAAGTGCTGGGATGACAGGCATGAGCCACCGCGCCCAGACTGGGCTTGCAGCTTCTAAAGGCCTTCATACAACCCAGCCAAGCCCACAAACACTCGAGGAAGGATGACTTTGGACAGGCTCTGGAAGGAAAATCAAGACTGAGGGAAGCACGGAGGACACACTTGGATCCCTGGGGGAGTGCGCACACCTGGAGGCTGCTCCACACCTGCTGGGATGCCGGAAACACGTCTCCCAGGGGACGCTTCCTCCCGGCGGGGAATAGGGACAATTAGTCGCCCCTGGTCACCAGAGCCTTCCTCAGCTTGCACGAGTCCCACGTGGGCTACGATTCTCCCAGTTGTTTTGCGGGGTGTACATCTGCTTCTCCCAAGCACCAGCTGTCTGTGCCCAGCTGGGAGCTGCTTCCTCGGCGAGAGCCTGGATACCTCCACACAAGGGTTTGTCACAGGCCCTTTTGGAACCCCTGTGGGTGGCCTTTCCTGCAGAACCAACGCATCTGAAGCCTCATTCACAGAGCCAGTGCCAGGAGGTGAGGCTGGCATTCAGGACTCCTCCCCGACCTCTGACTGGCTTAAATGTGTAAACTGTCACCAACACAGACATTCACAGTTTGGGAGCAGAACTGAAGCCAAGAGATAACAGCGTTTAGCACAACCTACATGCGCCCCATGACTCTACTCAGCAGCTTTGAACCCATCTGCCTCCCTCCCCTAATTAGCAGGGCCTCCCACCTGCTACTCAAAGAGCGGTCCAGGGACCAGCAACATCAGGATGACAGGGAGCCTGCTGGACTTGCAGAGGCTCAGTCACCCCAGACCTATTGAACCAGGATCTGCATTTTCACAAGATCCCAGGAGGCTTTGACAGCACTTTAAGAGCTGAGCTAAGGGAGGCTCAGGTTGACTGTATTGGGGAAAGCAATCAGGAAAAATGGGGACTCTGGGGTTCTGAGTTTGAATCTTGACTCAACTTCACTGGGCAATGAACGTGAGCAACGTTAGCCTCTGTCTGCATATTTAGCCTCTGTCTCCTCATCTGTAAAAGGGAAACAGTGATGCTATGGCTGTTCAAAGGCTTACATTTATTCCTGAATGTATATTTGAGTGTCTGTTATGTGCTGGGAACCATGAGAGGGACAAGAGATATAAAAGGAGAAAAGAAGGCCAGGCGCGGTGGCTCACGCCTGTAATCCCAGCACTTTGGGAGGCCGAGGCAGGCAGATCACCTGAGGTCAGGAGTTCGAGACCAGGCTGACTAACATGAAGAAACCTCGTCTCTACTAAAAATACAAAATTAGCCAGCGTGGTGGCACATGCCTGTAATCCCAGCTACTCAGGAGGCTGAGGCAGGAGAATCGCTTGAACCTGGGAGGCAGAGGTTAAGGTGAGCTGAGATCACGCCATTGCACTCCAGCCTGGGAAACAAGAGTGAAACTCTGAAAAAGACAGCCCCACCCTCATGAAACTTATGGTTAATTAGTGGAATAATGAATCAAAGAATTACACAAATAAATGTTAGATGACAACTGTTTAAATGTCACAAAGGAGAGGTACAGAATGCCACCGGGGACCTAAGGAAGAGGGGGTCCCAGGTTGGCTCCCCTGAAGAAGTGGTATCTGCATTGACGCAATGAAGAGCAGATGAAGGTGAGGAGGGAGAAAAATGTTCCAGACTGGTGATAATATTTGAAATGGGAGCACCTGGCACACAGGAGGCACCCAGTGAGGGAGAGGGAATATGCACTAGTTAGCTATAGCTATGTAACAGATCAGCCCCAGTGGCCCCAGATTGAGAGTTAAAATTCAGTGTGTGGTGATATTACTTCCTCTGGTAAATTACAAGAGGCATGAAGGAGGAAGTCCTGTTTATACTGATTTTCACAACCGTCTCTTATGTGCCTTGTACTAATGGGAGTCAATAAATACTTCTGAGTACCTTTTTCTCTCTCCTCAAGTTTCCTGGTCATTTTCTTCCCATTAACTAATACTGGGGATGCTGGGAGGTGCAGGCAGTAACCTGACTTCTTTCCGACTTGATGGGGAAGTGAAAATTGATGAACCAAAGTGAGGAAGGGCAGAAGGGAGTTTGTGAAGTAATTGAAAAACCAGCCAGACCATGGAAGAATTATAAATAGAAGGCTCAATTCCACTGCAGCCCATCGAAGCCAACGGGGCAACCCGCGGAAGGGATGGGGGAAGCAAACTCCAAAAGACCCGGGTTGGAAACAAATTGATTTTAATGGAACATTGCAGTTCTGGAGAAAAATGGGAACACCAAGTAGAAATAACAGCTCAGGCAATAAATTGGTGGAAGTGTCATCCAGGCACAAAATGGAGAAGAAGGAACCAGAGGAGCAATTGGTTTAATTTTTTAGATTAATTGTGAGCCGTCAATAATGTGACTCATTCAGGGACCCAGAGGCGTCTAAGCTATGCTGAGTAATCTACTTAGGTTGGTAATTATTGTTTGTATTCATGGAATTAAGGCCACAAAAAGGTGGTTTAGAGAAAGCCCCACAGAGCAAGGGGACTCTAATCCCAGCTCTCCCACCGCCGCATCTGTGCCCTGGAGTGAGGCATGGATATTGTGGATACTGTACAGAGGATAAGAAAAACATCTTTCCATCATTCCTGACGTTGTGGCAGATTCGCTGCCCATTTCAAAGAATTCACTTTTTCCCCTACCCTGTTTTTATTCCCTTTAATTCAACACATTGGTTGGGGGATTTGAAAAGCGCATGAAAGAACAAATAAGAAAATAATCGTGTATCTGCTCGCCACCCAGAATTCATCACTGTTAGCACCTTGCCCTGTGCGCTTTCTTTGTTTGTGGCTTTTAAGAAAAATCACACTGTTGTTGTTGTAAAAATGCAATGTGCTCCTTTTAAATAAATCAATGAATGCAGAACGTTACAAAGCTGAAGGTACAAAGCTGGTCCCCAATTCTGCAATTTTCAGGGGACGTCATTGCAGGCATCTGTCCATGTTCATGTGTGGACAGAAAGTTCACGAGAGCAGGGGTTTATTCTCTTTCCATCACCTCTGTGTTTCCAGTACCCACAACAGTATCTGGCAAATAGGAGGTGCCCAGTAAAATATTTACTGAAAAACTGGCTGAATCAACCATCTGCATCAGTCAAAGCTGTATCACAGGAAAACTAGCTTTTGGGATCATGAGCCATATTCCTACGTAGTTTAGAGTCACTGCACCCCCACTCCCACCCCACTGACGTTTACCCACAGGGGCACTCCAGTGGGAAAAGCAGAGACGGATGCAGGATTCAGAGGGCTGAAACTGATGCTGAGGCAGGCAGGGGGAGGGCCAACTGCGAAGGGCCTTTTGTACCAGGCGGTAGAGTTCCAATGTTCCACTATTTCTTTCTCTTTCCCCGTCATGGCCGTAGAGACACGTGATCATCTTTGTACAGCTCACTTGTGTTAAACTCATGAGTCTCAGTGAGGCCACAGGCCATGGTCAACCCAGCTCAAGCCACCCCAGGTTCCACCCATGGCTGTCCCGGGACACACGGCACCCCTGCTATGCCTGCTTGGTCTGCTGTCACAGTTGGGGGGCTCTGATGGCTGCATTTAAGGTAGGGCTCAGACCAGGCTGTAAGAAGACCCCTCTGGGGACAGTGTGGGGGCAGACAGCAGGTAAAAGGACTGGGAGTCAGGATTAGGATCTCTTTGCAATAGCTATATTAGAAGATGACCCCTTGACTATGGTGCAGCAGCAGGGTCAAGAGGAGGAAATGGAGATTTTATCTTTATTTTGAGACAGGGTCTCGCTCTGTCACCCGGGGCAGAGTGCAGTGGTACGATCGTAGCTCAGTGCTGCCTTGACCTCCTGGGCTTAAGCACTCCTACCGCCTCAGCCTCTCAAACAGCTGGAAAAACAGGTGCACACCACCATGCCCAGCTAAGCTTTAAAAAAAAATTTGTAGACGTGGGATCTCACTATTTTGCCTGGGTTGGTCTCAAACTCTTCAAGTGATCCTCCCACCTCAGCCTCCCAAAGTGTTGGGATTATAGGCATGGGCCACTGCACCCTGCTAAACGGAGGTGCTTAAATGATGCCTGGGATTTGCTTCAAACTCACGTTGGAACAGGGGCTGGGGAAGGGAGGCCAGGTGTGGATGGAGCAAGACTGGCCAAGGTTGACGGTGACTGGGACGGATGATTATGGGGCATCAGGGCAGTCACTCTACTGGGCTGCTGACTTCCCTGCATGTTTGAAATTCTCCACCATGGAATGCAAAAGAGACAGAGAGAGGTACCAAGTAACAGACAAAGTCAAGTAAATTTTATTTTGCAAAGGCATGCTCATTGGGAAAAGAACATCACCAATCCAGAGTGTGGGTTGTGGCGAGTGTCAGGGCCTCACCCCTGCCCATAACACCCTCTTCCTCCTCCTCAGGCAGCCGCCCTGCTAGCGATGACCAGAACAGATCCTTCCAAACCTTTTTCTACAAATGTACCAATATCTATCTGGCTACATAACATTTTGAAAGAACACTTTTTCATGTTTATTGAAAACAAAACAAGGTTACAACGAACGTTTATTTCTTCTCATCCAACAAACAAACCGTGACCCTGAACAATGTTCTTCTTCTGGGTTTTAAATGGAATTTTTTATGTTAATTATATAAACTATTATGATAATTTAATGACCTGAGAATGCTGCGATGTTTAAGAGTTGTGAAGCACCTAATTTCTTTTAATAACAATATCACATTTGCCCTGTAATGGAGATATAATTTTATTCTACAAAGTGGATCATCACATATTAAAGGGCATATGGAAATTTGCTTAAATGTAACTGTTTCCTGGTCATCTTTCCATGTCTATGTGGCTCAATCCTCTCCATTTTTTATTTTTTATTCTATTTTTTTTTTGAGGGAGACTCTCACTCCAGTGCACAGGCTGGAGTGTAGTGGTGCAGTCTCGGCTCACAGCAACCTCTGCCTCCTGAGTTCAAGCAATTCTCCTACCTCAGCCTCCCAAGTAGCTGGGATTACAGGTATGTTCCACAATGCCTGGCTAATGCCTGGCTAATTTTTGTATTTTTAATAGAGACGGGGTTTCATCATGTTGGCCAGGCTGGTCTCGATCTCCTGACCTCAAGTGATCCACTTGCCTCAGCCTCCCAAAGTGCTGGGATTACAGGCGTGAGTCACTGTGCCTGGTCTATTCCTCACCATTTTTAACAACCTCACAGTATGCCCTAGTATATGTATTTGTACTTACTTATCCAGTTCAAAGTGCTGAGGGATTGATATACAGTTATGATTTCAATTTACCTTACAATAAACAATGCTGTGCTAGGGGTCTTGTATAGAAATCTCTGCATACAATCTGCTCAGTAGTTTTGAAAATCCAGAAACGTGTTGGAAATCTGAAGAGACATCACCAAGATGCCTTTCAAATGGACGGTACTGGCTTGTACCTCTGCTGTCAGCACTGGCATGTCATCCTTAAGGTAAACACTCCACATAACCAGACCTTGAATATGGACAAGGCTGCCTTCAAAGTTCCCGTCTGGCCAGTTTCACAGTTGCACAGGTGTATGAGTCCGTTCGCATGCTATTAATAAAGACACACCTGAGACTCAGTAATTTATAAAGAAATGTAATTGACTCTCAGTCCAACATGGCTGGGCAGGCCTCAGGAAACTTACAATCATAGCAGAAGGAGAAGCAAACGTGTCCTTCCCACGGCAGCCGCAAGAAGTGCAGACTGAAGGTGGGGAAAAACCTCTTATAAAACCGTCAGATCTCAAGAGAACTCCCTCACAAGCACGAGAACAACATGGAGGTAACTGCCCCCATGGTTCAATTACCTCCCATCGGGTCCCTCCCATGACATGTGGGGATTACGGGAACTACAAAGCAAGATGAGATTTTGGTGGGAACCAAACCGTATCAATAGGGCTTTGCGGTTCTCTGTTAGAGGCAGCATCAACACCACTGCCCAAGCCTCCTGTGGCCTGAAGCACCCTAAATAGATAGTGCTCTGTGCAATAAGAAGTGCCTGACTCCATATAAAGGGTACAAAGAGAGGCAGGTGCCAAGCCAGAACTGTAAATGCCACTTGATGGCAAACAGGCCAGAGGATCTCCACCCGCACTCACTGGGGAGACAACAGAAAAATGCCTTCAAAAGTGGTGAGGAAGGCTGGGCGTGGGAGCAGCCCCAGGTACTTGGGAGGCTGAGGAGGGAGAATCACTTGAAACTGGGAGGCTGAGGTTGCAGTGAGCCAAGATCCTGCCACTGCACTCCAGCCTGGGCGACAGAGTGAGACTCCATCTCAAAAAAAAAAAAAAAGTGACAAGGAAGCAGCAAGCGAAAACAGGAAAGACTGCCAATGTGAGTGAAGGGCAGCCCGTGAAAATGGTAAGAGGGGCAAAGATGGGAAATGGAAAAGGAGATTGCACAGAAAGTTAAGCAAAGAAAAAATATTGCAAGAACGCGAGGCAGGAAAGGTCAGCAACAGAAGATGGTTTATCAGAGACAGCTAGCAAAAGTAATTTACTGACGGCACAGGTAGATGCCCTAAATTAAATTTATTCCTGGCCTCCATAAGAAGGCAGGTTTCAGAATGAGGCAAGAACCTTTTGGGGCAAGACTCAGAGTGGCATTTGACAACCAAGACAGTATACATTAGGGACTTGGAGGCATTTGGGGTGTCACTGGGAACCCTGAGGACAGCTCGGACTGAAATAAGGGGGCTGCCCAGTCTTGCCCCATGACTGAAGATATTCTCAGAAGCAAGGAAGGGAAATGGAATCTTTCTTTTCTCCAAGTTAAAGCTACACCAAGTAGGCACTGAGGGTGGCATTCACGACGAGTGCCACCTCCCAGTGGACCCTCTTGTCACGTTAAGAAGTGGCACAAGCTCTGGACTCTCAGGCCTGGGCTCTGCTCTCCCATTCACTTGCTGGCTGGCTTGAGAAATATCCCTTAAATCCCCGGAGCGTTAGCTGTGTCATCTACACAGGTGGAGAAGGTGCCTCGCTGGCTTGCTGCCCCCTGTCCCTCCCTCTCCTTCTTGTCCAATCCACTCCAGTTCCTCTAATTTCCCTCTTGTTTCCCAAACATGCTGCAGAGGCTTTGCACTGGCCATCCCCTGTCCCTAGAATGCCCTTCCCAGCACCTGCATGATTCTCTCCCTTCTTTCTCTTTTTTATTTTAAACGGAGTCTCGATCTGTCACCCAGGCTGGAGTGCAGGGGCGGGATCTTGGCTCACCGCAACCTCTGCCTCCCGGGTTCCAGCGATTCTCCTGCCTCAGCCTCCTGAGGACCTGGGATTACAGGCACACGCCATCACATCCAGCTACTTTTTGTATTTTTAGTAGAAACGGCATTTCACCATGCTGGCCAGGCTGATCTCAAACTCCTGACCTCAGGTGATCCACCCACTTTGGCCTCCCAAAGTGCTGGGATTACAGGCGTGAAACACTGTGCCTGGCCTCTTCTCATTTTTGTTCAAATGTCACCTCTCAAAGAGTCTCACTCTAACCACTGTCCTTAAAATTACACTCCCTCCCGTCTTCTTTCCCCACTGTTTCTCCATAGCATTGGCCACCTGCTAACAGACCACTGAATATAGTCCACTTTTGCATTCTATGGCCTGAATTCTCTGCCTAGAATCTAAGCCCCATGAGGGCAGGGGCTTTGTCCTGCTCTATTTTCCTGCCGTGTTCCCAGCACTGAACACGGGTGCCTGACGCACGCGGTGCACTCAACATAAATTTGTTGACTATGGTCAGGGATTGATAACTGAATAATCACGATCACATTCATCATTATTGTATTAATTTGGCCAAGGCTTATTCATTGCCTACTATGTTGTATGCTGGGCATCCTCGCTGCCTTGCAGAAGCTGAGTCTGTGGAAAGACCAGCAAGCTGAGAGTACGTGTGCAAAGTTGAGTGTGGGTCGGTCCCATGGCGACTGAGGGTAGATTGTGATGGGGGCCATCCCAGGTTCCCGCTGTTCTTGGAAACCAGGCCTGCACTCTCAGAGACTCAGACAATCCCAGGCCTCAACTCAGACTGTGAAGTTGAAAAATGTTGACCTTAAACCCCCTACCTTCTCTTTTTACCTCCTGTCAACAAACCAACCCATCCTAACAGGCGCAACTGGGGTGTAGTGGGGTGGTTCTTGCTGTCATGGTGTCCCCTAAGGAACCAGCTCTCCACGTGGCCCTAGGATAAAAGCAGGAAGGAAAGGGTAGGGAGTCACCAGTTTAGGAGTTAAATTAAACCCCAATTCTGTCTTCTCCTTCACTGCTTCTGGTATGTGGGGATCCGGAAGACCAGTGACATTTGCCATATAAGGTCCTTGGCACTGCCCGTGTGTGCTAAACACCTACAGCTTGAAGACCAAGTGGCAGGAGAGACAAATATTTAACAGTCAGCTTAGCGGCTGCACCGAAAGCAAACCAAATGTTAGGGACACATAAAAAGGAGAATCACACATAATTCAGAGAAAATTATTCTTGCAAGAGCCTAAATTTGTGAAAATTGCCAGCAATTCTCTTCCTTTTACTACAAAAAAGATATTGTGATATACGGAAACCCTCCAAAATGGAAAAGTCCCCGCAAGGACGTCAGCCTGCAGGTTGGGGCAAATTTGGTCTGTACTCCCTGAAAAGCCGGTGATTAAGGGGCCATACGAAATGCTGAGTGGAGTCCCGAGGGCATGCTGCCTACCACGGTTTGAATTCACATCAAACGGGAGGTCAAATGTGGTGGCAACATAAACCAGGGAGATGGGCACTTAAGAGAAATGAGCGACATTTTCTTTACAGAGAAATAGAATCAACCATTAGAAGTGGAGACGCAAACAGCTGGAAGAGAGAGCGTGAAGCAATTGAAAATGTGACTGGACGTGAATCGGACTCCCTGGGGGTAATCTGCTTCTTTGTGCTGGCCTGCCGCTGGTGACCAGCAGCCAACGCCATCGGTCTTTGGCGGTGCTACCCTAGTCACCATAGGTGATGGAGGCCAGGCTCTGTGGAGGAAGCCCCTGTCTCAATGGCCCCTGACCAGGTTCTGTTCTCCTTGTATTCTGAACCAAAGACAGCAGGCTGAGAACAGGAGGCAAGATGGTGGCCACTGAACTTGGATTTCCAAAGCCCTGCTGTGAGGTCCGGGACAAACTGTCCTCTTGGGCCCCAGTTTTCCCTTCCATGTCAGCCTGATGGGCCTCTTGGGCCTCAGTTTCCACTGCTGTGTCAGCCCCAAATTCATGTCTACTCTGAACCTCAGAACCTGATTTGGAATGAGGGTCCTTGCAGCCGTAATGAAGGGAAAGGTCCAGATGAGGTCATGCTGGATGAGGACGGGCCCTAAATCCAATGGGAGTGTTCTTCTACCAGCCAGGAGAGGACACAGAGACACACGGTGAGGGGGCCACAGAAGACGGCAGAGATCAGAGCGATGCTGCCACAGCCAAGGAATGCCTGGGCCACCGGAGGCTGGGAAAGGCAGGGAGGAGCCTCCTTTCGAGGTTTTGGAGGAAACGTGGCCCTCCTAATACCTTGATGTTGGACTTGTGGCCTCAAGACGCTCTTTCCAGCTAGAATACAGAATCCAGGAGGATAGAGATGTGTCTTTCTCATTCATCAACACCCTCCCGGCAGCTGGTATGGGAAAGCTCATGCCAGGGTACATGGTTATTAAATGGACAAATGAGATGAATACACTAATCCTTGTGCCCACAGAGTCCACATCCAGTGCGTGGAGGGGGAAGGGAAGGTTATGGGGCGATGATGCTGTGGGCAGCAAGCATGCACATCCCAGGATGACACGGGTAAATCAGAGATGCTTAGGGGAGAGAGCGCTCGCACCTGGTCACGTGTCCAAGGACGTTACCTCTCCCTCCTGCAAGGGGACCTCCCAGCTGGGTCTGGAAGGGCTGGGCTGGAGGAGAAGGCATTCCAGAGGGTGGGGCTGTGTGAGTCAAGTCCCAGAGGCCAGGAAGCATAAGATGCTGCAAGGGCACTGCCAGATGAACACTTGTCCCCCCAGTGGCGACTCTCCCCTTTGACAAACACTGACATAGAAACTTTGACAGGTCAATGGATTTACCAAAGCAAAGTGGGTCAGGGACTGCGGTGGCTAGAGCCATGTCTGGGGTTGGAGGGGATTCAGAGCACAGTTTGCAGAGCGAGGGCCTCGAGGGGAGGACGTGGGTTCACTGGGGACATAGGGAAGGCAGGAAAGGACTGAAATGCCAGCCTTTAAGGTGCTCCACCTGAGGCCTGAGCAGTGGGCTTTGATGACAAGAGTGACCTGCTCAGAGAGCATCTACTGGGGAATTCATCTAGCAGCTGAATCCGGGGTGGATTAGAGGACCAGGCTGCAGACAGGGAGGTTATTGCAGCAGTCCAAGGGGGAAGGATTACGGAGGCCTGATTTCTGGGCGGCAGTGGGAATGGAAAGAAACAGGCAGATGTGAAAAAAGATTGGAAAGGGGAAACAAATCTGCTCGACCGACTGCGTGTCCTCAAGCGAGGGAGAGGACGGAGCTGAAGATGACTTGAAAAATGTGTACTTAGGGAGCGGGGATTTTGGGGAGAAAGCTGCACTGCCTGAATGAGAAACGTCTAGAGGAATCTGTCTCATTCATTTAAATGTGCCATAATCACGACCTACACACTTGCTTTGCAAACAGAGAATCCTGGTGGGAAGCTGAGGCGCCCCTCCAGGGCACACAGGCTCACACACACATACACGTGTACACACGAACACATGCGCACAGATACACATTATTCTTTGTACTCAAGTAGTGGATATTGACACGTGGAAAGCAGTGCCCTACTTGAATGAACCTGAGAGTTTGCTCTTAAAACACTGCTGATGAAGAAATCCAAGCCTTTCAATATTTCAAGGGAGCTGTCACTTCCTTTTATTTGCTGACCACAGTTGATTAAAGACCTTTGGTTGTGTAGCTTTCATCTGCATCCTTAGAAACACTCCCATGTCCATTTTAAGTGTAGAGATGGTTTAAATGTTTAGAAACAAAAATCCAGAACCTTGTCAACCACTGCAGCCTAGGTCTCCCTGATGGAGATTCGGAGCTTTCTAAATTAGAGAGAGTTTCGCTCTCAGGGAAGGCCTTTTAAATACTGACTTAACCCAAAGGGAAAAGAACATGAAGCTACGATACTTTTAGTTCAATCAGAAAAATGGTTCTGACTGCACACTCGCTGCAGAGACTTTCAGGGTAAAGGAAAAATATCAACCTGCATTAGGCCCTAAGAGGTGATACGGTCCTCAGAGAAAAATGCTCTCAGGATGGGAAACATCCATTACTGGCTCATCTGCCAGCCCCGTCCACCAAGCTGGACGCACACACTCCTCTGTTTTCGGAGTGCTGAGTTCTGGAGGAGTCCCTTCTGAGGACGACGTGTCCACTGCTGGCTTCCGACAGCTCTGTGCAAACAGGAAATAGTTTCACTGCCAGGCTTTGCCATTCTTTGGTGCCAAGTGTCACCTCATTTTGTAAACTGGGCCAACCTCCCTCGTGACAATAAAGCACTACAGGCAAAGACCCAGCCCCTCCCATCAGGCTAGGACAGGGCCCCTTGAAACAGACAGATGGTGAAGTTCAAGAGCAACCTGCCCTAAGCCTTTGGCCTTTTCCAGCCACTATTCTGGTGCTGCACTGTTAGGTCTCTGCAAAGCGGCAGATCACACACTAGCCAGGGAGTGGTGTCTCAGCTGAGGTGGGAGGACCCCTTGAGTCCAGGAGTTCGAGACCAGCGTGTGCAACAGACTGATACCTGTTTCACTAACAAAAAATAAACAAGTTAGCAGGGTATGGTGGTGCGTGCTTGTGGTCCCAGTACTCTGGGAGGCCCAGGTGGGAAGATCTTTTGAGCTAAGGAGTTTGAGACCAGCCTGGGCAACATAGCAAAACCTCATCTCTACTAAAAGAAAAAAAAATTAGTTTGGCATGGTGGTGTGTGCCTGTAGTCCCAGCTACTTGGGAGGCTGAGGCAGGAGGATCATTTAAGCCTGGGAAGTCAAAGCTGTGAGCTGTGATTGTGCCACTGCACTCCAGCAAGAACGTGTCTCAAAAAAAAAAAAAAAATACTGTCTTTTCAACTTCAAAGTGAGAAAACTAGGACCCATCCGCATCTCTCTTCCTCACAGGAAGAGGGAAGAGCACAGAGCAGGAATGGCACCTGTGCCTGGGATCAGCAGCTGTTCTTATGTCCAGCACCTTCCTTAAGGACCATCACAGCCACCAGGAGCAGCCCACAAGAGGACAGTGATTCCTGAAGTGGGGAAGAGCACGTGTTAGAGCAGGTGTCGGCTACAAATATTCCCAACCCAGAGCCCTCACACGGACTTCCACTTTAATTATGCTGCGCATATGACTACAGGTTCTGGAGAAGATCAGGAGGCCATACAAACAGACTGGCTGCGTAGGGATTTTCTTTCTTTGCTTTGAGTTTCTTTAATAATGCCTCTCCAACACAGCCAGTGAGAAATTCCGTGCAGAGCCAATTATCCAGCTAATTGAGAACAAGGATACTCTAATACTCTTCACCTGTTCTGAAGAGAGTATCATCAGATGGCTCTTGAGAAGGGATTTGTCCATCAAAGACCCAGGCAGAGGGGAGCGTCAGCCACTACCTGGGAGCTGGACCAGGTGGCAGGAACAAAATGGAACCAGTACGATGGTAACCAGAGAGCAGGGACCTGCACCCAAAACACAGGGAGTCCCCACCAGTCAGCCCAGAGAGCAAGACCCAGTCATGTGGATAAGAAAGGAAAAAATTACTAAAAATGGATCTAATGAAACTTACTTCATAGGGTGGGTGTCAGGATTTATCCAATTCATGCATGGGTTCTCAACCTTGGCAATATTATTTTTCTCTTTCCCTCCCTCCCTCCTTCCTTCCTTCTTTCTTTCTTTTGCCTGAGACAGGATCTCACTCTGTTGCCCAGGCTACAGTGCCCTGGTGTGATCATGGCTCACTGCAATCTCCATCTCCTGGGCTCAAGCGATCCTCCCCCTCATCCACTCAAACAGCTAGGACCACAGGTGTGCACCACCACACCTAGAAAATTTTTTTTTATTTTTTTGTAGAGACAAGTCTCATTTTGCTGTGCAGGTTCTGGTCTTGGTCTCCTAGGCTCACTGATCCTCCTGCCTTGGCCTCCCAAAATACTAGGATTACAGGCATGAGCCACTGCACTCAGCTAACCTTGGCAATACTGACATTTGGGGCCAGATAAGTCTTTGCTGTGAGGGCTGTCCCCTCTACTGCAAGGTGTTTAGCAGCATCCCTGGCCTCTACCCACCCTATGTCAGCAGCATCTTCTCCATTCAGTTGCGATAACCAAAATGTCTCTAGATGTCTCCTGGGGGAGAAGATCACCCCCCATAGGGAGCCGCTGAGTTAATGTAAAATAACCAGGCACAGTGTCAGCTCTATAAATGACAGCGGTCAGCACTGAAATGTTGGTGCTGTCACAGCTCTGAGATAATCAGGTGCATGTGTCTACCAGGAACACTGCAGAAGGCTCTCAGTTCTTCATGCCTGGACGTGGCCACGTGACTTGCTTTGGCCAATGACATGCTGGCACATGTGGAACAAGCAGAGCCTTAAAAAGCACTGGTGCCATTAAGCCTGTCCTCTCTTGCACCTCTGCTGTCACCACGAGAACAAGCCCATGCTAGCCTAATGAAGGATGAGAGACACACAGAGCAGAGCCTGGTGGCCCCAGTTACCCCAGCAGGTAGCCCTGATGACCCACAGGTATTGAGCAGGCTCAGTCGAGATTAGAGTGGTCCCCTGACCACCCAGACACAGGAGCATTATGTACTTACTGTCTATGCCACTGAGGGCTTGTGGCTGCTTGTTACACAGCAGTACTGCGTAAAAAACTAACTGGTACATGAGCACCTACAGGAAACACGTCACTTGTAGCATAGTTCTCACCAGCAGGGCTGGGAAAACATAGATGCTCTTTATTGTGGTGTGTAGAAACTGCAGGAAAAAGGTGGTGGGTGAAAAGAAAGTATTAATTCTACAGCTGCGGTGGTTGGTTTTTAGCTATGGCTTGCACTAGGGGAATGTTCCGATCTGCCCACGTCTGAGCAGTTTCTGCCCCCAAATTTTGACTTTCATCATTTCTTTCCCTGTGGAGGCTCGGCTTTGGTTTTTTGGGTAAAATAGATGATTTAGCAACTGTCAGGAAACGGGGCCAGGGAGAGCCTGGAGTGACTGCTCATGAAATGAAATGTGCAGCTTCCAGAACATAGGCTTCTGGCAGGTCGGAGGGGTCTCAAATGATGGCAAATGCTCCATTTCCCAGGGCCTGATTTTCTCTCTAGTCAGATAGGGTTAGCACTCCTGCTTTCAGAAAGCATCGAAAACGCCTGTGATGAGAATGGTGTAATTTCAGCATCGTTGGCATCAACCTGAACACACATAGCATCGCAGCGGCCTGGGGTTCAGTGCAAAACACAGACAAGGACTGTTGGAACCTGCGGATCAACATCCTGCTGTCTCCCTCTCCCTGGCTATTACTGTCAGCTCCCTGGACCAGGCCATCAACACCTCGGGCACAGATGACTCTTACAGCCTCCTGTCTCCCCACTCCTTCTGTCCTTTGAAGCTCTTCTCTGTATGGTGTCCAGGGTGATCTTTTACATGCAACATGCAAATTAGATAATGTCTCCCTGCTACCAGCTTCAACCTTTTGGTGGCTTCTATTAGTTTTGAGGTTAAGCCCCAAATCCAGCACCTGGCCCCTGCCCCCTTTCCTCCCCTCATCCCCTCTTCCTTTTCCCTTTCTCTTGAAGCTCCAGGTTTCCGGCTTCTTTGCCTTTTGAACTGCCTGCACCATGCCCCTTCTGTACTCAGAATGCAGCTTCCCATGGCCCGGGCCTCTCCTGTATAAGTTATCCACTGCTATGTAACAAGTCGTTCCAGTCTTAATGGCTTGAAGCAACACTGAGTATCTCACAGTTTCTGTGTACCAGGATCTGGTCGCAGACTTTTGGGCCTTCCGAGTCCTTTGTCCCGGGGTCTCTCACAGGCTGCGAGGTGCCAGCTGTGACTGGCATCACTGCACGGTCCCATGAGGAAGAGCATCTGCTTCCACGCTCACTGACTGGAGCACCGGCAGGACTCACATCCTTGCAGACTGTTGGCTGCCCCAGCTCCTTACGGCGTGGGCCTCTTAATGGCTCACAACATGGCAGGCTGCTTCATTGATGTAAGCAAGCGAGAGAGAGGGACAGTGAGAGTGCACGAGCAAGATGGCAGTCACCGTCCTTTTCATCTCAGAAGGGACATCACAGGTCCCACCCCACCCAAGGAGAAGGGAATATACAAGCATGTAAACGCCAAGGGAAGGGCACAGGGAACCATGCTAGAGCCTGCGTGCCATGCTGCCCTTCTCCCAAAGAAATCAACTCTCATCGCAAACCAAATGTGGCCTTCAATTACATATCTATTCCCTCATTATTATTTTTTTTTTTGAAACAGAGTCTTTCTATATTGTCCAGGTTGGTTTTGAACTCCTGGACTCAAGCGATCCTCCTGCCTCAGCCTCCCAAGTAGCTGGGACTACAGGTGCATGCCGCCATTCCTGGCTCATTCCCTCAATAACACTTCTTTTTGAAAATAGAGACAAGGTCTTGCTTTGTCCCCCAGGCTGGAATGCTGTGGTGCCATCATAGCTCACTGCAGCCTCCGACTCCTGGGCTCAAGTGAGCCTCCTGCATCAGCCTCCACCACAGCTGGGTCTACAGGCACACACCACCATGCCCAGCTACTTTTGCTTTTTATTTTTTGTAGAGATGGTGGTGTCCTGCTATGTTATGTTGCCCAGGCTGGTCTTGAACTCCTGGCCTCAAGTGATCCTCCTGCTTTGGCCTCCCAAAGTGCTGGGATTACAGATGTGAGCTACTGTACCCAGCCTCCCTCAATAATTATTTATTAAGGGTCTACTATATGCCTGGCACTGTTCCAAGTCCTGGGCCTAGAGCGGGACACACACCAGACCAAGAGCCAGCTGTCATGGAATTTTCTTTCCACTGGACGAAGACAGACATGCAGAAATACACATAAGGTCAAATGGTGATCACTGCCATGGGACAAATGAAGGGAAAGGGAGATAGGGAGGTCTGGGGCAATGGAAAAAGGACTCTCCCCTTCAGAACCCTGAAGGAAATGAGGATCAATCCACCCTGGTACCAGGGGGAGAGGGCTCTGCAGATGGAACAGTGAGTGCAAAGACCCTGAGGTGGGCACCGAGGTGGAGTGTGCAGGAATAGTATACAGGATCAGGCATGGCTAAGCTCTCACACAGTGATGAGAGGGAGGATGAGGAAGCGGTGAGGCTGATGAGAAGCTGCAGGACCTTTAGGGCTCCACGTGCCATGGGGGTCTTTGGCCTCTTCTCTGAAAGGGAGCCTCTGGGAGGTTTTGAGCAGAGCAGCGATGTCATTGGTTTACAGTTTAAAAGATCCGTCTGGCTGGCCAGAGGAGAAGCAGGGAGACCAGTACAGGGGCAGCTTTGAGAATGCAGGAGAGGGCTGATGGTGGCTGGAAGCAGGGAGGTAGCCATGGAGCTGGGGGAGACGGGTAAATTCTGAAGATGCTCTCAGACACCAGCCCTTCTGTTTGGTGGTGCTTATTGCGGTTGTAAATCAGGCGTTCATCCTGCAATGTTCATTATTTATGTCCATTTCTCCTCTTGAATATGAATTCCATCAGGGCAGAGGTAGCATCCAGCATGTTCTCTTTGAAGCCTGGGGCGTGGCATACGTCGGTGGAGGGGAATTACGTTACGGTGTATGACACGTGGTCTCAGACACAGCAGGGATGCTGTGAAGACCAGAAACTTCCCCTGAACGACACTCTCATTCCACCTCTTATTCTGTTTTGCTTTGGGTGAGTATCTTAACCTCTCTGAGCCTTGTTTTCCCCATCTGTGAGTGGCAGAGCAGAAAACCAGATCTCAGTTAGGAAGAGATGTTAATAAGAAAATGCGCCCAGGGACACTCACACAGGTGAGCTCACTTTCCTGCTTACCTCAGGTGTCATTTGCCTCCCCGTAGATGGGAAAGCCAGGAACAACATGAGTTCATACTGTCCCTCAACTCTGCCCACTCTTCATTCTGTGTCCTGGAAGCAGTGGCCTCTCACAGGCAAGGTGGCGTGAAGATGACCGACGTGCTGAAGGGAAGACCAGCCCCGGTTTTCTCTGCTGGGCCAAGAAAACAGCTTCTTGGGTGGGCTATCTGCTTGGCACAGCTTTTAGTTCCTGCAGAAGCACTTGGTCCTCTTAGAGGGCACTTTAGTCTTTCTGGAAGGTTCTTCGGCGCCACTGACAAACTGAGAGAACCACCTCTTCAGAGCCGTCTCATTGGACTTCTCAGTCTTAAGTTTTTCTTGACCCAGACTCAGGAGTTCAACACTTGTGGAGGCGTCATTAACTCACAGAAGCTGTTTCGATGAATTCTTCCTTCTAAGCGCCTTTGGATAGGGAAGACACAGAATTGGAAAGACACACATTTTGCACTTGATTAACTTGGGTTTTCATTCCAGAATGCAAGCCAAGAATGTGGGCTCTGGAGGGAGACTCACGGGGGTTGGGATCTCAGCTCTCCGTTAGCTGGTGTGTGCCTTTGGGGACATCACGCAGGCTCTGTGCCTCCAATTCGTCTGTGCTGTGAGGGTGGTGGTGAAGAAGCAGTGAGAAGGTGCAGGTGGGTCACCTGGCGCCAGGCCTGGCAAGTGCATCACCCGGCACCGTGCCTGGTGGGTACTAAGCATGAAAACCATGATATCTGCCCTTCTTGCCTTTGTCATTGCCATCATCATCCAACAGGTGCCATGTACCTCCTAGGAGCCAAGCCAGGGACTCCGAGGAAAGGGGGAAATAAAACACAGACCTGACCATGGAGACATTAATGGACTTGCTTATTTTCTAGCTCAAAAAGTATCTCTAAACTCAAAGACCTGGTGAGGGCAAACAAAATGATAAACAAACCAACCAAAATCAAGTGACAGTCTGCAGACAACCCAACACCGCAGAGCCAAAATAAAATCTTTAAACCATCCCTGCTGGCTGCCACCAGCTGAATGCTCAGGCGGAAAGAGATGCCAAAGGGTGAGAATTAGCTGCTCTTGATTGCACTCTACTACTCAAAGACCTGAATCCGGGGCTGTTCCTGCCACTATGCCCAAGCAGAGCTGAGAGCCTCTGTAAGCCACTGACCAGGGCTTTAAAAGTACCTTTGTGTGGCTTTGCCTAAAGACTTCGTGAAAACCCTCTGATGTCAACCTCATACAATTCTTAACACTCGGCACAGTTAGGAAGAAAAGGAAAGTCCATGGGAGGAATCACTTAGGAAAACAAAAATCCTCACATTGCCCCCGTATCTAGAAGAAAGTTTTTTAAGCTTTGGTGAAATTAACAGGTGCCGAAGAGGGTGGTCTTTAAATCGACTCCTTGGCGAGGATATCCTCTGAGATTGTGAAATAGAATCAGCAGTGCAGAACATCACTTGTTCCTGTTAATTACCTCTGAGTTCTCCTTACTGGAACTTCAGAGTAAAAAGTCCTAATTCCAACCACACCTCTGGCAGCCATGCGAACGTGGGCTCTCCAGGGGAGCCATGGATTTTCTCATCCATGGAAAGGCTTGGCCAGGTGCATCAGGGTAAAAAGAAAAAAGACTTCAAACGGAGTAAATCAAGACTATGGATGTATCACTAAAGTAACCACTTCTGGGAAGAGGAAAAGCCTGAACCAGTGAGGAGAAAGCCAGTGCCACCCTGTGTAGATCTGGAAACTGCTCAAACTCACAGACCCGGGATTTCAAAATGAACATTTTAGCATTCTGGTTTAATTTCACTGATGCTTGGCAGGGTGACTCATGCTGCAAACTCTGTGAAGGAAGTGTCTGTGTTTTATTCTTCTCTGCACTTCCACAGCCAGTGCAGTGCTTGGCAGGTAGCATTCATAAATGTTGGATAAATTATATTTAATTAAAGAAGAGTGCTGAGAAATGAAACCTAAGGATGTAAAACCTTTATGGACTTAAAACAACTACTCCAAGTGTTGTTTTATGACTTCGGTGTAAATGAGTCTGAAAAATATGGTCCAGGTTTCCTAATGACGGATGTGACAAACAAATATGCAGAGCCATGGGTCTTGGGGCAAAATCTTCAAGCAACCAAAATGGCAGCCAAGGACTTCAAAACGCGAATGAAATTCCCAGGCTCCTCTGTAGCATTACAGGGTGAGCTGGAGAGTAAGTTTGGAAATGAAAGGAAATAAAGATTTTAAAGGAAAAGCCAAACCACCAGCAAATGGCTCTGGAGAATTCTGGAAAGAGATCTTTTAAGACAAGAAAGTTGATGGCCAGGAGATGAACTCCCAGCTTGGTAAACATCTCAGGATGAGACAGTGATTTCCCACACGTGAGAAGAGGTTATACCGTATCCGTGGTTATTGTGACAGAAAGGCCACTTTCTGGCTTCACCAGATGCTGTGGTTGGAGTCGAGCTGTGACTGCCTTTATCCTCTTATGCATAAATTACCTCCAAATGCAGTATCCTCGCCTGGTTCATGGAAGCCAGCATGTCCCCTCCCACTTTTGGTGAGCCGTGCCCTGTGCTGACACAATGCCACCCAACAGACCTCACCATCATCATTTGCACCCTCAGTTGTACCAAAAATCCAGCTTACACACAGATCCTGACCTGGTGACACCCAGGCCAAAGTTGTCAAATGCCAAGCTGCACAGGTTGAAAACCATCAGGGAGGAGAACTAGACTTTTGAACACACCAAGCCATCCGTGGACTCTGAAGTTTCCAGGAGACGAGAGCATGGTAACAAAGAGAGGCTGAGAGTGACGGTCTCATCTAAATAGGGATATGATGACTCTACAAGCCATTCAGCCCAAATCACACACCATCGTCCACTTCCTGGTGGGGCGGCAGGGAGGTTGGTGAAAGTAGGCAATTTAGTTTACATCTCTACAAGAGAAACAGCTCACAAGGTTTCCTTTGTCAATCAGGCAACAGGAAACAGATGGCACATTCAAACCAGGCTAAAGTGCTTACTAAAAGGTGTGGAGAAACTATTATGCCGAGTGTGCCTCCTTCCCCCACAATTCAGACATTGGAGTCCCAACCGCCAATGCAACCATATTTGGAAGTAAGGTCTTTTTAAAAATAATTTCATTTTAAAAGTTGACACACAACAATTGTGCATATTTAAGGGGTACATAGTGATGTTTTGATATACATAATGTGTAGTGATCAGATCGGGGTAATTAACATATCCATCATCTGAAATCTTTACTGTTTTTTGTGCGTGTGTGTGTGTTGGGAACATTCAGTGTTTTCCTTCTAGCTATTTGAAACTGTGTAATATATTATTGTAAACGATAGTCACCCTACAGTGGTACAGAACAGCTGGTTTCATGGAAGACCATTTTTCCCCACATTGGGGGGTGGGGGATGGTTTTGGGGTGATTCAAGCACATTATATTTATTGGGCACTTTGTTTCTATGATTATTACTTTGTAATACATAATGAAATAATTCTACAAGTCACCATAATGTAGAGTCATTGGGAGCCCTGAGCTTGTTTTCCTGCAACTGGATGGTCCCATCTGAGGGTGATGGGAGACAGTGACAGATCATCAGGCATTAGATTCTCATAAGGAGCGTACGGCCTAGATCCCTCGCATGTGCAGTTCACAGTGGGGTTCACGCTCCTATGAGAATCTAATGCTGCTGCTGATCCTGAGCTCCAGGAGGCGGAGCTCAGGCAGTAATGTGAGCAATGGGGAGTGGCTGGAAATCCAGACGAAGCTTCGCCTGCTCACCTGCCTGTCACTCGCCTCTGGCTGTGGCTGTGTGGCTGGGGTTGCTAAGAGGTCACGGACTGGTACCAGTCTGAGGCTCTGGGAGTTGGAGACCCCTGATATAGAACCCTAGAAGTTATTCCTTTTCTATCTAGCTGTAACTTTGTAGCCTTTAACAAATCTCTCCCCATGCCCCCTTACCCCCTGCCCTTCTCTGCCTCTGGTATCCTCTGTTCCACATTTTTAGATAAACTTTTTTAGCTTCCACCCACGAGTGAGAACACGTGGTGTTTAACTCTCAGTTCCTGGCTTATTTCACTTAATATAATGTCCTCCCCAGCTCTACCCATGTCACCTCTAATGGCAGGATTTCATTCTTTCTATGGCTGAATAGTATTCCATTATGTATATGCACCACATTTTCCTTGTTTATTCATTTGCTGTTGAACACCTAGGTTGAGTCCATATCTTGGCTATTGGGAATTTTACTGCAATAAACACGGGGTTGCAGATGTGTCTCTGATATATTGATTTCCTTTCCTTTGAATCAATGCCCAGTAGTGGGACTGCTGGATCCTACGGGAGTTCTAGTTGTAGTTTTTGGAGCAAACTCCATACGGTTCTCTATGGTGCTTGTACTAGTTTACATTCACATCAACAGCGTATAAGAGTTCTCTCTCGGACATAAGGTCTTTAAAGAGGTAATTAAGTTAAAATGAGGCTGTGAGGGTGGGGCTCTTATCCAATCTGACTGGTGTCCTTACAAATAGAGGAAGAGGCACCTGGGATGAGTGTGCACATTTGCATACCACCAGAAGAGGCAGCAAGAGGGAGGTCATCTGCCAGCCAGGAAGAGAGGCCTACAGAGAAACTAACCCTACTGGCACCTTGATCTTGGACCTTCAGCCTCCAGAACTGGGAGAAAATGAATTTCAGTGGGTGACCACCTGGTCTGTGGTATTTTGTTATGGCAAATGACTAATATGGAAACCACGTGGGATGGTGCACTAACTGGGGGCTATAAACACTGTCCACCTATGCGTCTAGAAGGAGAACCATGGAAAGGGTTATGTGGAGAAGGTTGCCTTGCAGAAAGCATTGGGGGAAGAGACACAGCCAGCAGTCCCCAGACCACAACACAGGGAGGGAGCTGGGGCAACGGATACCTTGACCTTACTGTCCTCTTCCTCCTGCCCTTCTGCCACGGCTCTGCACTGGCTGAACCCCGATGCCATTTGTACAGGTTCCCCGCCGTGGCAGGGAGGAGAACACAAGCGTAGAGAGAGGATCTGGGAGCAGTAAAGGGAAAAGACTTCCAGATACAGGATGTGGAGACTTCATCCCTGAAGCCCGTGATGTCATGCCCGCATGGCCTGTCCTAGAGTATGAAGCCTTGGGTCTCTCACTGACGGTGGCCTGACAGGTCATCCCCCAGAGCCAAGGTCCACTGCAGCTTCCTACAAGCTGTGGGTCAAGTCACTCCTCTGTGCCCCCTGGACACACATTTTGGTTATACAGAAAAATAACTCATTTTTTTTTCCAATGCACACAGTGGATCCTGTGATAATGCTGGGTTTTGGTGACACCCACGGCATTCCAAATTGGCCTGGCTCATTCTGTCTCTTCCAGAGATGTTCTATTTGACCTCAGGGTATGATGGAAGGTCTAGAAGTTTGTCCACAGACACCATGTGCTGTGAAGCCTCTGCTTAACAGGATCCTTGTGGTTGGAACAAAATCCCCTTGAATGGGAGATACTTCTTTCCTACTCTTGATATTTCCTTCCATAGGGAGGACCATCCATTGGTACAATCCTCTAGGTCTCCCTCCTCACTTTTTCCACTCTATCCCAGGGGAAGTAGAGGGACTTACTTGAAGGAAAAGTTTGGAACAAGAGGTTCATAACCTGCTACTTTCTTCTCCCTGTTCTCTTTTGAGGGTGGGCTGCCTTCTTGCTCCTCTAAGATCCGATGCTGGGTGGGTGAGTCTGTCTAATCTTGGGCTTGGTATGAGAAAGCCTAGTTGGTTCTCATATGTAAGCCACATTCTCCTGGACCTTTGGCTTCCATTTCTCTGGAGGACTGCTCAATCTATCTTTTTAAATTTTTTTAGAGACAAAGTCTCACCCTGTTGCCCTAGGCTGGAGTGCAGTGGTGTGATCACAACTCACTGCAGCCTTGACCTCTGGGCTCAACAATTCCTCTGCCTTGGCCTCCTGAGTAGCTGGGACTACAGGTGTGTGTCACTATGCCTGGCTAATTTTTATTTTGCTTTTGTAGAGACAGAGTCTCACTATGTGGTCCAGGCTGGTCTCTACCTCCTGGCCTCAAGTGATCCTCCTGCCTAGGCCTCCCAAAGCATTAATGTATTAGTACATTCTCACGCTGCTAATAAAGACATACCTGAGACTGGGTAATTTACAAAAGAAAAAGGTTTAATTGACTTACAGTTCAGCATGGCTGGGAGGCCTCAGGAAACTTACAATCATGGCAGAAGGGGAAGCAAACATGTCCTTCTTCACATGGCAGCAAGGAGAAGAAGAATGAGTGCCCACTGAAGGCGGAAGCCCCTTGTAAGGCCATGAGATCTTGTGAGAACTAACTCAGTATTAGGAAAACAGGATGGGGGAAACCGCCCCCATGATTCAAGTACCTCCCCCTGGTCCGTCTCATGACACGTGGGGATTATGGGAACTACAATTTAAGATGAGATTTTGGTGGGGACACTGCCAAACCGTATCACCTGGGATTACAGGTGTGAGCCACCACGCCCAGCCTGATCAACATACTTTTGGCCAATCTTCTCCATGATGTGTGCAGTGTAAGGAACCTGTAGTTTTCAGGGAGTACTTTCAAAGACCCAGCATATACCTGAATTCAAATTCTGGCCCTACTATTTATATACCATCTGACCTTAGGAAAATTCTAACCCTCTTGAAGCCTCAGTTTCCTTATCTGTAACATGAGAATAAACAATAGTCCTTACCTGTCAGATCATTATTACAAAAGCCTATGTGCTTAGCACAGCCAGTATCTGGAACACGCTAAGCAAAAAGTTACCTGGAAAAAGTTTTTAATGGAGGGTGATAGTGGGTTAGGACAACATCTCAGGTATTAATTCCTGTTTTTCTAATTTTCAGGGGAAGAAAGAAAGAAAAAACAGTAAGAAATGAGGGTGACGCTGAAAAGTGAACACAGATCAAAGGCACACGCTAAACCCTTTCACAGAGCTTGGCAAAAGGGCCATTTTACATTTCAATTGAAATGGTTTGCCACCAGGTGACTCTCAAAAAGAGTACCAGACAGAAGACTGAAACTGTGAGTTAAGAGTTGGGTGTATCACCAGCTCTTATCTATTGATACACAATACTCTGTGGATTGGGTATCACCCACAATACACACCACGTTCGCAATTCCTGCCTTGAGAAGAAACAACACGGGGATGGTGACTCTCATGGAGAGTCAGTGAAGCCCTGAGATCCTGAGCAAACTTTTTGTATTTTTGACTTGTTTGGTGGTGGAGGGGATCACCTGTACCTCTTGGCACTTTGTTCACAACCTTTTTGGGAATTGCTAAAGCCATAAAACCCCTTTGAGGACGTGGTGAAAGTTGCAAGCCTTCTTCACAGAGAAATCAACACACACACACACACACACACACACACACACACACACACAGAATTTTGCAAACAATATCAGCATTTTCCAGAAACCCTAGACACACACACACACACACACAAACACACACACACACAAACACACACACACAAACACACACACACACACACACACACAGAGTTTTGCAAACAGTATCAGCGTTTTCCAGAAACCCTACACACACACACACACACACACACACACACACACACACACAGTTTTGCAAACCGTATCAGCGTTTTCCAGAAACCCTAGACACACACACATGCACACACACAGTTTTGTAAACAGTATCAGTGTTTTCCAGAAACCCTAGATGCACATACACACACACACACACACGCACACACACACAGAGTTTTGCAAACAGTATCAGCGTTTTCTGAAACCCTAGACACAAACACACACACACACACACAGTTTTGCAAACAATATCAGCATTTTCCAGAAACCCTAGACACACACACACACACACAAACACACACACATAGTTTTGCAAACAGTATCAGTGTTTTCCAGAAAACCTAGACACACACACACACACACACACACACACACACACACACACACAGTTTTGCAAACGGTATCAGCGTTTTCCAGAAACCCCAGACACACACAGACACACACAGTTTTGCAAACAGTATCAGTGTTTTCTAGAATCCCTAGAGCCCATCCAAGCTTTCTAAGTTCAGAACTCCTGCAAGGAGGTTTGCTTCTTCAGCCTCCTGAGCTGCCCAGACCTTGGGGCCTTTTCAAAGCCACAAATTTAAGACCCAAAGAGAAATGAGACGTAAACAAAGAACACAGCCCCTCTGCCCCGCTCACTGCCTCTCCTCCTCCTCGGTCCTGAACTCCGAGCGCTTCACATGAGAAAGTTGACCAGAGGCGCAGATGTGCTTCAGCAAGTCAACAAGCAGGGAAAGTGGCCTCCACTCCAGTAACGAGGGGGGACACACACAGGGTGTGATGCTGACGATCAGGGAGGCAGAGATACTGAGACCAGAGGCTAGGTGGGGTGTGCATAGATACACGTAGGTGAGGTGGAGGGAAAGTGTGCAAGGAAACAGAGCCAGTGTGAGATGGGCAAGGGAGGGCGGGCGCCATCTTCTTCCTCTGCCCTCGTTTTTCTCTTTATTTTTTGAGACAGGGTCTCACCCTGTCACCCAGGCTGGAGTGCAGTGGCACGCTCACAGCTCACCACAGACTTGTCCTCCTGGGCTCAAGCGATCCTCCCACCTCAGCCTCCCAAGTAGCTGGGACTACCGGTGCTCATCACTGTGCCTGGCTAATTTTAAAAATTTTGTACTGGTAGGGATGAGATTTCACCATGTTGCCCAGGGTGGTCTCAAATTCCTAGGATCAAGTGATCTACCTGTCTTGGCCTCCCAAATTGCTGCGATTATAGGTGTGAGCCCTGGCGCCAGCCCCATTTCCTCTCTTTGTTGAGTGTGGACTCCTGGTGGAGAGTGTGTGCAGGGTACTGCTCTTGTTTTTAAAAATTATACTAGGCTGGGCACAGTGGCTCATGCCAATAATCCCAACACTTTGGGAGGTCAAGGCAGGAGAATCGCCTGAGTTAGGAGTTTAAGACCAGCCTGGACAACATAGTGAGACCCCATCGCTACTAAAAATAATAACAATTTTAAAATTAGCCAGGCGTGGTGGCACATGCCTGCAGTCCTAGCTACTCAGGAGGCTGAGGTGGGAGGATCACTTAAGCCCAGGAGGTTGAGGCTGCAGTGAGCTGTGAGCGTGCCACTGCACTGCAGCCTGGGTGACAGAGCGACTTCCTGTCTCAGAAACAAAAATTATCCTAACGTCATATGTTTTACATTATACACTTGTCCCTAATGAGCATGGTGGCGGGCATATCTTTTGAAATGTCCAATCTGTAACTAAGCAGGCTTAATTGAAATCTGCAGCTTCTTCATTTAGCAAGACTTCCCTTTGAAGCCCACTCACATGGCTCCTCTGACTGTGTTGAAGTTTCTCATCGAGAGCAGAGACAGGAGACAAGAACTGTCCAAGAATTTATCTGGATCCGTTTTATCCAATTCCTAGAGGGGCCGATTCCATGCTAAGAGGTGGTTATTGCTCTCACTTCTTTCTCACTGAGTCCTTTCTGGCTGTGTGACCAGGATTGTTAAAACAGAGACTGCACAGGCGCAAGGAAGCCACCCTGGCCAGAGTCTTTTCCGTGTCCTGGACGCCTCTGGCAAGCCACACCGTTGCCTTTTTAGACACGAGAGAGGCGTGCAAGCTCAACTTCCATGCCAGTGACATTTTCCAGCAGAAGGTGGGCGTATGGACACATTTGTCACTACAATATTTGTTTTCTCCCTGTGGAAACAGTTGATTTTCTTTGGTAGTAAAGCAATGACTCACTCCATCAGACACGGGGAGAATGACAGATGAACTGGGGCAGTGAGCACAGCCTCTTACTATTTTACGCAGCAGGTTAGAGCATGTTTTCAAGAAAGACTTGGGCAAGTCCTCCTCCTTCCCATGACATTGCCAGCAGTGCCATCCTAGTACACAGGCATTGCCCTTTAGGGTTTTCAAAGACTTTCCTGAGCACCACTCCTTCCTATGGCCCATAAGGCCCTATGTAATCTGACCTTCTTCCAGCATAATCCTCTCTGCCCCCTGCTTGGGATGGAGGCTGTCATGGTCTCCTCTCTGTTACTTGAATGCACCATACTTATTCCTGTCTCAGGGCCTTTGCACTTGCAATTTCCTCTGCCTGGACTGCTCACTCTCTAGAGCTTTGTCTGACCCACTCTCGTGAGCACCAGGCCAACTCATTATGCCAGCTCATGAAAGCTGATTCTGCACATCTCTTCCCATGACATCGGCATGACATCACATTGACAGTTTGAAATTAGCCACGGTGAGAGTATTTACACCACGGACATTGGGAAACTCTGAAAATCAGACCTGGTTCTTTTGTTTGTTTGAGGAGATGGCTGTCAAACATTTACCAGCACACCACTGGCTGGTTCCTTCTCGTCATGCCTGGTTCGGCTCAAACGGCACATCTTCAAAGAAGCCTTTCTGCTACCCAGTGTAAACAAGCTCCACGCTCTCATCGCTCTTTCTCTCTTGCGGTGCCTGTTTTTATTGCTGTTGTAGCTTTTACAGGCTACAACTCTGCTATTGATTTGTTCCTAAGTTTTTGGATGGTATGTCATTGTCCCACTGCAGCCTCTGCGAGAGCAGCCACCAGCCAGCTTCTACTCGCCATCATATTCCCATCACCTAGCCTAAGGCCAGGCATACCACTCAGGGTGTATTTGTTGAAATGAACACAGAGTGTCACTAAGCTCTTTCTTTTGAGCCTCTCATTACATGGGATGGGACAAAACCTACCTCCCTGGGAAAATGGAACCTTCCAGGCAAGGAGTCCAAGAGCGTTCCAGGTCCTCCCTGGGTCCCACCTGAGATCCACAAACTCATCCCTGATGTTTCAGTTTATCAACGAGGACAGCTCTCCCAGGAGCCAGCTAAACAGTTATTGTCCATGGATCCTCATTGTCCATGGAGGATCTCTGATCCTGGATCTTCAGTCGGATACTTCCCTAGGGGCGTGGGTTTCACTTCTGTCCTGGTTGAAGGGTATTCAGAAGTCCTTTGCTGGGGCTTTCTTATGTGCTACAGCCAGACGCTGGAAGGGCAGGGGTGGAGAAGGCTTCCCTTCTGCAGCTCTTGCCATTTCACCTGGGAAGCCCTTATGTCCTTGTCCCTGGTCGATCCAAATGTTCTTGTCTACTTTCTCTTTTTCCAAGGAGAACTAATGGTTAGGGCAACGGAGCTTCAGTGCTATTTCCTGCCAGACTTGGGGTTTTCCAACTCCAAGTATTTGGACATTTTTGCATTTTAATTCAGCAAGCTTTTCCCACCCATGTTTTTATCCCATTCCAGGTTCTGGGAGCAGGGATAGGACACAGGCTGGTGCCAGCGCTGAGGAGGCGGTGTTTTAGCACAGAGGTAGACGTACACAAAGGATGCTGCCAGGAGACAGCTCATGCTAAGCGCCTTCACCAGTGAGGGTCTCCTAGCTACAGAAGAATAGTTCCACGGGGGAAACACTGGACAGCTCTGTGGCGAAGATGGCATTTGAGCTGGGCCCTGGGAGATGAGTTTCCTGAAGGCCCACATGGGTGGGGCAGTGCAATTATTTCCATATGCACGAGAGAGCCTCAAAGCAGCAAGCCACCTGACCCCAGGGGCAAATCAGCACAATCTGCATGGCTCACGGCCGAGGGCCAGATGGGATGGTGGAGGTCTCAGCAGATGTCTGGGTGGACAGATGGCATCAAGCAGCAGATGCCCCCATCTGTCCCCACCTGGGCCTCAACCCCTGGGCACTTTATTTTCCTCCCCACCCCCATCTGAACTAGCTGGTGGCGGCTTACTTCCACTACTCTGGCTAAATGGGGGCCTAAAGCCGAAATCAAAGGGGCATGTGCCATAGAAGAACCTTTAAAATGTGCACCAAAAAATGTCACCAGTTTTGCAGATGGAAATTCATACCCGTTCCCTAGGAATGAAGAGCCATAGCACGGGGACTCTGAACAGGCTTTGGGTAGAATGCTGGAGAACTAAGGACACAGGAAAACCTCAGGACCTGGTCAGGGCTTGGCCAATCTTGCTTTATACTCCAGAGAAGCAAGACTCAGTTTTTCTGCCAACTCTACCTTGATGATTCCCATTTCTGCTTCTTCCAAGGGCTCTGTGCTCTGGGAAGTATCCTCTCTCCTGGGTCCTCTGGCAAGAGCCACATTAGAATGAGATGTGTGAGGGGCTCAAGATGGAATATAAGGCATGTGATAGCCAGGGACCCAGGCCAGAGGCCACAGTCACAGGGCAGTGGGGTTAGAGCTCTGAGACCACAGTCTTAACGTAGGAAAACTTGAATTCCGAAGCTTAAGAGCAGGGCTTCCCTTTATCAAAAAAGAGCTTTGTTTCTGGGTTCCTTTAAACCAATACTCTTTCAGTGAACTGAAGTGTTTTATGGCTCATTAAATTAACGGGGTGGGAGGAAGGAATAAGGAGAGGGATGGGGGCACCTCGAGCTGCTGCCCCCGACGACGACGCAGCCCTGGTGATCACAGAGCCATGAGAGAGGAGAACGTAAATCAATGAGAAATGAGATTCCAAAATGAAGCCTTCGGTGTGAGGCATTTTTGTTCCAGAAGAACAGAGACGATTACAAAGAAACAGTTTTTGTGCATGGCTCTGGAAAGAGGTAACTGTGGCCAATACAAGCTTTGACCCTTCCATGCTTTGCTTTTTCTTTTCTTCTTTTTTCGTTTTTTGAGACAGGGTCTTGCTCTGTCACCCAGGCTGGAGTGCAGTGATGTGACCATGACTCACTGTAGCCTTGACTCCCTGGGCTCAAACAATCCTTCTGCCTCAGCCTCTGGGGTGGCTGGGACCACAGGCGTGCAGCACACTCCGCTTGCTCAATTTTTCTTTTCTTCCTTTTTTTTTTTTTTTTTTTTGGTATAGATAAGATCTTGCTTTGTTGCCCAGGCTGGTCTAAAACTCTGGGCTCAAGCAATCTTCCCACTTTCAGCCTCCCAAAGTGCCAGGGTTTCGGCCGTGAGCCACAGTGCCTGACCCTTTCCTTTTTCATCTGAGGACTGTTGACTCCCAGGAAACACCACCTGGGACCAGGAATTTGAACTCAAGGACCCCTGCCTGTTGGCAGCTGCATTTACTTGACTCCTGTTCTCTGTTTCTTGGCCTTGTCCTTTCTCTCCTCGCAGCTCTAGGGGACACCCCTTCTCCCGGTTGGCCTCATCGATGCCCCCCAGCCGGTGGTTCTCAAGGTGTGGTCCCTGGAGCAAGAGAAGCAGCCTCGCTGGGAGCTTGTTGGAGATGCAAGCTCTCAGTCCCACCCCAGACCTGCTGACTCAGAAACTCTGGGAGTGGGACCCAGCCATTTGGGTTTTATCAAACCTTCCAGATGATTCTGAAGCATGCTTAAGTTTGAGAACCACTGACCTAGGGGGATACCTTTGCTGTAAACGGCAGAATCGTTCCCAAAAGGATGTGCTGGGCAGGAAACGTGCAATGCTGCTAAACCCCTCACCTGCCCGACTCCTTTCCTGGCTTCTTCCCGCCCATCTCCATGGGCAAAGACCCTCCATGATCTGGCTCCACCAGCCCACTCCCTGTTTAACCCTTTACGCTCAGCAGCATTAACCACTTATGATACAGCTTCCCACCTCCTCACTGGGCTCAAACTGTTCCCTCTGCCCAGAACGGCTGCTTCCTTCCGTGGATGCCCTCAGGCTGGTGTTCCCACTAATTGCCTATACCAGTGTGTTGGCCTACAGTGTAACGATTCGCCATTTGTGACTAGGAGCTCCCCGGAGGTAAATGCTGCTTTGTTCAAGTGTTCCCAGAGTTCACGAGCACAGGGCTTGGTGCGCAGGCTTGCTCACCAACACTTTCAGGAGAAATAAAGAGCTGAGATACTGACACTAGGGAGACGGAGATGAGTGGATGGTCCTCTGGGGTCTCAGGTTCACATGGCAGAAACAAGCACAGCATGGGTAGCAATTCAAAAATACTCTGCGTGCAAAAGTAATTTAGTAGCTAAAGGAAAACTGAATGATATATAACATGCTATGTATGCACACATCTCCTGGAAGGCTTTTAACCATATTCACCAAAACAAGCAAGATTTATAAACCAATTTTCGGGATCGCACCTTCTGTATAAATCAAGACATAGGTATGCTGGCAGTAGTGGGAGGTACAGTACCCTAAAAGCTACGGCCAGTGAGGCAGAGCGGTGCAGAAGACCGGGTGGAGAGGCTGGGCGCAGTGGCTCACGCCTGTAATCCCAACACTTTGGGAGGCCGAGACGGGTGGATCATGTGAGGTCAGGAGTTCGAGACCAGCCTGGCCAACATGGTGAAACCCCGTCTCTACTAAAAATACAAAAATTAGCCAGGCATGGTGGCGTGCACCTGTAATCCCAGTTGCTTGAGAGGCTGAGGCAGGAGAATTGCTTGAATCCAGGAGGTGGAGGTTGCAGCGAGGCAAGATTATATCACTGCACTCCAGCCTGGGCGACAGAGTGAGACTCCATCTCAAAAAAAAAAAAAAAAAAGAAAAAAAAAGATGGAATGGAGTCTGAGGAAAAAGGTGGCATTCCAAAGTCACCTGAGCCCCTCGTTTCCTGCATTCTTCTCCTGTAATTTCTTTCACTTCTGGGCAAAGGCAGCCTGTGTGCAAGTGTTTTTCTTGCCGATACTCCAAGAGTGTTGGGTTCAGCCAACTGGTAACTCCCGGGACAATTTTAAGGCAATGCAATAAGGAGAACGTTGTAGGTATCCAAGGTCAGCTGGAGCTATCCCCAGGGCCGTGTTGTAACAGACTCAAATCTTCAAACCTTCCAGTGTCTGTGTGGGGGTACCCATCGATGGCTCACTTATTGGGTTGTTCAATGAAGGGCAAAGCAACACCATAGCATCGTTGCAGTAAAAGTTCTAGAAAGATGTTCGAAATAACTCCTTGCCTGAAAGCCTCCATGTCTAAGCTGAGAGAAGACTGGGATCCAACGAAGCTTAATCTTGGCAGACTCTCAAGTGAGCGGTCAACCCATAGAGACAAGAGAGTAGGGACTGACCTCCAATTCCCAGCTTAAATGAGCCATCATCGGAGATGCCTTCCATGAATATAAAGGAAATTTCCCCTGTAATATGTTCCCCTAACACCCTGCACTTTCCCTTGTACAATACAGATTACACAGAAATTAGTTAATAACAAAGCCAACAGTTACCGAATGCCTCTGAAGTGTGTCACTGGCAGTGACACACTGAGTTCTTTCAACAGCCCTGTAAGAATGGCACCATTACTGGCCCCATTTTACAGAGGAACTGAGGCTCACGGAGGTGAAATGACTTTTCCCTAAGTCGCCCAGCCTCTAAGTAGCAGAGTCAGGCTTCAAAGCCCAGAAGGCCTGTTTCCAGGTCCTGTACTCTGACCCCAACTGTCCTCTGACCAATGCCCCTCCCTCCTAGATGGTCATTTGACAAGAGCACAAGATTCATCTTCTGTGTTCATCCTTGCGTCTGTGGTACCTTGCATAGTATACTTGGGAAGTGCTCATTAAATGTTTGATGAATGAATAAATGAATGAATGAACATTTCAGTTGGGGAGATTAACACAGAAAGCTGAAGGCATGGAGACAGTCACGTTTAGAATTCTGGATTCTTCAGCATGCCTACCTTACCCTCCATCTTAACAAAGTATTTTCTACATACAGTTTTTCTTCTTCCTTTTCTAGACATTCCAACTAAAGGGCACCAGGCCCACTGACCCTTCCTTGGCCAGTGACAGACGGGTGAGATGAAGCAGCTGGGAGCTGCCTGAGTCAGTTTCGAAGCTGATGAGGTGGAGGGGTCAGCTGAGCAGACTGAAGCCAACTGTGGACCGAAAGGCACAGAGCCGGGCAGCGTTTTGCGGCTTCTGCACAACAGAGGTCCTGCTTTTGGAGGGAGACCGATAAACAGTGGCCTCACAGCTTAATAGGATTGAAATATGATGCTATTCAAAGGGAATGTCAAAAGGATTAACAACTCATCTCCTTCTAGCCTGGTGCTAAAACCACAACACTGCCTCGAGTTGAAATCATGCTTAGCCTGCATGCTACATTTTAAACCTTCTCCCGTAACAGACCATCATGGTTGCAGTGTGGGGCAGGCTCTCGGGACCCCTCTGTAGACTATTACAATTCTCCGGTTCAGCCTTTTTAATGGGGACTGAGCTGAGTGCCTGGACAGCAAGCATGGCTCAACATCCTGAACCTAGAAATACATATCTGGTCCCTTCCCTGAAATATTCTTCCAAACTTGCCACTAAGCCCCCAAGAAAAACAGGGTGCCTCTGAAACTCAAGCGACCTGTACAGACCCTGTTGAATGTCAGGTGACAAGTCCGGTGGAAGCTGAATCATGCACAACACACACTCATCCCACAGAAGGTTTATGGAAGAAGAGGGAAGGTCAAGGGTGAGGTGATGGGCAGCTTATTTCAACGAAAAAGATCTAAGCTTCTATACCAGCCGTGGTGAGACCCCAGTTTCAGGCAATCCCACCCCATGACTCTGCTTTGCTTTCCAGATTCAGGGTAAAACAACGTAAGGTGAGTCCAGCATGAAATGATTTAAGAATTTCCCTCTCTCAGCTTAGGTGCCTCTCTTCCAGGCTCTCAACAGGCAGACCGGACCCAGAGACACAGATGCTCTGTGCAATACTAACATTTAGAATGAGAGCAGGGTGGTTCCTTGCTTCCTCATGGGAAGGTACAATTAATTCTGCTACCCCCCCCACCCTGCTTCACATCCTGTTGCCTCCCTCACTCAGAAGGGGTTTTATTAAGAGTGGCATATTCGAAGGAGGTGATAAGGAGACAGACAGTCCTTTTGTCCTATCCAAGTGGTCCAAAAGCCAAAATAACCTTGAGAACCACTGCTCCTGAAGAAGGCAAGATATGATCAGCCCAGTTAAGAAATCAACATGGAGCTTTTAGACACCAAAGTGAAAGTCAAGGGTAGTTGCTTAGGGATCGAAGTAGAGACATATTTCCATTTCCTTTAAAAACGACCCTGGAGGCCGGGCGCGGTGGCTCAAGCCTGTAATCCCAGCACTTTGGGAGGCCGAGGCAGGTGGATCACGAGGTCAAGAGATCGAGACCATCTTGGTCAACATGGTAAAACCCCGTGTCTACTAAAAATACAAAAAATCAGCTGGGCATGGTGGCGCATGCCTGTAATCCCAGCTACTCAGGAGGCTGAGGCAGGAGAATTGCCTGAACCCAGGACGCGGAGGTTGCGGTGAGCCGAGATTGACACCATTGCACCCCAGCCTGGGTAACGAGTGAAACTCCGTCTCAAAAAAAAAAAAAAAAAAAAAAAAACGACCCCAGAAAGACCAGAACTGGTCCATTCACTATGAAGATCTGAATAAGAAACTGGTATCTCTGCCCCTCCTTTGTCTTTTTTGCTTTGAAACAGTCTTGTTCTGTCACCCAGGCTGAGGTGCAATGGTATAATCTCAGCTCACTGCAACCTCCACCTCCCAGATTCAAGCAATTCTCCTGCCTCAGCCTCCCAAGTAGCTGAGATTACAGGCATGTGCCACCACACCTGGCTAATTTTTGTATTTTTAGTAGAAGTGGATTTTCACCATGTTGGCCAGGTTGGTCTCCAATTCCTGGCCTTAAGTGATCCGCCCACCTTGGCCTCCAAAGTGTTGGGATTACAGGCCTGAGCCACAGCACCCAACCTCCGCCCCTCCTTCTTGCAGTGCTCAAGGGACCACGGGCAACCCTTGCCTGTTGTCGATTAAGATCAAGACTAGTGTGGTGAAGCATGCGATCATGTAAACCTTGAATGTAAATCTTAACGCCACGAGACCCACACAAAGTGCCATTAGTGATGCTGGAAGTGTTCCAAAGAAGCAAGAGAAAAGTCATGACGTCACAAGAAAAAGTTGAATTGCTTGGTAACAGGGAGCCATCAGAGGTTTGCAGGTCAGTTGAAGAAAAAGTGATGTATGGAAAAGAAGCAAAATAACAAGAAGAAAAGACGGAAAAAATGAGAGCCGAAGATGGTGAATATTAGGCCATTAACAAGCAAGCAGAGATCCTACAAGAGTCTCCAACGAGGATCCCAGATTGCCAGCGCAGGTTGGAAGCTGCACATTTGGATCTTCAACAGATGTTAGAAAGTGAAAAAGACTTGGAAGATGCTGAGGAATATAAAGCAGCACATTTAGTACGGGATTTGGTGAAGCTAAAAGCCTGACACTTTTCTTGTACAGGGTGATCTCTGCATTAAATCCTGGGGCCCATTTTACAGTTCATTATTATTATTATTATTATTTTTATCACTACTGTGTGTTTAAGTAGTATAAGAATGTGATCATTTGGCCAGGCATGGTGGCTCACGCTGGTAATCCCAGCACTTTGGGAGGCTGAGGCTGGCAGATCACCTGAGGTCAGGAGTTCGAGACCAGCCTGACCAACATGGAGAAACCCCATCTCTATTAAAAATAAAAAATTAGCTGCGTGTGGTGGCGCATCCCTTTAATCCCCAGCTATTCGGGAGGCGTAGGCAGGAGAATCGCTTGAAGCCAGGAGGCGGAGGTTGTGGTGAGCTGAGATCATGCCATTGTACCTGGGCAACAAGAGTGAAACTCTGTCTCAAAAAAAAAAAGAGAATGTGGTTGTTTTTATCCAGTTGCATATCCATTTCTTTGTCTAATTTAATACATAAAATAAATGAATTCATCATTAAAAAATGAAAGAAATTGGCAGATACAGATAACGTGATGAGCTCTGCTATCTGCTTAGGCAGCCTGGATCAAGTGCTTGCTGGATGGAGAGCAGGTGAGCTCTCCCTAAAGATAAGAAACAATGATGGTTAAAGAGGAAGACAGGCTGGGCAAGGTGGTTTGGATTATGCCTGTAATCCCAGCACTTTGGGAGGCTGAGGTGGGAAGGCTGCTTGAGGTCAGGAGTTCAAGACCAGCCTGGCCAACATGGCAAAACCCCGTATCTACTAAAAATACAAAAAATTGGCCAGGCATGGTGGTGTGCACCTGTAATCCCAGCTACTCAGGAGGCTGAGGCAGCAGAATCGCTTGAACCTGGGAGTGGAATTTGCAGTGAACCAAGATTAGGCCACTGCACTCCAGGCTGAGCAACAGAGTGAGACTCAGTCTCAGGGAAAAAAAAAAAAAAAAAAAGATAAAGACAACCAAACCCCATAAACCTGGAGTTCATCCCTGTTAATACTGTTATTTATTCTTTCATACCTTCATTGAAAGGTGTCTGGAAAAATGAACATATATATATATACTTGTATAAATATATTTGTAGAATTTGTGTGCATGCGTGTACATGTGTGGGATCATAGGGTTCATACTGCTTGTAACTTACTTGGTTCACTTTCAGTACATTCAGAGTGCAGTTAACAAATTGACCACATAATATCAGGACACTTAAACATAAGATGCAAACTCAGGAGATTTCTTTTTTTCCCTTCTGAAACTTAAAAATACTGAGCCATCCATCAATAGTCAGAAATCCCCAAAGCTTTAAAAAATTTAATATTCAGTTTAGTCAGCAGAGTAATCCCCGGTCACGACTGAAAAATTATGCATTTGCCTTTAATTGCCACATCATTATCTCTATACACCTGAGATAAAAATGTAAATTCAACATTAGCTATGAAAATATGCATTTGTTTTTTAAGTGGCCTTATCCAGCAAATGACTGCAAAATTAGGAAGAATTAAGAATGGATCAGAAATGAGGAACAATTAAACTAGGTATCCCAACATCTCTGTGAATCACAGCACACATCCTGGGTGAGGAGGAGCGGGGAGTGTAATTACACAAAAATAAGATAAACCACCGCGAGGTCTCCGGAGTCAGTCTTCTTGAATGAGTTATGGATATTAGAGGTCTATCTAAGGCAAAGTTATTAAGGAGGTTTTATGGCTGGCGTATAGAGGTCTGAATAAAAGCATCTTGTCCTGCTAAGAGCTTTGGGTTTCAGAAGCAGCAATTTTTTTTTTTTTTTTTTTTTTTTTTTTTGGTGAATGGCTCTGCCCCAAACCAGAATGTGATCTTCCTGTCTTTGACTTAATAGAACTGGAAATGGGAGGGAGGAGCATGGAGAAAAAAAAAAACCCTTCCATCTGCTGTCACCCCAAGTCAGTCATGTGAGCCACCAATTATTTTGGTGGCAAGGAGGAGGACTGTCATTATGTGCCATTTCAGACTGGCCGCGGAGAATTCCCAGCCCGGTCTTCAGCACGAATATATAAATGTGGTGAATGCGATCTCTCCCTGACATCTACTTCAGCTGAGTGGTCTCCTTAAATCTGGGGCTCCCACATAAAAACATCAGATGGGCAATCTCAGGTTCATCGTTAAGTGGGATTGCACCAAGTATATGTTTTTACAGGGCCTTGTATATTACCAGCACTTGAGACATAAAAGACAGGAAAAGAGCCAGTGGGCCGGCAGATGCATGATGAGCGCTGCAAGGGCGGTGTGGCTAGTCTGCTGGACAAAACGTGCAGCCCGTCGTCATGTGTTCGTGGAGGGCAGCCATTTACCTGATTGTAGGAGGTGATGGTGTAGACACGGCAGGTTGCTTTGGCCAGGAAGGGAGATTTCTGCAGCCATAGCGCAGGGCTTAGGAACCCCAACCAGCTTTTAAGGGGCAGCCTTGGCCATCCCGTGACTCTGATTCCCACAGAGAAGATGGGAGCCCTGCAGGTACTCAGATGCCCCTTTCACTAAGTGAAATGAGAATAACCCCGTGAAATGAGGTTCTTTTGCTCAGTGACACAGGTGCCTAGCTTTGCATGTGACATTTGTATGGTCCTTGATGCTCTCCATGGGTTTCCCGCCATCTCAGGGTCTCACCACACCCTCTGTCCTGAGACAAGGTAAACACATCCCTGCCAAGGTCTTAGCAGCCCCTGAGGGCTGGGCTTCTCTAGCTGCGCAGAGCCTTGCCATCTGGGGAGGAGGGGTTTCTGTGATGCTCCTGGCGGCTAGCAGGGTACGGCACCTGCTTCTTTTTTCTCTTGGTGGCTCTGGCTTTTCATTGGGAAAGTCACTCCTGGTTCTTCCAGCAGTGTCTATGGAGTCCTGCCTAGGAGTAATCCAAACAGGCCAGTCCTCTTACACTTCATCTGGCGACCATCTAATGAAACTCCCCAGCTGCCATAAACACAGATGTTCCAATGGTAAAGGTTTGCTGGGCTAGAGGGTATTTCCACCCCCGTCAACATCCTCCAGCAGCTCTGTCCAGCGTACAGAAGAGGCTTCTTCTACAGTCAGGAGCAGATGGGGTAAAAGACCCTCATGCTCTTTGCTGGTTATCACTTGGGTGGGAGTCACTGCCAGACTGGGGCAAGCCCTGAGTCGCTCTCTGTAAGTTTCATATATATTACACACCAGACCCAGCATGGTTTTACCAATCAGCTCTTTTCGGAAGAGCACACGTCTGAATTTTTTTTTTTTTTTTTTTTTTTTCCCGATACAGAGTCTCACTCTGTCACCCAGGCTGGAGCACAGTGGTGAGATCTTGATTCACTGCAACCTCCATCTTCTGGGTTCAAGCGATTTTTGTGCCTCAGCCTCCCGAGTAGCTGGGATTACAGGCGTACATCACCACGTCCAGCTAATTTTTTGTGTTTTTAGCAGAGATAGGGTTTTGCCATGTTGGCCAGCCTGGTTTTGAATTCCTGAGCTCAGGCAATCCACCCACCTTGGCTTCCCAAAGTGCTAGGATTACAGGCGTGAGCCACCGTGCCCAGCCGTACTAATCAACACTTACTGGCATTTTTAAAAAAGAAAAACTACAAATGATCTTGTCCACATTTGTCACCTCAGCTGTGAAAGGGACTATGTGTATGATTTGCATTTTTCTCTGCATACAGAATAACAAGAAAACATATCTGTGAATTAAAAGACGGCAGTCACTTGACCATTCAGTGTCCTTGGCAAGGTTCTAGTACGTGTGCTTACTTCAATCGTGTTGAGCTTACTTCTTTTGCTAAGACTCCCCCATTGAGAAGAAATGGAATTAAAGAATCCACAGAACAGTGCCTCCCTTGCTGCTGACTTGGTACTTTTTATTTGATTGTGTTTTATACTTGCCCATACATATTCTAATATTCTTCCATATTATTATACTTCCCTATATATTTCTAACACAAGATGCTTGAGGGCGGAGGTCTTATTTTATTCTCCTTGATGTCTGCCCAGGGCAGATGCTGCCAGGCACATGGTGGGCACAAATGCATTCATTGTATAGTTTCAGACCCAGCACCTGCTGCCTAGCACAGGGAATACAGTGGTGACCACCATCGATGGAGCCTCTGGAAGAACTTGAGAGTCCATCTAGCTCAACACTGTCTTTTAATAAATGAGAAACAGGTCCAGTGGGGGAAAGTGCCCACAGCCACACAGCTGGAACCAGACCCATTCTTGGGTCTTCCCTTCCATGGCCAGCTAGCTAGAACGCAACTTGGGAAATGGCAGCCTGTCTGTAACACAGCTCTATTGTGCCCAGAGGCTGGGTATGAAGACAGTAAAAGCAGAGGGGATGGCATGGTGGCAGCAGGAAATTCCAGGGGTAGAGACATCTAGGGCATGGGTGGGAGTAGACCTAATCTACGGTTGGTGAGGTCCTGTGTCAGAAGTGCATGCTGGGAACTTGTGACATCTTGCAGTCCATATTACAGGATGTCAAGTCCCCTGACCACCCCGTGCCATGGGCACCACTGAGCAGCAGCACAAGGTGCTGGTGTGGGGCCAGTGCACAGACTTTGGTCTCCATATTGAAAATGAAGAGAGTAAATCTTGCCTTCTGGGTTTGCATAATTAAAACTGAGGAAAGAATTTGCCTATCAATGTGAACCTCATGAAAGCTCTTAAAATGATCGCTATTGCACGGATAAATCATCCAAGTCCCCTGCTTCCCACTTGCAGCTAAATTTCATGCTGTAAAATGCAGGTGCAGGTAGTGATGACTTCCAGGGTCACATCCCAGTTCCTTGGCAAGACCTACTGACTGGTGTTTGTCTACAGACTTATCTTCCCCCCTTGTGTCCCACAAGCGGGCCTGGAAAGTTCTTCTAAGGCACTCCTGGCCTCTCTGCTGGGGCCGGGGCTGCCCAGAGCACAGGGCCTTTTCACCCTTTCCGCTTGCCTCATCCAGCCTCATCTTCCCCATCTCAGTCCACTTGTGACCCCTCATGCATACCGTTCTTCACTACATCTCAACCCACCCTTGGAGCTGCGGAAGCTGTCCCTGCCCCGGGCTCCTCCAGTTCTCTGAGTTCACCTCTGACGGCACTGATCAATGCCTGTCGACTCATCTCTCTGTTTCAGCAAAGGGTTGCATCTTAGTTCTGTGCCCACAGTGCCTAGCCCAGGGCCAGCCATAGCAGGTGCTTAATACGAGGAGGTCCATGACCTCCTTGACCCAGCCCTATGGAGGCCGCCATTTTAATACGGAACTAATTATCATACCAGCCAACCAGCCAGTTGGTATTTTCTTTAAAAACCTCAGTGAAAATAAGGGAGGCTACCTTGAATGCTGGTAACCAAAGTATACGTTGGTCAGTCTTTCATTCAGAGGGGAACAAGTCCAGCACCTCGCCCTCCTCACATCAGTGTCCTGAAGACAGGTGTCCATGCAGCTGTTACGGATCTAGGCCTCCAAGGGAAAGGTCTGTTCCAGAGCCGCCTCCACAGGCAGCACCATGAAAAGGGAAGAAGAAACCCAGCCAGCCTGGGGTGTTAACAGCTTGGTTAATAAGCTCTGTTATCAGTGATGGCTTTTCCCTCTTTCCCAACAACAGAACTGCAGAGGGAGCCTCGGCCCAGGGACTCAGGACTGAAATGGAAGCCTTGGGCCTGCAGCCCCACCACAAGCGTTCTGTGTGGATGTTTGATTCCTGTGGCTATCATAGTCCAAGAGACACAGAGGTCTCTGAGAAGCCAGGGCCAGCGCCAGGTCTTTCCCTCCTCCAGGCTTCCCACTGTACCCCGATATTGGACAAAACTAAGGGAGGGTGTCCAGAATTTCTTCTAGGTCGCTTTTGCCAGAAGGTGAAGGGTCAGGCTGATTTTCCTATGATTTTCGGGTGTTCTCATGGTCTGTTAAGAAGCAATGATGTTCATTGTCCAAATAAGTTAAGAAAAGTGGAATTAAAAAAAAAAAAGAAAAAATGGAATAAAGACATCATTTCTCTTTTCCCATGAAGGAATTCTCTCAGGTTGGAGAGGCGAAGGGACCACATATATCTGCCTTGGGTCTCTCTCAGCAATGTGGGATGGTGTCAGCTCTAAAAATTCCAGCACGATCTTCAAGAGTGGCAGCCTCAGCTGATGAAGATTGCGTAGGGCAAAGAGATGGAGACGTTTCCATTCAAGCTCTGCCATCTGCTCACTGCGGGACCTGGGAGAGTTTACTCAATGTCTTTGGGCCTCAGTTTCTTCACCAATGATCAGTAAAATGGGAATTGAATACACATGCGCACACACATAAAAACCATTTCTACAATTTATCATCTATGACTTCCAGCTAGGGATTCTCTAAGGTGAGTGAGAAACAACTACTCTTTCTAGAATTTTGTGGTACCTCCTCCCCTGCCACCATCTTTTATAGTTGTCTTAACAGTATCTAATTAAAAGCATTTTTCCGAAAGCCATTGACTCCTAACAAGTTTTCACCTTAGTCTCATTAAATAACAGTACAACTGGCATACACAGGCTTGAAACTAACCACAAGTGACTCTGAGCAGGTGAGTGATTTGACTACAAGAGCAGAGATGCTCAGGCAGGTGCTGAGCTGACTGCTGCCAAATGCATTCACAGGCCCTGGGCCTCTGTAGAAGACACTGCCAATCCTCTGTCCATGTCCACTGGCTCTCAGCACATGGGTGCACATTGGCCTGACGTTTAGCTACCACTGTCTGCATTTGTCTGAGGCCTTCCCTTCCTGCTGGAGCTCAGCCTGCCATCTGTGTACATCAGACCAGTGGCACAGAATTGTGGGAAGTTCCCATTCTGATGTCTAATGAGGAATTGGTGTATAAATACCCCAGCTCCCTCACCCCTAAGGTCTACACCAGCTCCCAGAGTTTCTCCAGCAGGATTAAGCTCCATTTTCCCACAGTAGGAGCTGGCTTGAAAACTCACCCTTGAATGGCTGTCTTCCCTTTCATATCTCACCCTCCTGAGGCCCTACTGGTGTTTTAGCATCTCTCAGATATAAACCATTTGTTCCTTAATTCTTGTCTCAAGAGTTTGCTTCTGGTGGGATACAAACTAAGAGAGCCTCAGATGGGAATTTTACTCTGGGGATGGAGTGCATAGGACAATATGGCACTTCAGTTACATGAACGTCACCATATACACAATCCCATCTGTGGTAACCTATATAATGGCCCCCAAAGATGTCCCCATCCTAAATCCCCAGAACCTACAAATGGGACTCTGAAAATGGGATTCAGGATCTTTAGGTAGGGAAATGATCCTGAGTTATCCAGGTGGACCTGATGTCATTGCAAGGGTCCCGATAGGAGGGGTACAGGAGAAGTCAGAATGGGAGGAAGGCCACATTACAACAGAAACAGAGGCAAGCAGAGTTAGAGAGATAAGATGCTACACTGTTGGCTTTGAAGCTAGGAAGGGGCCACAAGCCAAGGAAAACAGGCATCCTCTAGAAGCTAGAAAGAGCAAAGAAACATCTTCCCCAGAGCCTCTAGAAGGAAGCAGCTCTGCCGACACCTTGACTTTAGCCCCTTAAGACTCAGTCCACACTTCTGGCATCCAGAACAGTCAAGAGTAGATTTGTGTTGTTTTCAGCCACTCGGTTTGTGGTGATTTGCCACAGCAGCCACAGGAAATGAATACACCACCCAATCCTTGCATCATGTTGTAGTGGACAGGATTTATCCCCATTCTGCAGATGGGAAAAACATCATTCAGGGTGGAATAACTTGCTCCTGAGGTCACAGAACGGATGAGCGGTGGAGCTGGGATCAGACTTGGTCTGTGCAACTCTGACACCAATCCAGGCTCCTTCACCCACAGCCCCAACGCTGACTCCACGAGGCAAACCTGCAAAGCCACCGCCCTGAGGTTGGTTTTCCTGGAGTCTACAGTGTCTGTGAAAAGGCTCAACAAAAAACCAAACACATCAAGCCTTGCAAAGATGATAAGAGACACTTATAGGAGCTTGATATGGGGTCAGGGCTTACCTTGGTACCTGAGTAATAAAACCCTGCGTAGACAGCCCAAGACCAAGACGGCCTCCCTAATTCTATTCTAGAATAAAGTGGGATAGACAAGGCACTGGAGTCCAACTCTTGTTGTATTTCAGAAGAAATACAAATACTCCAGTGCATAAGAAAAAGGGAACTACTGCTGAGATATCATTCAATAATCAGCATATATTGCATTGTACTCCTACTATGTGCTAGGTAGGGGCTAGATGCCGGGGATAAAAAAAATAACAACTAAGAAGAAATAATGACTGTCTCAGCAATGCTGAGGATACAGGGTGGAGAGGAAGCATGCGCTGCACAGCAGTTATGGGGATACCACAGGGTGTGCACTATGCTTCTAAGTTTGGGAACCTTTCCTGAGAATCTACTTGGTACCAGAGAGGGGGCCAGGAGCTGCGGAGAAGATGAAGCAGTCCCTGCTTTAACAGCGCTGATACTCTAATGAGGCTAATAAATGGGCTGTGAATAGGTGACACGCAATCTGCACCCATTTATCATTTACTCACTGGCTGCGTTCCGTGCATCAACACCATGTCACAGGGGCTGGAGTGGAGCAAATGAAGGAGGAGCAGTGGAGGCTGGAAGAAGAGGGCGGTCATTGGAGGGTCCAAGAATGCCAAACAGCATCCAGAGTTGAGGTGGAAAAGCTCAGTAGAGCCCCTTGGTGGAGAATGGGTGGAATATCTGCACCTCCTCTTTGCGTTCACGTCCCACTAATATAATTCGTGCGTTTGACCTACGCATCTTCTTTGAGGCAGGCTCAAATAGGAGCAACTGAGTTTTAATTATGACCTTTATTGTTTCCTTGCACTTCTGGAGGGACTCAGCACCCAGGCAATGAACGCTACCTGTTTTTATCAGGGTCGTCCCTACCACTGAGATGCCTGGCAGCTTCCAGTTCCCGGGAAGGCACGGAGGCTCAGAGTCCAAATGGCTTTCAGCTCACATTTCCCACCCATCACGCTTTCGGCGGGCGCCTCCTCTCATATCTGATAGGGAACTCGCACTATGTCAGCTATGACAAATAAGGCTTTAAAACGGCCAAGGGAAATATAAACAAAGAGATCTACTTTTCAGACTCTGGTATGAACAGCTCTTGAAAAAGAAATGGAGAAGGTTTTTAATGGACTTCCTGGGAAACCAGTTGAAACGGGAGAGAAAAACTGCTCATGGCAACTGCTGATCCTGTATTTGACGATCTCTCACAACAAAAAGGTGGTAGCATCTACCTTCTGTTGACTTGTTCGCATTTAAAGACCTCCCGGGTCTGCAGTATCATGAGCATTAACAGGAATGCTCAGGATAATATGTGAGGAAGAAAAGAATTTATGGAGTTTAGGACTAGGTCATTGCATGTTCCTTTAAAACCTAGGTTTCCTTTAGAATATGTTTTTTCTCCATTAACAATATAGCAACAAACTGTGGTCTCTATACACAATGGAATATTATTCAGCCTTAAAAAAAGAAGGGAATTCTGGCCAGGCAGGGTGCCTCCCGCCTGTAATTCTAGCACTTTGGGAGGCTGAGGTGTGAGGATCACAGGAGCCCGGGAGTTTGAGACCAGCCTGGGCAACAGGGAGATCCTGTCTCTACAATAATTTTTTTTTTAAAAATTAGCCAAGCATGGTGGTATGTGCCTGTGCCCCCCCAGCTACTCAGGAGGCTGAGGCTGGAGGATTGCTTGAGCCCAGGAGGTCGAGGCTGCAGTGTGTCATGATTATGCCACTGCACTCCCAACAGAGCAAGACTCTGTCTTAAAACAAACAAACAAAAAAAAAAAAAAAAGGAAATTTGGACCCATGGCTTAACTTTGAAGGTATTATAATAAATGAAGCCAGACAGTCAACAAAAGAACAATGCTGTATGATTCCCCTTAGATGAGTTACCCACAGTAGTCAAATCCGTAGAGAAAGGGAGTGGAATGGTGGATGCCAGGGGCTAGAAGGAAGGGGGAATGAAGAGTTAGTATTTAATGGGGACAATTTCTCTTTGAGGAGATGAAAAACGTTCTGGAGATGGACAGTGGTGACAGCTGCACAACAATGTGAATGTAAAAGCCGCGAAACGGAACATTTAAAAGTGGTTATAATGGCAAATTGTATGTTATGTTGATTCTACCACCATTTAAAAAAATGAAGCAACTGCAAATGCCACTTTCAAGTTGAAAATGGAATTCTGGAGCTCAAAGGAATTGCAGTCATGAGTTGGTCTGTCCAGAGTTTCTCACATGTCAGTGTTGGGTTGGCCGCACTGAGTCACCGACAGGCACCTCACCCAGTCCTAGACATTTACCCAGGAGAAATGAAAACATATGTCCACAAAAAGACCTGGACACAGATGTCCACGACAGCTTTACTCAGAGAGCCCTAACTGGAAACAACCCAAAAGTCCATCAATAAGAGAATGAACAGACAAACTGTGGTATAGCCACATGATATAGTTTGGATATTTGTCCCCACCCAAACCTCACATTGAAATGTAATCCCCAAGGCTGGGTGTGGTGGTACACACCTGTAATCCTAGCACTTTGAGAGGCTGAGGAGGGCGGCTCACGAGGTCAGGTGTTCAAGACCAGCCTGGCCAACATGGTGAAACCCTGTCTCTAGTAAAAATACAAAAAAAATTAGCTGGGTGTGGTGGCGGGCACCTATAATCCGAGCTACTTGCGAGGCTGAGGCAGGAGAATCGCTTGAACCCAGGAGGTATAGGTTGCAGTGAGCCGAGATTGCGCCATTGCATTCCAGCCTGGGAGACAGAGCGAGACTCTGGCTAAAAAAAAAAAAAAAATGTAATCCCCATTGTTCGGAGGGGTTTGGCTCTTAGGGGCAGGTCCCTCATGAATGACTTGGGCCACCCCCTTGGTGATGAGTGAGCTCCCCCACATTAAAAATGTGGGCCACCTGCTGCTAATTCCTCTTTCGCTCTTGCTTTTGCCCTGTGACGTGCCTGTTCCCTCGTCACCTTCCACCATCACCATGACTGTAAGCCACCTGAGGCCTCCCCAGAAGCCAAGCACACCAGCACCATGCTTCTCGTAGAGGCTGCAGAACCAGCAGCCGATGAAGCCTCTTTTTATGAATTACTAAGTGTCAGGTATTTCCTCATAGCAATGCAAGAACAGCCTAACACACACCATAACATGTAGTACTCCTCAGCTAGAAAATGAATGGGCCGGGCGCAGTGGCTCACGCCTATAATCCCAGCACTTTGGGAGGCCGAGGCGGGTGCATCACGAGATCAAGAGATTGAGACCATCCTGGTCAACATGGTGAAACCCCGTCTCTACTAAAAAAAAATGCAAAAATTAGCTGGGCATGGTGGCGCACGTCTGTAGTCCCAGCTACTCGGGAGGCTGAGGCAGGAGAATTGCTTCAACCCAGGAGGCGGAGACTATGGTGAGCTGAGATCGTGCCATTGCATTCCAGCCTGGGTAACAAGAGCGAAACTCTGTCTCAAAAAGAAAGAAAGAAAGAAAATGAATGAACTACTAAAACCCACGACGACTTAGATGAATCTTCAAAAATATTTTGCTGACTAGCAAACTAACGAAGGAACAGAAAACCAAACACCGCATGTTCTCACTCATAAGTGGGAGTTGAACAATGAGAACACATGGACACAGGGAGGGGAACGTCACACACGGGGTATGTGAGGCAAGGGGAAGGAGACCATTAGGACACACACCTACTGCATGTGGGGCTTAAAACCTAGATGGGTCGGGCACGGTGGCTCACGCCTGTAATTCCAGCACTTTGGGAGGCCGAGGTGGGTGGATCACCTGAGGTCGGGAGTTCGAGACCAGCCTGACCAACATGGAGAAACCACGTCTCTACTAAAAATACATTAGCTGGGTATGGTGGTGCATGCCTCCTACTTGGGAGGCTGAGGCAGGAGAATCGCTTGAACTTGGGAGGTGGAGGTTGCAGTGAGCCGAGATTGCACCATTGATCTCCAGCCTGGGCAACATGAGTAAAACTCTGTCTCAAACCAACCAACCAACCAACCTAGATGACAGGTTGACAGGTGCAGCAAACCACCGTGGCACATGCACACCTGTGTAACAAACCTGCACATTCTGCACATGTATCCTGGAACGTAAAGTAAAATAATAATTAAAAAAAAAATTTTGCTGAGTAAAAGCAGCCCAGCACAAAAGCATGCATATGCTAGGATCCCTGTAGATGCAGTTCTAGATCAAACTAACGCAGGGAAAACTAGTCTATACTGAGAGAACTTGGAACCGTGGCTGCAGGAGCATGGGGAGGGTTATGTAGGAATTGACTGGGAAGGGGCACAAAGGCATTTTCAGGATGACGGAAATAATCCATATCTTGGTAGGGGTGTGGATCGCATCAGTGTATGCACTTGTCAAAACTCAGCAAACCGTACATTGTAGATCTGTGCATTTCACTGAATGTGAATCATACCATAATTTTTTTTTAAAAGGTAATTTTAAAAAGAGTCACTCAGGGAATTTAATTAGAAGTCTCACCTCTCAGAGAGATTCTGGTTTAGTAGGTCTGGAGTGAGGGTCCAGCAACATTCCACAGGCGAGCTGCAGGGTCAGCTGGGCCCCAGCCACCTTCTCCCTCCTGTCCTGTTGGTGTCAAGCCCTTTCCTTCCTCACTGCATCCTTCACCCTTGACATAAGTGGTACCGCCTTGAGCCTTAGCCACAAATCACTCCTCATTTGTGCTCAACAAGACAAGACCAAGACGGGAATGAGATCCTTATTCCCAGTGGTGGAGCGTGATCATCTGGGTTCAAACCCTGATGCCTATCCGACTAGCCAAGCGACCCTGGGCAAGTTCCTCACCGTTCGAAGCCTCAGTTTCCCTAGCTGAACAGTGGGGACACTGCTGTCATGAGTACCTACCTCACAGGGCAAATGTGAGGGTTTGAAAAAGTCAATACAAACACATAAGGCACTCGATTCGTCCTGTTTTTTATTTCCTAGAGTTTACAATGCTTGGACATCTTGGTGCCTCTCAGACCTGGGGAGGGAGCGTTAGTTCCTAGCGGCACACAACCTGCCTGGGAACACACTTTTGCTATGCAAATCAACCCATCCAGAATCCAGACCTCCTACCACCGCCTTTATCCAACTGTCACACACCAAACCAGTATTCCTCCTACCCTGTATCACCCAGGGTCAGGTATTTGACAACTAGGGACCACCCCTACCCCACAACTCACTGAAATTATTCAAACTGACCAATCCGAAACGCGCTTGGTATACTTACTCTGCCTTGCCTATTCCTTCCACCAATAAAAACCCAACAAAAGCTCTGGCCCAGGCTTTCCCCTTGCCTCCTGCAGCCTGCTAACTGACCTGGCACTTCCCCATGTGGCCCTACATGGCCTGGCCTGCCCCCTTCTCTTGAGAACTCTAAGTAACAAACTATATTTTCAATAGCAATTGTCTCTTGATCTATTGACTTTACCATATCCAAATATAGACAAAATTCCAGGTACCTTTTATACAAGCATGACGACTCTCTGGCACATAGTAGGCCTGCAAAAGGTAAAGTCGGTGCATTCACAGAAACCTTCGCTGCCTTTTCACAGCATTTACCATGGTCTGTAATCATACATTTTGGGGATTATGTAATTGATCTCTGGTTCCCTAGTAACCTGTAAGCTCCAAAAAGGTGAGGCTGATGCCCTTTCTGGTTCACTATTAAATTCCCAGCTGCTCGCTGAGAGCCAGGCAAAGAGTAGGGCCATAGCAAAGGCTTGAGGAGTGAAGGTGGACTCACTGGTTTTGCAGTTCAGCCCCAGTTCAGCTCCACCGTTAGCAAATCATGAAATCGAACCAGAGAGGGGAAGGGGCTCACCCTGCATCACACAGCCCATGTGAGCTGGAGCTAATGTGCTATATTAGTCAGGCTTCTCTAGAAGGACAGAGCTAACAGGACATATGGATACACAAAAGGGACTTTATTAAGGAGAAGTGACTCACATGATCACAAGGAAAAGTTCCATGATAGGCCATCTGCAAGCTGATGAGCAAGGAACCCAGTAGTGGCTCAGTCCAAGTTCCAAAACCTCAAAGCTAGGGAAGCCCACAGTGCAGCCTGCAGTCCGTGGCCAAAGTCCCAAGAGCTCTCTACAAACTCCTAGTGCCTAAGTCCAAGAGTCCAAAAGCTGAAGAATTTGGAGTCTGATATTTGAGGGCAAGAAGCATCCTGTATGGGAGAAAGATGAAGGCTGGAAGGCTCAGCAAGTCAGCTTCTTCCACCCTCTGCTGCCTGCTTTTTCTAGTCGTGCTGGCAGCTGATTGGATGGTGCCCACCTGCCTTGTGGGTGGGTCTACCTCTCCCAGTCCACTGACTCAAATGTTAATCTCTTTTGGCAACACCCAGAAACAATACTTTGCACCTTCAATCTAATCCAATTGACACTTAAGTTTAAAAATCAGAGGTGCCAGGGCCCCTTACCTCTCAGAGTCCCTTCTGCCACACCAGACAATCACTCCCAATTCTGGGGTCAGACCTCGTAGGCCATGAGGAGCAGCTCAGGACCCCAAAACGGCCCATTTCTGTACGTGGCTTCTGTGTTTTCTCCGTAAAGCACATGCACCAGCTGCACAGACACCTGGAAGGCTCTGGGACCTCCCTTGAGGGGCGGCTTTGCAGTCCTTCGCATACCCCATTGACAGTTACAGAGTTTTCTGTCTCTACTCAGCAGCTTTCTGATATACTGCTGCAGACCTTGAAAATTTGGCAGGCCACATCCTCGGTCTCTCTTCGCAGATGGGAGCAGGTTCAAGGGAACCCCATCAATAAATAATTCCCGAGGCATGGAAGTGTCCTCCTCTCCACATGATGTGACTGTGAAGCTGATTTTCAACCCTTCCCAGAGGAGCTCTGGGATGGTCTTCCTAAGCTTCTGGGTAGGTGCCTGTCATCACCAAGGTCTGAAAATGGGCCCCTGGGGTATCTTAGAGTCTGTCATCAACTGTCAGAATTCTTGGATTCTACTCTTACCCCACAGGCCAAAGAGACCACCGGCTAGTCTCATGGGTGAGTCATTCATGAGCCAGTCAATTTCTACAGCTCGGAAGGTTCGCTTACATTGACCAGGGAGATATTTCTGCCTTTCCAATGGGAGTCTTGGGTATCACCAGTTTAAGTCCTAAGAACCATTTTAAGTTAAACAATGGCTAGGTCTCCAAAAAATAAGTTATATCATGATCCCTCAGAAGCCTTTGAATTCAGACAGCAACATGGGACAGCGGGAAGAGGCAAGGCTTTGGGGTCTAGTTGGCCACTTAATAGCCTTGTAACCTGTAACCTGGATCATGAGTCTTAACTTCCCTAATCCTCAGTCTTCTTTACAAAATAAAGATGACATACAGAAAAGCGTTGTAGTGCTCTTGTCATATTGCGGGGTATACAGCTGGCACTAAATAAATGCTAGGATAGGAAGATGATGCTGTTGATGATGGTAACACTCCAACGCTATGCGTCCTGCAGCTTACTCAGTCCTTTCCCATATGTGTGTTAATTTTGTTCTTGTGCTATAGTATTTATACCTGAAAATTCACCCTTTTAAAGTATACAATTCAGTGGTGTTTAGTATATTTACAAACCATCATCGTTTATTTAGTATATTGCACAACCATCAGCACTGTTCAATTCTAGAACATTTTCAGTTCTAGAACATTTTCAGCAGCCCCCGAAAGAAACTCTATCCCTATTAGCAGTTACTCCCCATTCTCCCCTCCCCGCGGCTCCCAGCACCCACCAATCTGCTTTCTATCTCTACGGATTTGCCTGTTCTGGACATTTCATATAAATGGGATCATACAATATGTGGCCTTTTGTGTCTGGATTTTTCCCCTTAGCTAAGTGTTTTCAAGGTTCACCCACACTATAGCATAAATCACTGCTTCATTCCTTTTCATTGCCAGATAATACTCCATCGTATGGATAGACCATATTTTGCTTATCCATTCATCAACTCATGGATATTTGGGTCATCTCCACCTTTTAGCTCTCATTATTTTATTCAGTCCTTACAACCTTCCCTGTAGGAAGACAGAGCAAGCATCATCTTTTCTATCATAGAGATGGGAACTGAGGCTCAGGGAGGCGAAGTGACCTCCCTAGGTAAGGTTGCTTAGCTGGCTAGACACGGGCTAGGCGTCCTAACCTCAAGCTTAGTAACTCCAGGTGAGACAACGAGGACCTCACATTTTGCATGTAGAGGGAATCCGACAGAGTATTACTGATCATTTCAGCTTGGCCTTGCAGGCAGGGGAAGGAGTGTCATTAAAGATCATCTTGCTTGGTAATCCCAGCAGGGAGTCAACAGCTGATTCAAAGTGGATCAACGCCAGCATCCGAGGGAAAATAGCTCGTTCAAACTAAAAAATCCAGGAACAACCAAATCTCGTCCCTGGGGCTTTTTCCTGAGGATTCTTAAGTTGCAGGTGCTGGTCACTCTCCCCCTTCATTCCCAACACGCCCCGTCGGCGTCTCCTTCACCTCCCCTATAATACGGCTCCCTTTTTCAGATCTCCTGTGCTTAGACCTGGAGGGGGCCAGCCACACTCAGCGTGTAGAGCAGGGCCAAAGGGAAAGCCACCACCACTCAGAGCAAAAGAAAATGAAAATAACCCACCAGCCAAAAGGGGACCCTCTATTCTGTGAAATACAGGGCCAGAAGGTTCTCTGAGAACAACCTTGGCTATTCCCACAAAGTCCCCATTGCTCAACCAATGAGCAAACAATTATTGAGCATGTACTTTTTTGTTTTTTTGAGACAGAGTCTTTTTCTTTCGCCAGGCTGGGGCACAGTGGCGCAATCTCGGCTCACTACAACCACCACCTCCCAGGTTCAAGCGATTCTTCTGCCTCAGCCTCCCAAGTAGCTGGGACTACAGGCAACTGCCACCTCGCCCAGCTAATTTTTGTATTTTTAGTAGAGATGGGGTTTTGCCCTGGTGGCCAGGATGGTCTTGATCTCTTGTCCTCGTGATCCGCCCGCCTCGGCCTCCCAAAGTGCTGGGATTACGAGCATGTGCTTGTATTTAACATCCGTTCCCTAGGATATTCATTGTGCACCTACAGGGTATCAGGCATGGAAGTACTAGAAGAAGACATCAGAAGAAGACCAAGTCCAACTTGGAAATGTAAATTCTAATGATGGAGATGGGGAATAGGCATGCCAAAAAAAAAAAAAAAGAGAGAGAGAGAGAGAAAACAGAACATAATAAAGAAATGAGATGGTAGATTGGGTGGGGAGAGGTGGGGTGGGAGTATCCGCCTGCCCTCCTTGACTGGATGCCACACACTGGTCCAGGCACTGAGGATATACACATGAAAGACGCAGGAGCATCTTCTAAGTGGAAGAACAAACACTGCAAACAACAGCAGCAAAAGAGGGACTGATTTCCAAAGAGAACAGCCCCAAGTGCCCTGGAGTCCATTTCCTACCAGATGTCTGAGTGTTGCCCTGCGGGGCCCTCCCCTGATGCTGAGCATCCAAGACACACTCTGAGAACCTGATTTCAAGTTCAACAGAGTCAGTTCAACCTAATCCTACTTCAAGGTCAACGTCAGGTCAACCCAATCCTGATGATCTCCTGGTGTGAAGGTGGTGGGGCCTGGTGGCCCTTGCTCCAGGCAGCCAGGACATCCTTGGCAGCAGAAACAAACCAGCTGCCTCAATGTGCCAAACAAAACAGTGCAGTCACATCCAAAGAACTATCACCACGAGACTGACCTCAATGCCAACCCAGGGCGCCTTGGAGTGGGAAAATGTGGGGGCCTTGAAGATAAAATTGTCCTGACCAACCTGGGCAACATAGCAAGACCGTGTCCCTATAAACATTAAAAAAAAATTAGCTGGGTGTAGTGGTGCACGTCTGCAGTCCCAGCTACTCAGGAGGCTGAGGTAGGAAGACGGCTTTAACCCAGGGGTTCGCAGCTGCAGTGAGCTATGATTGCACCACTACACTTCAGCTTGAGCAACAGACTGACCCTGTTTTTTTTTTTTTTTTAAAAAGAAAAAAAAAAAAGAAAGAAAGAAAAGAAGATAAAATTGCATTGGGCACATCTGGAGACAGATTGATTCCCAGTTAATTTTGCTTTTAAATGGAATCTCTGTCCACTTTTAGCTACAGGGTCCACTTCCACTGCCAAAGAAACATCAATAGTCGCCTCCCAGGGTGGGCCAAGCACCAGTGGTCAAGACGTTTGACTTTAGTCCTTTGCTCAAGCTTAGAAGTGTCTAACTCGCCTGGTGAGTGGCAAAGTCTAGGGCTGCATGAATAAAATCTACCTGGGGAAGACAGCGTGTATCCCTGAAGAAGGTGGAGAGAATTACAGGTGTAAGTCACTAAGCACTCGTCTGCCACATAGAAAGTGTCCCATCCTTCCAGGAGCCCAGGGTGACCTCTGCTTTCCGCAACGAGTCCACTCAGCTGATCAAATCCATAATACAACTGGTTCCTGGTTCTTTTGGTAACCACAGCTGCATTTAAGAGAGAATGCATCTCATAACTTTGCAGGAAAGATCTTCTTGGCATAAAACAGGGCTCACTTTCGGTTCTGCTGCTCATTTTCAATGCCTCCTAATTTAGATACAAAAAAAAAAAAAAGATATGCTGGAGAAGACAGAAGATCAGAGTCAGAAATAAAGGACTAGAAATATGAATAAGAAAATTCTAGGCTCCGCTCTGCCAGTGGCCATCTGTTCACCTTTGAGCAAGTTTCTCTACTTCTCTTCCGAGTCTCCATTTCCCCATGCATACGATGAGGAGGTTGCATGAGATCTGTGGGTTCCTGAACTTCAGCGTGGACACAAATAACCTGGGAAGCTTGTTAAAACTCACATCCCTGGGCATTACTGCAGAGTGACTCAGGAACTTTGCTTCTAACCAAGGTCCAGTGATGAATCTGATACAGGAGGACTAAGGACTTTGAGAAGCCCTGGACCGAATGACCCACAAGGCCTTCTTTGAGATTCTGAATATTAAAGGTTTTAAGAATCCTTAGCCTGGGAAAGGAAAGCACAAAGAGGAGATGGGAAGGGGTTGACTGGTACCAAGACTCCAGGAAAGACTTTGATGAATATGTTGAACTATGTCAATTCCTGGTAAGTTTCTGTCAAAGTCACTCAGGCATCTCCATGTCTCTGTTTCCACAGCCGGCATCCTTGAGGCAGCACAATGGATCCAACAGCAGCTGATGGATCCAACAACATGTCTTCCTTCTCCAGCTGCTTTTACCGTGAAATGTGGGGGCTGGCCCTGATGATCTGGAAGGACACTTCCTCCCTGACATTTTGACTTCCAGGCATTCTTCAAACTGCCTTCACATCATGTATGCCCCTCTTCAGGCCATCACTTGTTCCCATTTCAAAACAATCAAATCATCACAAGCCCACAGCTGTTGCTTCCAAGAAGGAAACAAAGGCTCAGTGCAAGGGTCCACTTTGAAATCATCACCTGGGTGTCCGAGGAGCTTTGCTGTGGGTCGTAGGTGTGGTTATGCATCCATCCAGGGCCAGCCCTGGTCAGTTCCTTGCAGAATCCGCCTTCAGCCAAGGACTGGAAGGAGGGCTGGTAAAATCTCAGTGCAGCTGAGCCTGTGATGGGACACAGGGACAGTAGCAATCTTTTGAAAGGTCTCCGTCTTTTGCTGCCCTGTAACCTCCAGCTCGCTGTGATATAACGTGCCAAGGCAAGGCCTTCCTAGGCCATCAGGCATCTGTCATTCTTTGGGCCACGTTGATTTTTGAACACCATTTTTGTTTCAGGAGTTCCCCCGCAAGCCTACATCTTTCCAAATTAAAAATCAGAAACATTCTCAGCCTCCTTTGCACGTGGCCTGGGATCCAACGATCAGGCTGTGCCTAAGCCAGACTCTGAGGCAGAAGCTTGTGGCTGGGAGAAGAGGGCATCAGGCAGATCTTCGAGGAGGCTATGGCAGCCCTATCCTGTGCCCAGAAACAGCAGTGACAGCAGCTTAGAGGTGGTACTTGGTGCAAGGCATCAGGGCTACCTGACGTCTGATTCTAATAATTAGAAAGTGTTTTTGGTGTCCGTGCTCAGCAGTGGCAGTGCTGGTATCTCCGCAAAGCAATTCGGCAGCGGGGTCTGGGCATTACTCCTGCTGTGTAGCTGCCCTGAACCTGGATCTCTGACTTTTGGATTCCGTGAGCCCCCTGACAGCCTTTGATAAATTCTGTGTCTGCGATTCCTCCACCCACACCTAAGTGCCTGGATACAGACAGGTGAGGTGCTGGACACAGCGAGAGAGGAGAGAGCTGATTCTTTGGGCGGGATCTAAAACAGCTGAGCTTTCAGTGATTCTCAGCCATGAGAGCTCTTCGAGAAAGAGCCAGAATGTTAAGGAATTGACCTGTCGAAAGGGAGGGCTCTGGCCACACCACATTCAAAGACTCCTCCTTCTCCTGGTGCAACAAAAGGCTGTCCACATGAAAACCCAGCTGTGAATGCTGGGCAGAGGCCCCTGCAGCAAGACTTGACTTTCTCTTTTCTCTTTCTTTTTAATCTACCACTAAAATTGGAGGAAAGAATCCAAAATAAGTGAGCCGTGAAGTGTAGCACGGGTGGGCTTTTGTTTTGCAACCAGCCGGGGGAATTGTGGTCTCTCATTGTGGTCTTGACCTCTTCTAGGTCACACACGTTAGACAAATTCTTCCAGCTTGGGCTTCATAAACAGCCTTGTGGGGACGACATGTCTCCCAAGAGAAAAAAAAAAGACAAAATTCTGAGGCAAGGATGTTCATTTCTAGGCTGTGCAGCAGCTCTAAAGCAATGAAAGGCCAACAATAATTAGAAAGTGTTTTTGTAATATTCTCTTTTCTGAAGAGATACCACAAAGGTGCCTCGGAGGCTTGTGCTAATGGGAAATGGGATGTGTTCAAAAGAGCCTCTTTGAATCCACGCTCCTCGGCTCCCTCTCTGGCAACTACAGACACGCAAATTAAGGGTCTGATTTTTCAATTTTCAAAAAATACGGGGCAAGGACTTTCTGGATGGAAATGAGGTTAAAAAAGAAAAGGAAAGAAAAGTAGTGAATTTTGAAAAGAGATACAAACATTTATTTTCATTTTTACTTTTCTCTGTGATATACAGAGATTCCTTTCCTGGCATCATAAAATTAGGATGTTTCAAACAGTCCTTAAAAACAAACAAAAATAAAAGGAAGCCAGGCCTGTTGGCTCATGCCTGTAATCCCAGCACTTTGGAAGGCTGAGGCGGGTAGATCAAGAGGTCAGGAGTGTGAGACCAGCCTGACCAACATGGTGAAACCCCGTCTGTACTAAAAATACAAAAACTAGCTGGGCGTGGTGGCGGGTGCCTGTAGTCCCAGCTACCTGGGAGGCTGAGGCAGGAGAATCGCTTAAACCCAGAAGGTGGAGGTTGCAGTGAGCCGAGATTGCACCACTGCACTCCAGCCTGGGTGACAGAGCGAGACTCTGTCTCAAACAAAACAAAACACAAAACAAAAAGGATGGGCCCTTTGCCATGGGGGGAAATTCTGTCTTTCTCTAAATATCTGAAAGGTAACACATAAGTAGTGAGCCTGTCTCATAGCCTTGACCAAGAACAGATCAAGGGTTTGTGCCTAGGGAGCTGATAAAAAGGAAGTCTTTAACATGTTTTATGAATGGGGGAGTGAAAGAATGATGACAAATAATTTCGCCATCTCCCCTAGTATGTGACCCAGCACCAGCCTCCTTTGTATTTCTCCAAAGACTGTGCCATTCACTCATTTATTTACTATTTACTGAGCACCTACTCCATGCCAGGCACTGTTCTTGGTATGGCAGATACCAAAGTGAACGAAGCAGAGGTTCCAACCCTTCTGAAGTTTGCATTCTAGCACAGGAAATGCTATAAGTAAGACGTAAGTTAAATGTATATTAGATAGCAGCACATGCTGTGGAGAAGGGAGACCCTAGATGAAATCAAATATTGGAGCCTCAATATTTGAGAGCCTTCAGTTAAGTGCCCCCTCCTCCAGGAAGCCTTCACTGACCACCCTGGCTCATCATTTGCGATTAGGCAGCTTGTCAATGCCTTTGTCTACCTCAGGACTGCTCGCCCTCAGCACCACTGCAGTTCTGGGGTTGAATCATTTGTTTTTTCCTGTGCTCTGGGGAATGTCTGACATCATCCATGGCCTCTATCCATCGGATGCCAGTAGAATTTTCCCCACCCTCCAGCCGCGCGCGATAACAATATGTTTTCAGACATTGTCAAATGTCCCTCAGAAGGTAAGTCACTGTCACCCCTTGTCGAGAAACACTGGACTATCCCTTGGTATTCAAAGTGTGGCACTCGGACCAGCAGCACAGGCGTCACTGGAGAACTTAGCAGAACTCAGGCCCTGAGCCCAGACCTACTGAATAAGCATCTGTGTTTTAACAGGAGATTCAAACGCACATGCACTGGTCTATACCACTTATTTGACTCTTAAGAGCAATGTTTCTCAAACTCTTAGTATGAGTCTGGATCACCCGGAGGGCCTGTCAAAAGTAGGGATGCTCAGGCCCCTCCCCAGATCTATTAAATCAGAATCGGGGGGGTGAGGTCATGGTATCCGGGGCTTCGCCTGCTTTCCAGGTAACTCTGATGCTTATTAGCATTTGAGAATCATCGCTGTAGACCAGTGCTTCTCAAAGTGTGGCCTCTGGAGCGGCGGCAGCAGCAGCATACCTGGGTACGTGTTAGGAACATACATCAACAGGCCCCACCTCAGACCTACTGAAGCAGAATGAAGCAGGAGCGGTAGGGTGGGACCCAGCAATCTGTTTTTAACAAGGCTTCAGGTGTCTCTGAGGCTCGCTCAGGCTTGAATACCTCTGCCTTTGACCAGGAGGACACAGACACCAATGCCCTGAGCAGCTGGGCTTGCACCTCCGGGGCTGGTAAAGATGAAATATCTTGTGGGGAGGGAAACTTATAGTATACTTGGGGGTCTAAGTTTTTGCCTAAAAGTAGGAAAGGAAAGAGAAGGAAACAGGGAAGGAAAAGGGGAAGGAAAAAGGGAAGGGAGGAAGGAGGAAAGGAAAGAAAGAAAACTCACTGGCCAAATAAAATACCTATATAGGCCAGATCAGCTAGCGGCCACCAGTTTGCCATTAGACAAGAGCTGCCATCTTACATGGCTATTCTCTTTTTAAGATACCTGGATGACTCCTCAGGTCAATGGTAATCTTGAGGACAGAGTTGTACTTTTCAGTAGCCTCTGACAGATTGGTGGTGCCCAGGAAAAGTTGGTCAGTTGTTCATTAATTCCCATTGCACTGAACTATTTTAAAACATACATACAAAGGATGGTTTCAGCTGGGAGAGGTTTAATGTTACAGACCAGGTACATAGGGCCTCGGCTTTATTATTTCTTGTGTGTTTGTCTGTTTCTTAGAGATAGGCTCTCACTTTGTCACCCAGGCGGGAATGCAATGATGCAATCTTGGCTCACTGCAGCCTCAAACTCTTGGGCTCAAGTGATCCTCCCGCCGCAGCCTCCTCAGTAGCTGGGACTACAGGTGCACACCACTGTACCTGGCTAATTTTTAAACATTTTTTTGTGTAGAGACGGGGTCTTGTTATGTTGCCCAGGCTGGTCTTGAACTCCTGGCCTCAAGCAATCCTCCCACCTCAGCCTCCCAAAGTGCTGGGATTAGAAGTGCGAGCCACGTGTTCAGCTCATGGTTCTATTATCTGAAAATCAAAAGGGCTGAAGTAGAGCAGGGTTTTTCAGCCTTGGCACTGTGGACATTTGGGGTCAGACAGTTCCTTGTTGTGGGGAGACTGTCTTGTTCATTGTGGGATGTATGGCGCCTCTCCTGACCTTTACCTACTGGCTCCTAACAGCACCCCAGAGAGTTCAGCCAGCCCCATTAAGGGAGTTGTACCTTTTCAGCAGACTGGAGACACAAACAATATCCATCCTCCCACATAAAAGAGCGAGGGCTTCCCAAGTTGGGGTGGAGGTGCATGGTGGCTGCACCCTGGGCCACCTCCTAGCCTTCAATAAAGGTCCTGCTCTGTCTCTTCATCTTCTCATCATTTCCAAGCAATAGAAGAAACACCTTGATAACAACGGGTTAAAAGATGTTTACGAATAGCATACATCTTTGAAAATCCCCCTTTGTCCAAGACCGTGATAAATGTTCTCTCTCTGAGAGGGTCTCCGGGGTCTCTGCGTGATTTCTATTCCATGTACTGCTCTGGAAGAAGAGAATTCCAAACACAAACTCCTTTTCAATATATAACAGATTGCAGTTACAAATTGCTGTCAAGCTGTGTGAGCTGCAACCAGCTTCACGCCATTAGCATGCACCTATTCTATTATTTTATTTTATCAAGAATAGGAGCTCTCAGACGCACGTCGCAGAAGGGGAGATGACGTTTACAGTCTGAATTCCTGCGACAAACTATCACCTTACAGAGCCCTGGGGAGCAGCTGCTGACAGATTTTTAAAGCAGCATCGACATCCTAGCGGGGAAGGGAGGAGGTAACACCTCCTGCTTTACAGAGAAGAGAGAGGAAGTAGGGAGGGACAGGTGGGGAAGGAGGAGCAGAAACAGGAAGAAGGGAGCTAGCTCTTTCCCCAGGTGGGCTCTGGGAGAGGGATCAAATCTACCCTTTTTCAAGTCCACTGGCTAATCCCAAGAAAGAACTCAGCACTTGGGTGAGGAGATCTTCTGAGGTCGCTTTGTGCCTTTAGACCTCAGGTTCCTCATCTGAGATATGGGCCCAAATTCCTTCTCCTGCCATTCTCATGGGACTGGATAGCTAGGACAAAGGGCAGCCATGAGCCGCTGATGGGCTTACCCAGGGACGTTCATTTCAATAAACTTCTGAAGCAGAATAGGTTCCCACAGACCAGGCCAGAGGGAAAGGGGCCTACCTGAAAAGTTTTTATTCAAGGGCCTTCTATTTGCAAGAAAGGAAATTACATATAAAGTTCCCAGGTTTCTTGAAGACTTTTTTTTTGAGATGGAGTTTTGCTCTTGTTGCCCAGGCTGGAGTGCAATGGCATGATGATCTCAGCTCACTGCAACCTCCGCCTCTTGGGTTCAAGCGATTCTCCTGTCTTAGCCTGCTGAGTAGCTGAGATTACAGCTGCATGCCACCGCGCCCTGCTAACTTTTGTGTTTTTACTAGAGACAAGGTTTCCTCATATTGGTCAGGCTGGTCTTGAACTCCTGACTTCAGGTGATCCACCCGCCTTGGCCTCCCAAAGTGCTGGGATTACACGCGTGAGCCACCGCGCCTGGCTCTTGGAGACTTTCATTTCCCTCCCATTTTCCTTCTTGTTAATGGAAGAATTTATTTGGAGGCACGGCAGAGTCTCTTTGGGGCCATGCAATTACAGCATTTAAAAGCAACATCAGAATTGTTGCTTTTGTGTTTTTTTCCCTAGTAATCTTCCTATCTGAGCAACGGTCACATCAGTGTTTACTCCAGCACCTGGAGCTTAAAGGATTTTGATTTTCAAAAGGAAGATGAAGAAGATGGATTTAACATGTTAAGTATGGAGAATCTGGGTTTTGTTCTGGTTTGGCTTCAAGGAGCAATTTGATCACTTGCAGTTGTATAGAATGGTATCTAATCTGAAAATGAAATTATTTTCATTCTGGTTTTTTTTTTTTTTGAAAACTCATCTACATAAAAGAGGGTAAGCTGGATTGCAGCCGGCAGTTACCCAGGTCAACTTCAGGACGCTGTGTTTTGAAATTTTCCAGTGGGAATCCTCCCAGACAGGAGGTATCCTCGTTCCCACTGGGATGTCCCTTTCCATCTTCTCTGTTTGTTCCAGAATAATTACAACCTGAAGAGAAATCTGCCTGGGGTTAAAGTCAGATGTTTGGTTCAGATAAAACACAGCCAGCCTGACTGGCAAATCACAATTTATTCAGCGTTCCTGTGTCTCGGATTAATTCATACCCTCCCATGCATAATGAGACGAACGTGGTTCAGAGGACAGCATGGTCCTCCAGTGTTCTTGCTAAAGAAACAATTTTCTCAACTTCTGTGCCCTCAAGAAATTGGAGGCAAACTGATCCTTGGCTGAATGGGAACCCAATGCATATTCACCTTCTAGTCCCCTCATCAACATGATAGGAACCCTTCAGGGAGAGCTGAAAACCACGTGCCCTAAGGATGCGGACGGATTCTGTTCTAGTTTCACGGACAGCAAGGGTTCCTTACGCTTCACTTTCCTCATCAGTCCTGTGAGTATCCCAGCTGGCAGATGCAGTAAATAGCCAGAGTGTGTGAAATGGTGTCCCACAAAACTCACATCCATCTGGAATCTCAGAATGGAAACCTTACTTCGAAAAGGGTCTTTGCAGATGGGATTAGTTAGGAATTTTGAGATGACACCTTCCTGGATTTAGGGTGGGCCTTAAATTAATGGCTGGTGCTCTTGTAAGAAGAGGGGAGGACTCAGAGACATGGAGAAGGGGACTGGAGTGACGCAGCTGCAAGCCAAGGGATGTCTGGGGCCACCAGAAGCCGGAAGAGGCAAGGACGGACCCTCCCCCCAGAGCCTTCCGAGGATGTGGATCTTCGCTGACACCAGCTCTTGTACTCCCAGCTTTCTCAACAGAGACAGTAACGTGCTGCTGCCTTAAGTGACTCAGTTTGTAGGAATTTGTTCTGGCAGCCACAGGAAATGAATATTTTAATTGCATGCAACTCCCCAAATTCCGAATCCCTAGGTTTTCCTCCCTGAAAACCTGTCCCTTCTTTTTAATCCAATTAATAACTTCTTTGTTACAGAAAAACAAATGCAGGTCCTATTCCTATAAACCTACATTACAAAGTCCACGGAAAAGGGGCAAGGAGAAGAAAACAAAACCCTCTACAAATCCTGCTGATACTGTCTCACCCAACAAGGCGTGATGCTTCGCCCATATTCAATCACTTACATAATGACCACAGATGAGGTCTTCTCTGGTAGATACACGGATCCTCTCTGAGACAGCTGGGAAAGGGGGCCAGAAGCTGGGGAAGGACGCTCTGTTCTTTCGGCATACCCTCTCAGTTATTATAGGTACTGCTGTGCTTTTAATAAAAAATATATGCTTCTCTGTAAAGCATTTTATTTTTTAAATTCCAAGGATGTGACGGCTGAGGTCTCAGCTCAAGTTACCTCCCAAGACAAGGTTATCCATCTCTGACCTTTCTCTGTGTTATCATTTTTTGAGCTAACTTTTCCTTCTTATAGCCCCCAAACTGCCAAAGGAAAAATGGCACCCTTGGACACTGATGGTGAACTTCAGCCTTTAATAGGGAGGCGCTGACTTTTACCCAAACTAGGCAGCTTCGTGCTTTAACAGAACAACTAGGCTAAGGCGGGCTGTGATGGTGACGGTGAGGGTTCAGGCTGGACAATGGGCCAAGTCCACGCTCTCTGGGCTTCCTCTAGCTGAATTGTTAGGAGGTAAGGATGGTTATCACCTCCACTTTTCATATAAGGGAAATGGATACACTGAGAGGTTCCGACCCTGATTCCAGGCTGGAGTTGGCCTACAGAACCAAAATTGATGGTCAACCCCATCAATTTCATTATTTCCTCTCCCCGGGGAGCCTCCTCCTGCCTCGTTCCTGACCCAGGGCACACAGACACCTCTGATGAGGTAGGTATGACTATACGCCCACTTTATGGATGAAGAGACCGAGGCTCATGGTGTAAGGAACATTTCTCAGAATCTAAAAAGTTTTTCTCAAAATCACACAGCTAATAGATGATGAAGCTATGATTCTACCCCTAGCCTATCAGACTTCAGCAGCCATGCTTTTATTTTTGCAACAGAGTCTCGCTCTGTTAGGCTAAAGTGCAGTGGCATGATCTCGGCTCACTGCAACCTCTGCCTCTGAGATTCATGTGATCCTCCCAAGTGACTGGGATTACAGGCATGTGCCACCACACCCAGCTAATTTTTGTATTTTCAGTAGAGATGAAGTTTCACCATGTTGGCCAGGCAGGTCTCAAATCCCTGACCTCAAGAGATCCACCGGCCTTGGCCTCCCAAAGTGCTGGGATTACAGGTGTGAGCCACTGAGCCTGGCCAGCAACTATGCTCTTACCCAGGGTCAGCAAACAACGGCCCACCATCTGTTCTTGTAAATAAAGTTTTATTGGAACACAGCCAAACCCATTCATTTACATATTGTCTACAGCTGCTTTCCTGTTACAACAGCAGAGTTGAATAGTGCAACAGAGACCATATGTTGTACAAAGCCTAAAATTGTTACTCTCTGGCCCATTACAGAGAAAGTTTGCCAAGCTCTGCTTTTAACCCAGAGCAATGTGCAATTGGTCACAGGTCCAGGGGGCCTCAGGAGACCAACCATGAGAAAACGGAGATGGCTCAACCAGGCAGGACGGGCTAGAGATGACTCAGATGGAATCATCAGAGAGTAGGTCTGTCTTCATAGCCTTTATCCACTGCCTCTGACCTCCATCAAGTAACATCATCCTTTCCTGTTGGCCCAAGAATTGCTCAGCTTCTCAAGCCTCGCTTTTCCTATCTACAAATGGAGAGAACAGCATCATCTACCTCAGAGAATTTTGGTGACATTTAAACAAGATCTATTAAGTAAAAGGCCCAATACGGGGCTTGGTACGCAGTCAAAAACCTCAATGAACACTTCCGTCCTTCCCCGGGACTCTAATCCATGATGTTATTCTGCGACTTTGGATGTTTCTGGTGAAAGTACAGTGCTGTGGAGGATGCGGCTGTCACCTGCTGGCGAAGGGGCCCATGGGAAAGAGGTGCACAGAGGGCCCTCCTGTCCAGATGAATAAAAAAGCAAAGGGGAAAGTAACATAAACGAGGAAGATCTTATTTGCACAGCTACTTTCTGTTCCTTTTTGGCCATCATTTCAGCAGGGATCACGGCCACCTGGTGATTTCCCTGCGGAGTGGGAGTGGCGATTGCTAGTAAATAAAAGTTTTCCAACAGAAAACTGAGTCGTTTGCAGTTAAGCACCCAACCACCCAATCCTGTAGACTGATCACGGCAGTGAAAGGCAAAGCTCAGCCATCGGCAGACCCGGGTTTGAATCCCAGCTCCAGGCATCTGTGTTCGGGCGCGGGCACTTGGAGGTGACTCCGTAGAGCTCCCGCTCGGGCAGCTCCCCCGCCTTCCCCCCTCCCAGCCTCATTCAAGCAGGCCCTAATCGCATTATCAAGATTATCTCCCGGTAGTCACAGAGCGGCTGCCCTGGGACTCGGGTTTAATTCCGTTTTAATAACAGGTTCTTAAACACATTTGAAAACAAAATTATGATGCCCTTTCATCCCTTCAGTTGGGAAAAAAGGAGAAAAAACGTTTTCCTGTGTACAGTCATGTACTGGGTTTTGTGTTACCTATTGCTTTTTTTCTCTTGTTTTAAAGACTGTGTATTGTTTTGAGGATTGCTGGGGGCTGGGATTCAGGGTTTTTTCCCGTTTTGAAATGATTTCCCTGGCAACAAAGAAAACAGCCAGCCTTCCCAGATGCCGGAAACTGCCTGATTTGAAAATTGCCTTGCTGTAGGGCCAATAGGGATCGTGGCTTCTAAATGCGGCAGACTCACGTTAAAATGATCTGTCCAATTCAGGGATAGGCTTTGAATGCTGTCTTCATCTTGTATTTATGGAAAACATAAAATTTTACTTTCCCAGGCAGAACCAAGGTGGTGGTTGACTTTCTAGAAGTTTATGGTGCCATCAGTTTCCTCTGATTATAAAAACACAACATAAAGTGCTACCTGCAGAGATGGCAATGGAAAAGGAGCTCTGGACTTAAAGGTGAGCAAGGAGGCTAGGTAACTGATGATTTTTTTAATTCCCTTGTCTTCCCAATACGTCCCCCTATGTTACTCTCCTATAAAACCCCAAAGTGTCCTAGATTTCATCCAGGTTAAAAGGCCATCTCCTCTACTGAGTGACCTACAGAACTATCTCTAATTCCACCATTATTAATACACCCTTTGGCTAGATTCTGCCTTTTCCTGGCAGCCTCTTTTATTTATTTATTTTTTATTTTATTTTTCGAGACAGAGCCTCATTCTGTCACACAGGCTGGAGTGCAGTGGCATAATCTTGGCTCGCTGCAACCGAGTTCAAGCAATTCTTGTGCCTCCACCTCCCAAGTCGCTGGGACCGCAGGTGTGCACCACCACACTTGGCTAATTTTTGTATTTTCAGTAGAGACAGGGTTTTACCATGTTGGCCAGGCTGGTCTCAAACTCCCGACCTCAGGTGACCTACCTGTCTTGGCCTCCCATTGCTCCCAGCCCTGATAGCCTCTTTTGAAACTTAAATAACGTGAAAGCAGGTGAAAGTGGAAGCTCCCGCCAGTCTCTTAAACGTTCCTGTGTGAATTACAGTAGATTGTATCCTGCCAGGAGTGCTCTAAAGCAGCATGCAGTGGAGAAACCTGACTGTGAAGATACTGGGGGCTTCATATGTAGGGGAGTCTGGGGTGGGGCGAAGGAACGTGGGGATGCAGAGAACTCACCAGTGGACACTAGCTTAAGTGAGTTCCTTTCCACTGCGGAGATTCGAAATCTGATTCGAGATGGCTTAGCCAACATCCCTGTCCTCAAGCGCAAAATGTTGCTGTATACGTATTTTTTCCAAGTCTACAGTTTTTATCAGATTCTCAAAAGACTTTGACCTAGAAAGCTGATAAGTACTGAGGCCAGCTGACATTTATCGAGGACTTTTTAGGACCCAGGCTCTGTGCATAATACTTCGCACACGTTGGTTCACATAACCCTCCCTTCCCACAGTGAAGAAATTTTACTCCCATTCACAGATAGAGGCACTGAGGCTCAGAGCTGGTGAAACAGTGAAGAATAATGCTGACAAATGAAAATATCAGCTCACATTTATTTCGTGCTTTCTAGGTCTCAGACACAATTTCTGTATCATCCCAGGTCTCTTCTAGTCATGATCTTCACTAGGCACAGAGAATTTGAAAAAACTCACCCAAGGTCACAGAGCTAAGATGAGGCAGGTCCCGCTCTGGCTCTGCCGGGGTTTTATAAATGATGAGACTCCACTCCTGACAACTGCTTTGGAAATTCCCTTTTTCAGCTCCCCACAGGGTTTCCCCAACTCTATTGTATACAGGTCACTCTAAGACTCCGGGTGCAATTGCTTTGCCTAAGGACGCTGACTTTCCGGGAGTCTGGGATGCCAGCACCAGGTGCCTGCACTGCCACGCGCCTGTGGATTCCATGCCTCAGTCTCAAGATCGACCACTTCACGTGGCATGAGTGAGTGTCACCTGAGCAAGAATCCAGCTTTGCATTGGGTTAAAACAACAATAACAACAACCAAACCAGGAGCAGGAGACAGGGAGCATTTCATTCATTCTAGAGATTTCTGCTGAGTTCCAGGCTGTGCTCTGGGGAGATGAGGAAGGTTCACCTGGGATCCAGAGGGACCTTGACTCTGTCTCAAGGAGCTTAACACATTTCCGGTCCTGAGCCCAAGACCCAGCCCGAGAGCCCCCAGTCTTTATGACAGGACCACACAAATCCCCCACTGTATGAGTGCTCACAATAGGGAGATGCCTCCTAAAGTTCAGGTCTTCAGTGGGGCAAAAGTGGCAACTCACACAGGCCGAGTGGGGTAGGACTTAGGTGTCCCCAAAGTGTGGTCCCTGGGCCACTGGTATCAGCATCACCTGGGAACTTGTGAGAAATGCAAATTCTTGGAGCCCACCCCAGATATGTTGTAGCAGAAGCTCTAGGTCCAGCAATCTGCATTTTAAGAAGCCTTCCCCGGCCAGGCGCGGTGGCTCATGCCTGTAATCCCAGCACTTTCAGAGGCCGAGGTGGGCAGATCACCTGAGGTCGGGAGTTCAAGACCAGCCTGACATGGAGAAACCCTGTCTCTACGAAAAATGCAAAATTAGCCCTGTGTGGTGGTGCATGCCTGTAATTCTAGCTACTCAGATGAGGCAGGAGAATCGCTTGAACCCGGGAGGTGGAGGTTGAGGTGAGCCGAGATCAAGCCATTGCACTTCAGCCTGGGCAACGAGAGTGAAACACCATCTCAAGAAGAAGAAGCCTTTCCCTCCTTCATCTCACCCCAGGAGGTCCTTCCTAAAACCATGGGCTTTGAAGGAGACAGGCCTAGGCTGGCGACCTGGCATGCTCTTTAGTGGCCACAGTCATTCTGCCACTATGAGCGCCAGAGGGGTGTCTGCCAGCTTCGGTTTCCTCACCTGTAAAATGGTGGTAACAGCACGACTTTGCATTGTTTGAAGGATGATATATGTGATACGATTTGAATCTGTGTCTCTGCCCAAGTCTCCTCTTGAATTATAATCCCCCGTGTTGGAAGAGAGGCCTGGTGGGGAGGTGCTTGGATAATGGGGATGGATTTCCTCCTTGCTGTGCTTGTGATAGCGAGTGAGTCCTCACGAGATGCGGTTGTGTGAAAGCGTGTGGCGCTTTCCCCTTTGCTCACCTCCTTCTGTAGCCATGTAAGACTGTGCCTGCTTCCCCTTTGCCTTCTGCCATGATTGTAAGTTTCCTGCGGCTTCCCCAGCCATGCTTTCTGTCTGGCCTGCAGAACTTTGAGTCAATTACACCTCTTTTCTTTATAAATGACCCAGTCTCAGGTAGTTCTTCATAGCAATGCAATAACGGACTAATACAGTATGAGACATGAGAATTAAGCATGCGGCATGTAAGTACTCAACACTGGGTGGTCATTGTTGGTATCTTGAGACTTCTGAGCTCTGCCTGCCTGGAATTTCCAGCCAGTGTCCTCCTCTGAACTAGCTGACCCATGGTCTGGGTTATGTGGAACTAACACTTCTGAGACCAGAGACTGTCGCTGCTGAAACCAGATAAGTCCCAAGTAAAATGGGGTAAGCTGGTCACCCGACTCTGAGAAAGCAGCTCCCTCCCTGATGGCAAATGCATCTGACAGCCATACCTTAAGCCTACCCCAAGAATGACCCTGTCTGGCAGAGGCACCCGAACGTGTGTCCTGAGCTAGGAAACCTGGAAGTGGTCATCCTGGAGATTCATTCCTTGCCTCTGAGGAATATCCGAGCCCCCATCCTGTCCCACGGAACACAGGCTGTACAGGGGATGGCGGTCCAACTGTGGGTTGAATGAATGTTGCCAGGTGGAGGTTGTTAAAGGGGGGTGCTAAGTGAAATGCTGTATAAACTGCATGCCTTTAGCAAGGAGCTGTCGCCGCTCCTCGGGCCAGCACACCACCGCTGGACGCTGTCCTCTGTATGCAAGCCCCCGATAAAACCTGCGTCTCATTGGCCGGCTCTGGGTCTCTTTTTTAGCCGCTTGAACCTAGTGCCATCCCCACTGGAGTCGATAGGGGTTCAGCACAACACTTCCCACCCCCAGACACGGAGCAGTACGTAATTACAAAGCTAAATTATTTGGTAGATGCAGAAGTGCAAGAGGCTTTTCCCTTCTGGAAAACAGCTCTGTACCAGAGCCACCAAAATGTCATGTCACAGTTTCCCCATCAGCAGAGAAGCAAATTGTTCTAATCTATATCTGTCGCAGCAGCGAAGCCTGCTCATAATGAAGCATTATCCAAGCACTTGCCGGAGAAGGCAATTCTGATGACTGGTGATTTAAACCACCTCTGTTAAGCTCCACCAAACAAAAACGCATAAACAGGGATTTCACTAATTCACTCTAATGACCGGGAGACCCATCTGAATATGCTACATTATCAAAGGGACAAGAAAAATAATCATAAAATGAAGAAGCTGGTAGGCATATAAATTCACTTGGTCGAACCAGCCTCATACTTGCAGAGTAAGCTACAATTTCACCCAATGCCATGAGGGCTTTGCTGTGGTCTGTCGGTGGACAGGTAGAGAATCCAGAAACAGCAGAGGAGACGGGTTTCTAAACACCCCCTGGCCTCCCATCTTCTGCTTCCTCTGCCTGGGGGAGAAACTGGATAGAGGAAGGGGGTTGGAATCTTCACCAGGGGCCAGATTAGTGTTCTCAAAGTGCAGCCCCTAGGCCAGCAGCAGCAGCATCTAAGAACGTGTAAGAAATTCCCAGACGCCTGCCCCAGACCTTCTGAGTCAGTAACTCTGTGGCGCGGACCAGCAGCTTAACAGGCCCTCCAGGAGGTGTCGGGCTCTCTCAAGTTTGAGAACCACCTGTCTGGGTCAGTGGGCCCCCCCAAGTACTCATGCTCAACAGTGAACAAACAGCTGCTCCGCAATCCCCCTTGTGGCTTTAATGACCGATTCCATCCAAGACCTGGGTCAGTGTCCTCCTTGTACCTGTCTGCAGACACATGGGCCAGGCTGGCAACCCTGGAGAGGAGGGACTGTTCCTCCAGCCCTTTTCCAACAGGTGGGCGGGGGGTGTGGGCAGCTGCCAGCGTGTCCAGTCCTGCACGGTGCTTCTGTAAACAAGAACCGAAGAGGTAATGGGGCTTGGAAGGCTAAGTCCCAAAGGCCTCAAAAGCAGCAGAGAACCACAGAGTGACCTCTGTCCAGGGAGGAGGAGCCTGGATGCCCATCCTGGGGTGATCACCCCTGCTCTCCACTGCAGAAGAGGCTCACTGTGTGACCTGGAAATGCGGGGTCTGGGGTGAGGAGGAGACAGATAAATTGAGATGAGTGATTCTTAAATGGGGGCTATTTTGCAGGAGACTCCTCTCCTCCTCCTGGTTCCTCCCTGGGGCTGATAAAGCAGAGCATGAGAGGCAGCTGGAGATTAGGGACCTCTTTCTGGGTTCTCCATCTGTGGCTGTCTACCAACAGATTACAGCAAAGTCCTTTATTGAGTTCAACTGTAACTTGCTGTGCAATGTCTGGAGAGATCTATATATCTATATTTATATAAATATAGATATATAGATTTATATATATATCTATATAGAGATATAGATATAGATATCTATATCTATAGATATCTATATCTATATAGATATATATTTTGAGACGAAGTCTTGCTCTTGTCACCTAGGCTGGCATGCAATGGCACAATCTGGGCTCACTGCAACCTCCACCTCCTGGGTTCAAGCAATCCTCCTGCCTCAGCCTCCTGAATAGCTGGGATTACAGGCACCTGCCAGCATGCCCAGCTAATTTTTGTATTTTTAGTAGAGACAGGGTTTCACCATGTTGGCCAGACTGGTCTCGAACTCTTGACCTCAGGTGAACCACCTGCCTTGGCATTCCAAAGCGCTGGGATTACAGGCCACTGCGCCCGGCCTGTAGATACTTTGGTTGTTACAATTGTGGGAGAGGAAAGGGAATGGTACCAGCATCTGGTAGGTGGAGGCCAGGGAGGCTGCTAAACAAACATCCTACAGTGCACAGGGCAGCCCCACAAGCCCCACACAACAGAGAAGTGTCTGGCCCCAATGCCAATAGTTTCATCTAGTTGAGAAAGCCTGAATTAGGGAAAGTATTCATTTTAGAGAACCCTCAGGTGCTCTTCAGGGTTTATTGCCAGATTCTGACTTAACCTTTATTCACTCTTAACCAATATTTATGGAACACCTGCTGTCTCCCAGGCACCGTGTCAGTTGCAAGCCTTGACTCATTTTATCCGGAGAATGGAGGTCAAAACCCTGAGGGATGAGGCCCACGGGTGTGTTTTGTTTGGCTTGAACAGTGTTTTTTGTTTTTTAATCTTTTTAAACAAACTTGGGATGAGTTATAAACATTTAAAACTCGGGAGATTTCCTACAAAGTCCAGGCTTCCAGCTTTTATAGGAAAATGAGATGGGTCTGGCCTCCCCAGGCATACATTCTCAGACGGAGCCAGCTGACTGGAGCTGGGTGGCCACCACCTACTTCAGGGGTCCCTTTGTCTACCACGGAACCCAACATGCCCCAGTGAGCTGGCTCAGCGGCCACTTGTTTCACCCTTGCCACCACACCTGGCACCTACAGGTGTCTGAACTTACTACCTCTGCCTCATTCAAGGTTCCAAATTTCAGCCCCCACAACGTGTCCCAAACCTACACCTGTGACCCTTTGCTCATTCAGCTTCTTTCCCCCTCTTTCCAGTTCTTACTAGACCTCTCCAGAAAAGAATCTTTTCATAGATCCATGAATGAACTTGTCTCTGAACCCCAAAGGAGAAATGACCACAAAACACCCATGGCCTCATCAGCACAATGTCTCTGTTTGTCGGTCCACTTCCCCTGCAAGAGTTTAAGTTTCATGTGGCCAGGAACTCAGTTATTTATGTTGGAGTCGGCAGAATTTCTCTACCTTGCCATAGTACATTGAGGCCAGCTTTCTTGAGCACCGCAGTATGAGGAGCAGCATTCCTGGCCTCCACCTGCCAGATGCCAGGCGCACCCCCCTCTCTCCTAGCTGTGACAACCAAAAATGTCCCCAATTTCCCTGGGGGTGGGGGAGCAAAATCTCCCCAACTTGAAAATCATTTAACTGGTGTGTATGGCCTGGCACAGAGGCATGAAATGTTTTCTGGATGCATGGATGGGTGGGTGAACGGATGGGTGGATGAATGGGTAGATAGATGGATGGGTGGGTAGAAGGATGAGTGGGTGGGTGAATGGATGGGTGGGTGAGTAGGTGGGTGAGTGGGAGAGTACATAGGTAGATGGGTAGGTGGATGGATGGATAGGTGGATGGGTGGATGGATGGATGGATAGGTGGATGGGTGGATGGACAGATGGATGGACGGGTGGATGGGCAGGTGGGTGGGTGGATAGATAAGCGGATAAGTGGGTGGGTGGACGTATGAACCAACACATAAATATATGATGCTGAGACAGAGGAACAGGACGAGGAAGAAGGTACCAAAAAATCCAAGCTGCGGTCAGTTGAAAAATAATGAAGAGTGAAGATAATATGATGACTCTGAAATGGCAATTTGAAATGAAAGCAAATTGAGTTAAAATCCCACGCTTTTCAGGGATGCCTCTAGTTGTTTAAAGTGAAGAGCACTTGTCACAGATTCATAACAGGATCAAAATTACATGGCTGGGCTACGTCCTTGCAAACATAAAGATGCAGTGTCCTGAACAGAATTTGTCTTCTGCTGATTAGCTTGTTTTGTGTTTGACTTTTTTCTCCTGAAGCTGGCCCTCACATGTGGCCTGGTCATCTGCCCCGCACAGACCTCACTTCAGTACCAACATGTCCTGTTCTGTAGAAATTTAAAGGCAAAGAAGGTAAAATTCGAAAAATCACAAACTGCTAAATGATTTTTCCCTTACAGGGACTATTTCCATCCCCAAAGCATCGTGTGGGATCACTGGTGTCATTCAAACTACCCGTCTTTTATGTGAAGAAGTTAAAAGGTGAGTAAGGGGCTTCCAGTTGAGCCATATTAGCCATTCATCAGAGCAAACTAAGACACATTAAGCAACCATAAAACCTCATGAGCTACATTACGCTTTGATTTTTCTTCTAATCCTAGGGCTCACGTGGTTCATTTTAGACCCTGCAATTATTCTTCTGGGAAAAAAAAAGCCCCAGTCAAAATTTTGGAAAATAAATCCCGTCAAACGTTGTTCTTTTCAATGATGCTTCCACAGAATAAAACTTGTATCAAAACTGAATCAATGCTTCTGTACCAGGTGATTCCTGCTTGTAGAGACATTTGTAGTTCCAGGGTCCCAGATGGGGCTAACCTCTGCCCTCTAATGATTCACAAACAACCTCCCCAACCTGGTAGAAAAAGTCAGGAGGAGACAGACTGACCTCTCACGTATCATCCACTATTCCTCTGACCCCTGCTAAATACCAGGGAAGACAGATGTCAAAGTTAAAGAAAACCTCCCCAATCATTACAGGCAAACTGACAGGAAACTCACCTGTATAGAGACCCCACCCGGTAACTAAACTCTCCATCCTCAGAATGGAGAAGGCTATGACCTCCTGCCATCCAAGTAAGTCTAAATATTTCTTCTAAACAACTGGAGCTAGTGAAAATCACATTCCATTTTCAACAATGGCTTCTTTCTCTCAGAGGCTCACAGAGCCAAGCACAGCAAGTTGAAAATGAGATGAGGAATTTACCAGGAAGTGTTTGTGCTCTAATTGCAGTGCCTAATTTGGTCATTTGGAGAACCAATGATTTTATCTTAAGAATGCTCTTGGGTTGAAAATGTGTTGAATGAGCTTTAGTGACTTGCTCTGAAGCCTTGAGGTTCATAGAGTTTTAGGAAAGCCACCGCGGGGTAGGTTTTCATCTCCCTCTACCACACTTTCTTTCTTTTCTTTTCTTTTCGAGTCTTGCTCTGTCACCCAAGCTGGAGTGCAGTGGTGCAATCTTGGCTCACTGCAACCTCCGCCTTCCGGGTTCAAGTGATTCTCCTGCCTCAGCCTCCTGAGTAGCTGGGATTACAGGCACGCACCACCACGACGCCCAGCTAATTTTTGTATTTTTACTAGAGACGGGGTTTCTCCATGTTGATCAGGCTGGTCTTGAACTCCTGATCTCGTGATCTGCCCGCCTAGGCCTCCCAAAGTGCTGGGATTACAGGCGTGAGCCACCGCGCCTAACCACACTTTCTTGCTCTGTATGTATGGGTAGCATTTGAAAAAGTATTCAATTTGTTTTCTCTTTGATTTCCTAAACCACTTGCTTCCAACCTGGGGAGACATGAACCCCATCAGGCCACTGGTGTTAATTACACTGTCCAAAAACCCAGAAGAGCACCAAGCACTACCCGTAGGTAGGCGAATGAGATATCTTCAATATAAACACGTGCGTGGTTTTCAATGTATCAGGACCCTGCTGACTAATCACTTGCAAATTTATTTAAAGCAATATTGAATTCATAGCCTCCATGTTAGTTGGATTTTTCTTGGTCAAAAGATATTAAAAGTCAAGCTATGTTCTCATATACAATATCAGAAAACTCTTCTGTTGACTTTTGGTCCCATGATGTCTTTTTCGTTTGTTTGTTTTTGAGGTAGGGTTTCGCTCTGTCCCCAGGCTGGAGTGTGGAGTGCACTGGCGCGAACATGGCTCACTACAGGCTCAACTCCTGGGTTCAAGCCATCCTCCTGCCTCAGCCTCCTAAGTAGCTGGGACCACAGGTACATGACACCAGGCCTGGCTAATATTTTAATTTTTAGTAGAGATGAGATCTTGCTATATCACCCAGGCTGGTCTTGAACTCCTGGGCTCAAGCAAACCTTCCACCTTGGGCTCCCAAAGTACTGGGATTACAGATGTGAGCAATGGTACCCAGCCATTGTCTTTAATATGTATTTGGTTTAATGTTTCCTTGTACCTTTTTAATATGTATTTGGCATAATGTGATATGACTGAAGATGCTGGTCTACTTCTTTTCACATACCCACATCCACAAATACAGTAATTTCTGTCAATTCCTTGCTGTGTGACTATGGGAGAATTACTAAACTTCTCTGGGCTTCAGTTTCCTTATCAGTAAAAAAACAGTGAGGGACGCAATGATACCAGCACCCACTGTCACAGGATAGTTAAGAAGATTGAATGAGATAGAATTTAGGTGTCAAGGCCTGTGTCTGGCTTTTTTATAAATGGTGTCTCCCTAAAGTTAACCTTTATCTTCTTCCCTCTAATGTCATCCTACCAATGCACACTACATTACAAAATACAAATAAAAAATACTTCGGTACCAAATATTCTTAGATTAATGGGATCATGATAATTATTAAAATAAGATGATGTGGGAGTGAGATCTCCAGCTTTCCCCTCTCTCAGCTTATCACAGTTCCTGCTGCGTTTTTTCCCTAACTCTGAGCTAAAAAGCACCCACTGAGAGGCATTCCTAATTGATAGCGTTTCTTGGTCGCCTTGACATTCGGTCTGTTTCAAAGTAGATACTTCTTCAAGCTGTGTGTCTGTAAATGTACCAGCAGGCAAACCCTCAGACCTTCTTTGGGCTGCATGTGTTTATACATATCCTTGGTCACTGTAATGAAAAAAATGTGAACCTGACTTATGAAATGGATCGATCAGGCTTTGAGGTATAATGCGAACCACCAACCATTTTCCCAAGATCAAGGACTCTGGAGAACACTGCCTGGGTTAAAACCCCAGCTCTACCAGTCACCTGCTGTGTGACCATCCACAAGTCATTTAACCTCTCTGTGCTTTAGTTCCCCATCAATAAAGTACAAGCAACAATAGTGCCTCCCCCGACCCCAAAATAAGTTAACAAATGATCCTGGCATAAAGCAAGTTCTCTCTCAATGGTATGATGATGAGGCCTCTGGAAGGACGTGAATCAGAGCTCCTTATCCATCAAGACTTGGGAAGAGAAGAAATCTTTACTCAGCTAAGAAACTCAGGGCCTGGCCACCACCATGGCATTAACGTGGTGCCGGCACCAGGGTAACCAACCAATCTCTGGTCTTCCATGCTGAGATCCAATGGCAAACAAGTCAGGGAACACTTCATTGTCCCAAGCGCTTTGGGAAATCATCCTGGAAAATCCAAATGTGTGGACAGAGCTGATGAGTTAATTCAATTTCCTTTGCTGCCAGCTTAAAAGAACTGGGTGTACCAAACTGCCTACATTTAATGTGAAGATGTAAATGGAGTTGTCTAATCTATGGCAGAATGCCTCATGCCCCAAAGACTCCAGTGACAGTAGCCATTTGCTGCTCACCTGGGGAGGGTCCGGTTCCAATGGGACAGGACCCAAAGCCCACAAGTGACATTAGCAAGTTCTGTTATTTTTCCACTTTTACAGCAGGGACTCCCAATCTCTAACTCCTTTAAATATTCATGGAAGGAGGGCCGGGCGCGGTGGCTCAAGCCTGTAATCCCAGCACCTTGGGAGGCCGAGGCGGGTAGATCACGAGGTCAAGAGATTGAGACCATCCTGGTCAACATGGTGAAACCCCGTCTCTACTAAAAATACAAAAAATTAGCTGGGCATGGTGGCGCGTGCCTGTAGTCCCAGCTACTCAGGAGGCTGAGGCAGGAGAATTGCCTGAACCCAGGAGGCGGAGGTTGCGGTAAGCCGAGATCACGCCATTGCACTCCAGCCTGGGTAACAAGAGCGAAACTCTGTCTCAAAAAAAAAAAAATATTCATGGAAGGAACAACCCCTTGAAGGAAGGGGTTGTCATCGTGTCTAACGGTCAACTTGGAAGTTGCTCCTAAGTAAAGTGTCCAAGTTTCAACCCCTCCTTATTGCAACTCCAAGTAGAAACGTGAAGGTCAGGCCCAGCCTCGCTGCCGCTCTAATTTCCCTGCCAACAATTTCATCTAAGGGATGGAGAGGAGGGGACAAATCTGTTTTTTCCTTTAGATCAGCTAAAATCAGATGTCCTGCCATTGCATAAATTAAAAAAAAAAAAAAAAGCACTTGTGGTTATCTATCAAAGAATCGATGCTCACTAAATGTCACTATTGAACATTCTGTTTCCAATGTTTCTCACGTAGTTTCCATGTTAAGATTTCCTTTAAAAAATGTTTTCCATTATGAATTAATAACAGCACATTCCCAGCATGAAACATACAAGAAAGTTGATGGGAATAAGCAGTCTCTATTCCCAAGCCCAGAGCTAACCACTGTCAATATTTTGCTGCGTTCCCTTCTCGTTGTGTTTCTGTGTGCCAGTTCTTATGATCTTTACATACATGTGACCATTCTGTCCAGACGGCTTCCTACCCTGCTTTCTTCACTCACTTGGGCTTTTTGGCTTAAGCATATTTTCTATGCTGCTGTGATGAGAGTTAAACTGAAAAAATGCCTATGGAAAAGTTCCTTCTTAATTTAGTTCGACGGCAGAGAGAAGGGAATGACTCTGACCTTGGTTGGGATGGTTGGGCCAGAGAGGAAACAGACAGGTCAGCTGGGGAGGACCTTGGCAGATCAGGAAGAGACAGGAAATGAATGAAGAATGAAGGCAGGATAATGATCACGCCACCCTTTCTGGTAAGATTCTCTCTCTAGGTCCAACCCTCACGTTGCTGCAGAGTTGACCCTCAGGGTGTTGAGGTGGGGGAGAAGTCACAAACTGGTGAACCCTAGAATGTACCTAGATCATAGATTTGTTCTTTTCAGTCTGAATGTATTGCGGCATTTACAAAGTCAAAGGGGTCAAATAAAGATTCTGGTTAAAAGTTCTATTTAAAACATACACGTTGCCAATACCAGTCCCTGATTCCCACATGGCAACAATTATGTAGCTGAGAGAAGGCACTTCAGTCTCCAGACTGGGCACAGACTCTCCACCTGGATGACTCCAGCCTCCACGCAGCCTCTTACCAGCCCAGGTCTGCAAGCATCTGAGTTTGCAACCCTGTGTCCTAAAGTAACCTCTGACCTTCCCCTGATGTTATGATGATCCAGGTAACTGGATCCTTCTCCAACTCAGCCTCCTAAGACACCTTCGGAATAGGTAAAGCTCTTTAGAAATAAAGATGTGAACTACTCCAGAATCTTCATCCTGGGCTAGAAAGCGTGTGAGGCAGAAAATGTAACATGACAGCAAAGGTGGTCTAGCGTGATGGAAGGCGTGTGGGTTTTGATTTCTTTTCATTACTTTTACATAATTCCACAATTGGCTGCGGGCTGTTTTGACCATTATTTTTTCATGCCACGGGAAAAACTATGCCCCGGGGTATGATTATTAAAATATGTTACTCTTCCACATTTAAATAGTGGAATGGCTTTTCCGAGCTTTAAAATGAGCCAAGGGGAATACCTAGGGCTTAAGAGATAAGTAAAATGTCGGCCTGTTGTTGGGACCAGTAACCGCCTGGACTCGGTCTTCCTCCGCTGAGTCATGAGAATGGGGTAACATGGGTGTGGGGAGAGGGGATGGAGAGGGTCAGGACCTTCCCCCATTCATGTTGTAGAGTAGAAGCTCCTTTGAACAGGCTCATGCGCCCTGGGGGACCCTGTCCTCAGGCACCTCGGCTTTCACCCTACAAATTCTTTGGCAGTTCTCACAAAGGGGCAAGGGAGACAGGCAGAAATCAAGGGGGCCTCTGAGAAAGGAAAAAACCAATGGGAAGTTATTTAGTTGTAAGTAACCAAAACATACTCAGACTAGCCAGGGATTCTCAGCCAGTGATGCTGTGTTCCCGTGGACACAGGGCCATGTCCGAAGACATTTTTGGTTGTCATAACTGCGGGCTGGGGGACACTGCTGACATCTGGTGGGTAGAGGCCAAGGATGCTATAAACCCCTGACAGGGCACAGGACAGTCCCACAGCAGCAGCATCCGGCCCCAAATGTCAGCAGTGGCAGGATTTGAGAAACCCTGCCCTAGCCCCACAAAGGGGATACCTTGGAAAATGAGGTACAGATGATTACCCAGTTACCCCCAGCCTCCCGCGCTATCCCCATGCCTCTTTTCTGCCGTAGTAGTCATTTATTTGTTTTGTTTTGTTTTTGAGACAGTCTTGCTCTGTTGCTCAGGCTGCAGGGCAGTGGCACAACCATGGCTCACTGCAGCTTTGACTTCCTGGGCTCAAGCAATCCTCCTGCCTCAGGCTCCTGAGTAGCTGGAACTACAGGTGCCTGCCACCATGTTTGGCTAATGTTTTTGATTTTTAGTGGGAACGAGGTCTTGCTATGTTGCCGGGGCTGGCCTCGAACTCTTGGGCCCAAGCAATCCTCCTGCCTCAGCCTCAGCCTCCCAAAGTGTTGGGATTACAGGATGAGCCACGATACCCAGCCTAGAAACAACTTTTGTCGTAAAGCTGATTTTTTTTGAGATGTATAAATCCATGAATCTAACACAAGTATAGATTCATGTAACCTGCACTCAGTCAGGATATGGCCTGGATCTATCACCCAAAGCCCTCCCCAGACTGTCCCTTTACAGTCAGACCCACGCCCACACCCCTACCCTCTAGTGATCTGTTCTTCTGGAGTTTTGTCTTATTAAGAATGCCATATACACAGAACCACAGATTATGTGACCTTTTGGGACTGTTTCTTTCTCTCAGCATAATGCTTCCGAGATTCACCCATGTTGTTTCATGTATCAATAATCCATTCATTTTGAACATACCTCAAAATCATAAGAACCATCTATGACAAACCCAACATCCTATTCAATGGGCAAAAGCTGGAAGCATTCCCCTTGAAAACAGGCACAAGGATGCCCTTTCTCGCCACTCCTATTCAACATAGTATTAGAAATCCTAGCCAAAGCAATCAGGCAAGAGAAAGAAATAAAGGACACCCAAATAGGAAGAGAGGAAGTCGCACTACCCCTGTTTGCAGATGACATGATTCTGTATCTAGTAAACTCCACAGTCTTGGCTCAAAGCTCCTTCAGTTGATAAACAACTTCAGCAAAGTTTCAGGGTACAAATTCAATGTACAAAAATTACTAGCATTCCCATATACCAATAACAGCCAACCCAAGAGCCAAATCAGGAAGGCCAGGGAGGTGAAAGATCTCTACAATGAGAATTATCAAACACTGCTCAAAGAAATCAGAGAAGACACAAACTAATGGAAAAACATCCCATGTTCATGGATAGGAAGAGTCAATATCATTAAAATGTCCATACTGCTCAAAGCAATTTACAGATTCAATGCTATTCCTATCAAAATGCCAATGACATTCTTGACAGAACTAGAAAAAACTATTTTAGAATTCATATGGAACCAAAAAAGAACCTGAATAGCCAAGGCATTTTTAAGCAAAAAGAACAAAGCTGGAAGCACCATGTTACGTGACTTTAAACTATACTTTGGGGCTACAGTAACCAAAATAGCATGGCACTGGTACAAAAACAGACACATAGACCAATGAAACAGAATAGAGAGCCCAGAAATAAGGCTGCATACCCAAGACCACCTGATCTTCGACAAAGCTAACAAAAGCAATGGGGGAAAAGACTCCCTATTCAATAAATGGTCTCGGATAACTGACTAGCCATATGCAGAAGATTGAAATTGGACCCCTTCCTTACATCATATACACAAATTTAATTAATTTTATGCAATGGGAAAAACTATGCTCCAGACATTAAAATATGTTACTCTTCCATATTTAAGTAGCGGAATGGCTTTTCTAAGCTTTAAAATGAGCCAAGAAAAATACCTAGGGCTCAAGATGTAAGTAAAATGTCAGCCAATTGTTGTAACCAATAAATGATTGGACTCGATCTTCCTCTGCCAAGTCACGAGTATGGGGTAACATGGGTGTGGAGAGAGGATTAAAGACTTAAACTTAAAATCCAAAACTATAAAAATCCTGGAAGACAACTTAGGCAATACCATTCTAGACAAAAGAACAGGCAAAGATGTCATGACAAAGACACCAAAAACAATCGTAACAAAAGCAAAAATTAACAAATGGGATTTCATTAAAGAGCTTCTGCACAGCAAAAGAAACTTTCAACAGGGTAAACAGACAATCTACAGAATGGGAGAAAATACTTGCAAACATGCATCTGATAAAGGTCTCATGTCCAGCATCTATAAGGAACTTAAATTTACAAGAGAAAAACAGATAACTCTGTTAAAAAGTGGGCAAAGGATATGAATAGACGCTTTTCAAAAGAGGACATACATGTGGCCGCCAAGCATATAAATAAAGAAAAAGATCAATATCACTGAGCATTAGAGAAATGCAAATCAAAATCACAGAGAGATGCCATCTCACACCAGTCAGAATGGCTACTATTTATTAAACAGTAAAAAAATAACAGATACTGGTGAGGTTGCAGAGAAAAGGGAACACTTATACATTGTTCTTGGGAGTATAAATTAGTTCTACCACTGTGGAAAGCAGTATGTCAATTCCTGAGAGAGCTAAAAGTAGAACTACCATTTAACCCAGAAATTCTATTACTAGGTATACACCCAGAGGAATATAAATCATTCTACCATAAAGACATATAGACACAAATGTTCATCGCAGAACTATTCACAACAGCAAAGACATGGAATCAAACTAAATGTCCATCACTGAAAGACTGGATAAAGAAAATATGGTACATATACACCATGGAATACTATGCAGCCATGAAAAATGAAATCATGTCTTTTGCAGGAACATAGACAGAACCAGAGGCCATTATCCTTAACAAACTAATGTGGGAACAGAAAACCAAATACCACATGTTCTCACTTGTAAGTCCGAGCTAAATGATGAGAACACACGGACACAAGGAAGGGAAAAACAGACAACCGGGTCTACTTGAAGGTGGAGGGTGGGAGGAGGGAGAGCAGAAAAGATAGCTCTAGGGTATTGGGCTTAATACTAAGGTGATGAAATCATCTGTAAGGCAAACCTCCCCGGCTTGCGACACGAGTTTCCCTATATGCCAAACCTTCACATGTTCCTCCAAACCTAAAATAAAAGTTAAAAAAGATCTATTCCTTTTCATTGTCCAGTAACAGTTCATTGTCTGAATGTACATTTTATCTGTTCATTTGCTGAAGAACGTTGGGTTGTTTCCAGTTTGGGGCTATTGTGCACAGAGCTGCTAAAAACATTCACTCCACGCAGGTTGTTGTGTGAAATACGGGTTTATGTCTCTAGGATACGTACCCAGGAGTGCGGCTGCTGAGTCACATGGTGGATAGATGTTTCACTTTATAAGATGGTGACAAATCTTTTTCAGAATGGCAGTACCATTTTACGTTCCTATAAAAGATCCAGTAGCTCTGTATCCTCGTCAGCACTTGGTATTGTCTTTTTCATTCTTGCCATTTTTTAAACCCTCGTATTTTTATTTTTTTAACTGACAATAATTGTTCTTTTTCAGGGGTATAGTGATCTATTTATAATGTATCAGATCAGAGTAATTAGCATATCTATTATCTCAAACAATTATTTCTTTGTGTTAGGAACATTCAACGTCTTCCTTCTAGCTATTTGAAACTGTATCATATATTATTGTAAATTATAGTCATCCTACAGTGGCACAGAACACTAGACCTTATGCTTCCTATTTACTGTATCCTTTAACAAATCTCTCCCTGTCTATCTCTTTCCCCAACCGCTCCCAGCCTCTGGTATCCTTGTTCCACTCTTTACTTCTATGAGATCAGCTTTTTTTTTTTTTTTTTTTTGAGACGGAGTTTCACTCTTGTTACCCAGGCTGGACTGCGATGGCGCGATCTCGGCTCACCGCAACCTCCGCCTCCTGGGTTCAAGCAATTCTTCTGCCTCGGCCTCCTGAGTGGCTGAGGATCAGCTTTTTAAAGCTTCCACACGAGTGAGCATGTGCGATGTTCACTTGATGAGTGTTGGTATCTCGCTGTGGTTTTAATGTGCATTTTCCTCATAGCTGATGATGTTGGGTATCTTTTCATGGGCTTCTTTGTCATCCACATATCCTCTTCTGCAAAGTATCCTCTTTAGTTCAGGTCTTTTGCCCACGTTTGAGTTTCAGAATTCTTTATATATTCTGGATACATAGTTGATGCCATGTATGTGACTTGCAAATATCACTCCCCAGCTTGTAGCTTGCTGCTTTATTCTCTTATCAGTGTCTGTTGCGGAGAAAAAGGTTTTAATTTTGATAAAGTCCAATGTAATCAATGTTTTGGTCATGGGTTGTGCTTTCAGTGTCATGTCCAAGTATAATGGAACCTTTCAGTGGCTCACAGCCACCCCTTGCCTTTCTTGTAGCGAAGGTTGGTATGTGACCAAGTTTTCTGGTCAACAGACTGAACAGGGTCTTGTGTTCCAGAAACCCTCTTTAAATTTTGGTTGGTATGCTTTCCCTGGCTCCTTCTTCTAGCCTCTTCCATCTTGTTTTTGGGGTGAGGTGGTGAGAGCTGGTGCACCACCTTGGAGCATGGAGATCCAGGCCACACCGCAGGCACGGTCCGGTGGGGAGATGGGAGTCACCGTGTGCTTGAGGGCTTGTGGAGCCAAGCCTCACGCCAAGCCTGCACGGCCTGCTACTGGCTTTTAGGTGAAGAATAAGAAACTTCCATTTTACTTAGACTACTGTTATTTTTTATATTCTGTCATCCTGGACCCAATCTAGACCAACTGGATGCAGGGATATCTCATGAAACTCACCTAGGTGTCATTTGGACCATGGGAACTAAACTGACCATCTGAGGCTTTTGCCTGGCCAGTCTACCTCTTTATTTTGATAACAAAAATCAAAATATTCCTCCCGATCCTGGTATTCCCACCTCCCTGATCCTGGTATTCCCATCGCTGCAATAAAATCGTATGGTTTGAGAGAGGCTGACTCTACTTCTTGGCTCTATGACCCAGCCTGACCAATCAGATTCACCGTGGAATTGCTTCAATGTTCTGCAAATGAATGACCCAGGACTTCCGCTGGGACTGTTGGGAATGAGGCCCTGTGGTTCATCTGGGGATATGAGTTCATGATTACTAGCAGTCATTCTGCCACTAAAGAGAGGGCCTGCCCAAGAATACAGCCAGCTCAAAGAAGAACAGAGTCAAGACATGGACAGGGATGTGCTGGTAGAAGTGGAGGAGACTCCAAGCAGGGACGTGAAAGGTCAGGAAGCCTTTCCAAGCAGAGAGTTATTGAATCTGAGACCTAAAGCAAGAAGAGGAGTTAATCCGGTAAAGCGGTCAGAGGTGAGGGGATGGAGAATGAAGGCAGAGTCATCCAGGCAAAGCAGATGGCATGTGCAAAGGCCCAGGGGCAGGCTGACTGCCAGGGAGGAGCAGTCAGAGCACAGGTTGCAAACTTCTAGTTTGGATTGTGCTTTGCAAGGAAAGGGTGGGATCCCGATCAAGTTGCAGCGCTCTGGGTTCTTTCTAAGGACCCTGCAGAGTGCTGGATGAGTACTTTTGGAAAGAACTAAGACAGGAAGTTATTAAGCACCTAGGGAGGTGACACTGGAAACCCAGGATAGAAACCAAGTATTGTAAATCTCTCCAATGCCTGTCCCCTGCTAATGGCTACAACTGGGACCTGAATATCCACTGCCCTGGGAAAACAGGCTGCCCTGGACCCTGCACGAGCTGAAAAAGACAGGAACATGTCAGAGACCCTTTGTGGAGTGATGAAAATTCAACTTCTTGCCCTCTCCATGGCAACAGAATGGAGGCTTATTCCACCTGCGATGGAATCAATAGTATCAGGGCGTATCCCAGCAGGTCCCAGATGGTTGAAACCTGGCAAACACAAATTAGGCAGCTCATTAGGCCATGATTTTATTAAGCAGTGTTTAACATAGTGAATAACTTTGAGCTTTATTATCTAAAATATAAAGGGATATTTTTCAACTTAGTTGAGCAGCAGATTGGGTTTTAAAACACATTGCTGTTTCAGGCCCAACAAACCCTGAGCATTTCTCCAACAACCTTTTGTGGATTTCCAGATTCCAAGCTGTGCCCACGGTCCTCCCTTTCCACGTCCACCTAGCGTTGGCTGAGCCACCACCACACCACAGGGAGAAGTCCTCGACTGTGGCTGCACACCGCCCTCTCTGACTTCATAGGGATGGGAAAGTACGGATTACAAATCCTGTGAGTCAGCAAGGTTCAAGGGTGCTGGATGGAGACAAGGAACCCTGATGGCAGCAGCTGATGGCCAAGGGGGGTGTGCCCCTCACCTCCATGCCCTGGATGGCTAAAAAAAATCAAAAGAGATGGGTCTGAGTGTCCAGTAGCCATGAGGATTGGTCGACTGCCGTCCATCTACAAGTCTATGGAATTAGGAGAGGAGAGACAGTAGAGATTGTAAAAAAAAAAAAAAAAAAAAAAAAAAAGCTGCTGAAATTTACAAACAGCTAGTGAGAACAAAGGTCAGAGGACTGAGAAGGGGAGGAAACAGCGAAGCCTCTCCCATGAACCGTCTAAGCCCAGCTCACACTACAAACGGCCTCTACTCCATTGGGCATTTATACTGCCTCAAACAGGCCGATGGCCACGGCCCCCAGTGTGCCCTATGAGGACTATTTCCAGACATTCAGCTCCACAGGGGACATTTGACCACTAAAAGTGTTGATGTTCAACATTAATTTTTAATGTCTCCAAAAACCATTAAGCTGGTTTGTATGCTGCATCACATTTTTACAGCTGGTCAATTCATTTCCAGCGTGGGGAGTGCTGGAGACTCTCAATGGGGATATTGACAGGTTTCCTTGCCCTGTTCAAGGTTTAAAGGAGAGGCCCAAAGGGCAGGTCTCCTCCTCTCACTCCAGCTTCTGTCTGCTGGACTCTCTTGGGCCCAGGGCCCTGACCGAGTGCAACAGCCTTTGGGGGTCCATGGATTTGGGGTGGTGTCTGTCCAGCCTTCCAGGCAGGTGGAGCCACACCAAGCATGCCCGGAAGCAAAGGCATATGAGATATGTTTCAGGGACTGAAGCAGCTTCAGGATGGCTGGAGCCCATCGTGCACAGTGGAAGCTACAAATCTATCCTAGGTGATGCCAGAGAGGTAAACTGAGGAACGGTTGGAGGACAACAGGGAGCCACTGAAGGGTGTTGAGCTGAGAAGTAACAAGCATAGGTCGGTCATTTAAAAGAGGGGTGTAAATTAGTTCAACCATTGGGGAAGGCAGTGTGGCAATTCCTCAAGGATCTAGAAATAGAAATTCCATTTGACCCAGCAATCCCATTACTGGGTATATACCGAAAGGATTAGAAATCGTTCTATCGTAAAGACACATGCACACGTACACTACAGCACTGTTTACAATAGCAAAGACCTGGAACCAACCCAAATGCCCATCAGTGATAGACTGGACAAAGAAAATGTGGCACATATACACCATGGAATACTATGCAGCCATAAAAAAGGATGAGTTCATGTCCTTTGTAGAGACATGGATGAATCTGAAAATCATCATTCTCAGCAAACTGACACAAGAACAGAAAACCAAACACCGCATGTTCTCACTCATAGGCGGGCGTTGAACAATGAGAACACATGGACACAGGGAGGGGAGCATCACACACTGGGGTCTGCTGGGGAGGGCGCTAAGAGAGGGACAGCAGGGGTTGGGGAGGTTGGGGAGGGATAACAGGGGGAGAAATGCCAGATATAGGTGACAGGGGGATGGAGGCAGCAAACCACCTTGCCATGTATGCACGTACGCAACAATCCTGCATGATCTGCACATGTACCTCAGAACCTAAAATACAATTTAAAAAAACAAAATTAAAACAAGATGTGCTGCCAGCTGAGGATGAGCTGAATGGAACTGGATGGGACGGGGGACTACAGAGTGTGGAAGGCAAGAGGCAGGGAGACCAGAGGGGAGGTGCTGCTGTCTGTCCAGGAGACATATGATGGCAGCCTAGACTGGGAGAGTGGCAGTTAAGACGGAGAAGTGGAAGTAGGCAAGACCTGTTCCAGGGGTACGCTGAACCCCATCCTTCGGAGAGGCCCATCTCCCTGCTGCCTGCACAAACATAAACGGTCATTTCCCACTGCGGGCGGGAGGTTCCTCTTATAGTTCTCAACACTATAGCTGTGTCTTAACACAACCTCAGTTATTTTTGGGGTTGTTTGAGATGGAGTCTTGCTCTTACGCCCGGCTAGAGTACAGTGGTACAATCTCAGCTCACTGCAACCTCTGCCTCCTGTGTTCAAGCCATTCTCTTGCCTCAGCCTCCTGAGTAGCTGAGATTACAGGCATGTGTCACTACACCCAGCTAATTTTTGTATTTTCAGTAGAGATGGGGTTTCACCGTGTTGGCCAAGCTGGTCTCAAACTTCTGACCTCAGGCCTCCCAAAATGCTGGGATTACAGGCATGAGCCACCACACCTGGCTGCCTCAGTTTTCCTCATCTGTGGAATGGGGATGATAATCCTACCTGCCCCCTGGGATTGCTGTGGCACTGAAATGAGTTTATATAAGCAAAGAAGTCAGCTCAGTGCCTGGCATCTTGGAGGCTCTCAGTAAAGTAAATACAAATATGACTGTATTCCATCACTGCCATTTACATCACTCCTTACACTTTCTGATGAGCTGCTGCATGCTTTTGCCCGGCTCCATTTTCACTGCACACCTCCCATTACACGCCCAGGGTATGGGGGGAGATCATGACACACAGAGAATATGCAACGGACGACTGCAGGAATGAGAGAGTCAGAAGAGGGGCCCTGGGCTCTCTGGGCAGCCTGCATACAATGCCAGCTCAGATTCCTGGGTAACCACGTCCAGCCTCCAGAGGTCTCCTTGGAAATGAGAGCTCTCAAGGTTTCCTTGAGAAACATTTCACATTGCCTGTGAAATGTCTGAATTTCAGATCGAATTTCCCCTCTAACACACCAGATTGCATTTGGAGCAGGAGGGTGGAATCACTTTGGTTATTTCCTCTTTAGATTCCCTTTGGGCTTATTTCTCCCCTCCCCAAAAGGGCGATATCTCACAAATTACCTTCATCCAAAAATCAAATTACAATGCTGTTTAGATTCTCCTTGTTCACTATGAGCAGTAAAGCAGGGGCTGGGATCCGCTGGGGAAAGGACTCACCTCCTCGAAAGCTGGAGTGAGTGTCTCTCACTTCTTTTGTGGCCTCATGTAGCAGGCTGCCTCAGTTTCCCTGTCTGTCAGGTGGAGAAAATAACGGTCCCTATCTCAAGAGACTGAAGGGTGAAGCAAATGATGCCACACAGGTGAGATGTGTCCAGAGCAGCGCTGGGGCCCAGTGAGTGTTCTGGGTCAGCGGCTGTTGGTATTGTCATAACTGACACAGTTTTTTTTTTTTTTTTTTTTGAGATGAAGTTTTGCTCTTGTTGCCCAGGCTGGAGTGCAATGGTGCAATCTCGGCTCACAGCAACCTCCACCTCCCCAGTTCAAGCCATCCTCCCACCTCAGCCTCCCCAGTAGCTGGTATTACAGGCATGTGCCACCACGCCTGGCTAATTTTGTATTTTTAGTAGAGACAGGGTTTCACCGAGTTGGCCAGACTGATCTTGAACTCCTGACCTCAGATGATCTACCCACCTCGGCTTCCCAAAGTGCTGGGATTACAGGCATGAGCCACAGCGCCCAGCTAATTAACACAGCTTTAACGGACATAGGAGAGCCAGAAATGCCCAGTAAACACAAAGACCCCTCCATCCAAAGTGCTCAAGCCATGTCTGTCTGTTTCCCCTTCCTCTGAGCTGGGGGTTAGACAACACTCTCTCTACCTGGAGGTCAGATAATCCAAGTTATTTCTCTACCAGCACCTAGAAAGGGGGTCCACTGAATTTGATTTCAAAGTTACAGTTAGGAATTTCAGAGCTGAATGGTAACTTACATCTAGCCCCGCCCCCTCACTTGACAGATGCGGAAACTGAAGCCCAGAGACAGGGTGCCTTGCCCCAGATCACCCCATCTCATAAGTGTTAAGGGAAGGAACCAAACCCAGTTGTTCTGGTCCCCAGGCCTGGGCTCCACAGACACCCTCTCTTCAATTCTGTTCCCAGTCCTCCCCGATTTCAGCTGGAATTGTTTCATTGAGGTTTCCTTTGAAGGGTGGAGGAGGGGAACAGCGTATATTTTTATTCCATTCTTTATTCAACAACCGTGATTTTTCATGTTCCCCAGACCTAGATGTAAACAGAAACCACCAGTGAAGTAAAACCAGTCCATGCGTTTAGAACCTATGTGTCATGAGCGAGATCATGGAAGTCAGGATTTCTGAACCTGGCACTACTGGCATGCTGGGTAAGAGGCTGGCATGTGCACTGTCTCAGGTGTTTAGGAGCCTCCCTGGCCTCCACTCACTGGCTGTCTGTAGCACCAGATGTAGCCAGATTGCCCCAGCTGAGAACCACTGGTCTAGTTATTTCCGATCAGCTACAACCCACAGATTGCTACACTGGAAGCATGTAGCCCTCTTAAGTACAGGTGGTGCTGCATCTCCAGTGATGCCCTGAGAGAACGTGGCAGAGGGAAAGAATGGCTCGGGGCGGCCTAAGAGACATCATCGTTGGTAAAAGCGGCAGCAGTAGCAGCGGTCATAATCACGTTAGTGCAGAGGTAGAACAGCAGACGCCAGTCTGGACTTAGAGTGAGCGAGGCACCCAGCACTGACCCAGGCACTGGACAGGGACCTCCCCGCACCCCTCACTGTGTATGAGGGGACTATCCTGTGCATTGTCGATTCGGCAATGTCTGGAGACATTTTTGGGTGTCACATCGGGGGGCGGTGCCAGTGATATCCAGTGGATGGAGACCAGGGATGCTCATAAACCCCCATGCCAGTGCAAAGGACAGTTCCCTACCCCAAACAGGACACTTAGAGCAGGTCAAGGACTAGCACAGCCATGCCCAGTGCTAGGGCACAGCAGCGTGGACGTCTGCATTTCAGAACTGTGCACGTCCTTCACCCATTCCACCGCCTCATCCAATCAACAAGGAAAAGCTCCTGTTCACTGAACGCTTAATCTGCACCAGTGCAAACAACCAGGCATTCAACCTAACCCCCTTATGGCCTTCTGGAACACCTGTGGGGCGGGTATCATTCCCTTCCCCCCATCATTTTACAGATGGGGAAAAAGACATTTGTGGTTTGGGAACTTGTCCAGGTGCATTCAGCTGATAGAAGGCACAGCTGAACTCTCTGCAGTCACACCAGCAGCCCAAATCCTGAGCTTTGCCTCCAAGACATTTTTTACGTGCACATAATAACCAAGGGCGAATGTGCAAAGCCACCCACCCCTGAGCGGATTCCTGCTGAGGAAGAGGTGTTCGCTGATTGCAGAAGAAAAATGGACTGGGCATTCTGTGTATTCCTGCCCTGGGAAACTTCTCTGCTGGTCAGCACCTTCTGACCCTCAGGAGTCTCTCCAAAGCCTACCCTTAGCTTCCAAAAGGCAACTCAATTAACAAAGCTAGCCTGTCCTGGGCCACATAAACAGGATGTTACTGAAGGGGTTGGGGAAGGAGCCGAGCCATGTAGACCCACAGAACGTGGGCGAGAGCTCCCCACAGCTGACAAGAGCTGAGCTACTCCAGGCTGTCCATTGTTATTCTCTTAAGAGATCAGAAATTAGAAGCAATGATGGGCCTTACTGGCAGTGCAGCAGGCTTCTAGATACAGCTAGACACGTGTAACTAACTGGATATTTACACAACCTCCTGCTAATGTATAATCCATTTTTGAACACAAATTCTCCGTGTACCGTTATGAAATGAAAATCTTTTAAGACAAAAGAGAAAAATCCTTAGTGATTGTTCAGCTTTTACTGGCCAGGGTTGATAAAAATGAAGTTGGGAGGCATGTGATACGTACCCGTGGGGACGGGGCTCACGGGGAAGGAAGTGTTCAAGTGTCGGTACGGTGTGAATGTGGTATTTTGTGCACTGGTTGATTTACAATAAATGGCACCCATTGCCTTATAGATACACACACGTAACTCCTTGTGAAAATAATAGGAAGGAGGCATGCAAAGAGAGGGAAAAGAAGGGGTCCCTCTCTGCACATCCTGTATCTGTGTTTAACACGATCTCGGGCTCTCTGCAGTTATTGGGCCCTGCTACTGAGACCCTCAGAGAGCAACTCAGGTGGGCACTAGGGCACCAAAACTACCCCATTTTGTCAGGTTCTAGTGTAGGCAACTGCAGCATTTTTCATCCCACTCCAAATTGTCAGTCTTCTTAAAAAAACAGTAAGTGCTGACTGGTTCTACCAGGTGTCCAGCCAAGCTCTCTCTTAATCAATGTAACGGGAACTTATTTTCATAATCATGTCCCCAAGGCACAGTAGGAGCCTCAATATCTTCTGGATCCTCAAAGAGAGGATGAAAAATGTTCTGTGAGTCTGAGGGTCGAGGACTGTGTGTCAGTCTAATGCTCTGTGGAGTGAACGGCTGTGTAAGTTTCCTATTGCTGCTGCAACAAGTCACCACAAACGTGGTGGCTTCGAGGAACACACATTCATTATCTGACAGTGCAGGAGGTCCGAAGTTGGAAGGTGGGTCTTGGGGGCTGAATCAAGAGGCGGACAGGGCTGTGTTCCTTCTAGAAGCTCTAGGGGAGAATCCAGTTCCTTGCCTTTTCCAGCTTCTAGAGGTACCCACGTTTCTTGGCTCAAGCCTCCTTCCGGCAAAGGCCTCTCTGTAACCTCTGCTTCTGTTGCCACATGACCTTCTCTGATTCGGACCCTCCTCCTGCCTTCTTACAGGAACTCTTGTGATTCCACTGAGCTCACATCTCAAGATCCCTGACATAGTTCCATCTGCCATAAAAGGTTTTGGGAACTTTAGCCTACCAGTCTCTAATAGCCAGAAGATCTGACAATAGTAAGTGCATTTTGGCCAGGTGCGGTGGCTCACGCCTATAATCCCAGCACTTTGGGAGGCCGAGACAGGCGGATCACTTGAGGTCAGGAGTTCAAGACCAGCCTGGCCAACATGGTGAAACCCTGTCTCTACTAAAAATACAAAAATTAGCCAGGCATGATGGCAGGCACCTGTAATCCCAGCTACTCGGGAGGCTGAGGGAATTGCTTGAATCTGGAGGCAGAGGTTGCAGTGAGCTGAAATTGCTCCCCTGCACTCCAGCCTGGACGACAGAGCGATATTCTGTCTCAAAGAAAAAAAAAAATCAAGTGCATTTTGTCCTTTCTCCCAAACAGGAGAAAGAGTGTCTACAGTGACTCTTCCAATCTGGTACTGGTGACAAATGTATTCAGGTCGAGCCACAGTCCACACCTGGAAGTCTACCACCTCAGCGTGGAAGAAGGGCATCAACAGAGGCGGCCGAGGTTAGGGCTGCAGAGGGTATCGGCTGGATGAAGTCAAACAAGCGGACGTCAGCCAGGTTTACACTTGCGGCCTCGGCTTCCTTTGATAGTCCTCGCTGAGAACAGTGCAAGTTCATTTGGAAGTGAGGTGAGGATTACCTGTAGCCTCCGGGTGGGCAGGAAGATGAGTAGAATTCAGATGAGTGAATCACAAAAAAAAAAAAAAAAAAAAAAAAGACAGCCCAAAAGGAAGGATTTTCCTGCTGGGCACTTGTTTAACGTTCTCAGAAAAGTCTAGAACTTCCATCATAAATCTTCAGGGCCCTTATTCTTCTCGCCACAGACAATTCTTCATTATTTATATGTCACTAATCTAAATTTTACCATAGAAGCGTTTACTGATGTTGACATGTTGACGGCAGGTAATTCTTTCCCCAGTAGAAGGATTCTTCTCTATACAAAAGGATTCCCATTGAATTTCTTTAAAAACCAACCACCAAAGGGATGTTATGCTTCATACAAAGTTTGCTTTAAAAAAAAACAAGGACCTTGAATGCATTCAAAACATGTTTTGACTGATAAAATTATTGTAAGCACACCCCTGAGGCTCCAACCCCATCCTCACCCCAGAAAGCCTTAGCTCCAGTAAGTGAGGTACACCTGTACATGATAAGGGGGAAAATGAGAATTACAGCAGAACCCCCCAGAAACCTGAAATTGCAATGAAGGTATTTCACACAAGCTGTTCCCTTTCCTGCTTTTTAAGAACTTAGCAGTTTGGCAATCATGCGTTGGTTTGACAGGGAAGTGTGAAAATGTGTCATTTTGTCTTCTCCAAACTTCTACATCCAATCAAAATAACATTTATTCAAAACTGGGGGGGGGGGTGCCTGCCAGAATTTGTTGTGTGATATTAAGAGAGCAGACCCCAGATCTCTCTCGCCGCTTTTCCTTTCTTCTGGTATAAAAACAACACAGAGCCTCAGACACACAACCCCCAAAGGTACATTTCACCTGAGAGCTTCCTCACCAACACAAGGGGAGTGGCTCCCTGGGGACCCTGGCCACTTCATTCCCTGGGAAAAATCCCAGCAGCCCAAGGATGCAGGCCCACGTGCTCCCGCCCTCTCTCCAGCACGCAATATGATGCCTGGAGTCACATGTCTCCGCCATCCCACGGCGGGGCCACCAGCTGGAAGCCTGGGTGTGATCCTCCCAAGGCAGCAGCAGAACCCTGGGGTGAGAGGAGGCAGGATCAGGGGCTGGAGGGCCTGGTCTGCACCTCTGCACCACCTTTCCACCTGTGCTGCCACCTTTCCGAGACTCAGTTTCACCAGGTGTCTTGTATCAAATAGGATTTTGGTTGTGATTGATGGTAATTCCCAGCCCAACCTAGCTTCAAAAAAAAAACTATATGGGTATAAGTAACTGAAATGTCCAAGGATGGGCGCTTGATCCAGGCTCAAATTATTCTAGCCTTCATCATTTCTTGGCTCATACTTGGTACTCACTACCTCGTGGTGCCAACAGGGCTGCAGCAGCTCCACCCTTTTAATCTCTTTGGTCCCAGTGCAGAGGGGTTCACTTCCTAATAGCTTTTCATAGCAGCGCTTGGATTCACTCTGATTGGATGTTGATGGACCCATCTCTGAACTAATAACTGTGAACATGGGATGAGGCAGCAGGGTAAGGGGGTGTTCAATGAACCTCTTAGCCTAGGAGTCAGAGAAAAATGGATCCCGAAAGCAAAACTGGGGGGCTGCTGCTGGAAGACCAATACATTTGGATGAAGGGGTAATCAATGTATACTAGTTATAAAATTATGTTTAAAATATAGATTTTTACCTTTATTGTAACAACCCTTCAAAATAAGGCATTATTATCCCTCATTTTATTGATGAAAAAACAAAACTTCAGAGAGGTTAAGTGTCTTCCCCACATCACACAGCTCAAAAGCAGCAGACCTGAAGTTTGAACCAAGGCTTGTCTCTTTCGGAGCTGATGACTTCTCTGCTAGGCCACCTTGTTGAATTGTGGTCCGCTTGGGGTGGGGGAATCATTACAGAGGAATAATGGACACGTGGTACATTTATATACACATGGCATCTTACGGCTTACAAAGCATTCAGCGTCTCATCTAATCCCCACAAGGGCCCTTTGGCGGAGAGGTCATTACTACATTCTTTTTTAAAAATAATGTTTTAAAATAAATTAACATAGAGATGAGGTCTCACGACATTGCCCAGGCTGGTCTCAATGCCTTGGCCTCCCCAAGTGTTGGGATTACAGGCCTGAGCCACCTCACCTGGCCATCTGTATAGTTGAGTATACAGAGGTCAAGGATTTCCCTAATGGTCCCAGCCTGAACAACAGTTCAAGTTAAGCTCTCTCCACCATCGACACTTTCACAGACGTGACAGGAAACACCTGCCAGCGGCTGGCTTAAAGCTGGACCATGAAGACAGGGTAAGTGCAGCGTTGGGACCAAGCTGGGGCATCCCTGGGGAAGCTCGTTTTAGCAGGCCTGCGTTTATCCTTCTCCCCTTCTCTGAGTTTTGTTGGAGGAGCCATTATTCCTTCTACAGATCCCACAGACCTTAGGAATAGTCACAGTGGGGACCGGCCTGAGAGCCATTCATGTTTCTGTTCCCGATGCCATGTTCAGTGACACTGCATTGGTAGATGAAAATCAACCCTAACAGAATATTTCTTTACACCATGGGGAGTGGCAAATGGTACATCTGGCAGGGGGATAGGCGGGGGTATATTTGCTTCTCAGAGAACCCAAGGTTTGACATCCACCAGCATGCTCCAGGGCGTGAGGCTTCCTTAGGTCTTAGTGAAGAGTAGAACCCAGCTTAATACTCCGGCCCTGGCACCGCCCCAGCTCCACCCCCACACCCTGCTTCAGTGCCTGGGTCAGAGGTGGGCGTGCAACCCAACTGATCCCTTCGGAACTAAGTCCGGTACTTTTCTTCCCAAAGATTAGACAGAGTGAGCTCCTACCTAGTGGATGTGAACAAGGAAGGAAGGTACCCTGGAGCCACAGCAGCCGTCTTTGGACAGGAAGGGAAAGACTGCAACGGATGGAGGAAACCAGAGGGAGCAAAGATGCAGCAGGGTGTGGCCCCTCACCCGAGTTGCTGCACTGGCCGCGCTGGGGGTGTTCACAGCCTGCGAGGTTTTCCATCAAGAGCATCCCTGACCATTTCAACCAGTCTAACGTGGGTTTCTGTTCCTCGCAACAAATCACCTCCTCAGTAACTTAGAACAGCAAAGGGAACAGCCTACAGAGAAGGCAGCTGCTGCTGGAATATAGCAACGAATAAGGCAAACTGATGTTCACAAAAGGCTCCTGGAGAAAGAAAAACCTGTTTCTTACAACGTCAGGCACTAACAAATACACACGTGCCAACCCCAACACCTTTCTTGGGGACCACTGGTTATCCACAACACACTCCATCCTCCCGCTGCCACCATACAAGAATTGATCCCTTTAAGAATGAATGTGAGGCTGGGCGCAGTGGCTCACACCTGTAATCCCAGCACCTTGGGAGGCTGAGATGAGCAGATTCACCTGAGGTCAGGAGTTCAAGACCAGCCTGGCCAACATGGTGAAACCCATCTCTACTAAAAACACAAAAATTAGTTGGGCGTGGTGGCACGTGCCTATAGTCCCAGCTACTCGGGAGCCTGAGGCAGGAGAATCGCTTGAACCTGGGAGGCGGAGTTTGCAGTGAGCCAAGATCACACCCCTGCACTCCAGCCTGGAGGACAGAGCAAGACTCCATCTCGAAAAAAAAAAAAAAAAAAAAGAATGAATGAGAAAGATGTGGTTATGCTTCCGGCTGTGTTAAGGGTTAATGATGGAAGCATGAGGTGTTGCTGGCAAGACTGCAGCTGACATGAACGTCTCCGTCCAGCTTTCTGTGCCGTCATTCCTCATCTTTGAAACAGGGATGGCAGTGCGCACCCCTTGTAAGGTTACTGTAAAGATGAAATGAAATCAGTCAGGTTTGTGAAAATAGATTCCGTAACCGGCCTGGCATTCCACAGATGAATTCCATTTACATGTGCATCTGAACTATTAAACCACATAAAATGCCTTCGCTTGTACTTGGGACAATAAATGAAAACTCTTTCGACATTTGAAGCATTTCATGTCTCTGTGCTTCCAGAGAACAGTTCCATTTAACTTGAAAGGGGTTTTCAGTGTAATTCACATTTAATGTTATGAAAGCATTTCTCTCTCACATTGGGCTTTATCTAAATTTTTAAACAAGGCCTAATTTACAGGCCCCAAACGACTTGGCAAATTTCCTGCAATCTCATTGAAAAAGTCTTGGCTGCTTAGATGCTGCGGGTGTGTTGAAAGACTGCTTTGTCTAGGGTGCCAACGAAAACTGAAATTACTCCGCCGACAAAAGGTTGTCCTATCAAAGAAACTCACAGAATCCATAGGCACGCATGCTACACAGAACTGCACACAGACCCGCTACCCCAGGACCAGACCAGGTGCCATCTGAGCACGTTCGGTAGCGACGGAGACTGAGAGGTACCATCCCAAGGGGATAAAATAACTCAGAGAAGACATTGATTTTGTTTGCAAGTGGATGGGGGCTGCCTGTTTTCCTGGGAAGGAGGGGGTGAGAAGGTCAGACAGATGAGGGAGAGAGAGTTCCATATTCATCATGCCCACACTGTTATCAGCTATCAGACACATCTGTGATTCAGACGTAACCCAAATGCCAAGTAGAGGCCTGATGGGCAGAGAATAAACCTGTTATCTGCCCCCACCCCACAAGAACGGTCCCCTCAACATGCCTGAGTGCCCCCTGCATGATGCATATCGGGCCTAGGCGTGGAGCTTCTCTAAACTTAGCTGGTTGCTTCGGGGTTAGCGGGCATGCTACCCAGAACATGAATACCCCGGCTCTCTGTCAGCTGCTGTAGATTCTAATGGGAAACTAGTTCTGCCAGGAGTCATTGAACATGTATTTATTAGGTACCCTCAGAAGCCAGGCACTGTGCTAAGCCCTAGGAATACAATGGTGATCAAACCAGACGCAGCCCCTGCCTTCACGGAGCTTACGGCGGCACAGCAGGAAGAAAGCAGATTAAATCAACAGTGATACAAGGGGAGTGAGGAGCAAGCCTTTAAAGTCCTGAGTGAGATCGTATCAGGCTTGAGCAGACATGCCTGCTCCGGCCTCCCAGCTCGCCAGCTGCAAGGGCTCACTCCCTCTGCAGGCTCTGGCCCAGCCACCCCTCTGATGTCATCTCTTACTGACCCCCTGGGGGACGTGCTGGGCCCCAGCTGGAGGGGCCTCCCTGCATCCCTCAAGCACACCAAGCAGGCTGCAGCCTCACCGGCCTCTGCACATGCTCTTTCTTCTGCTTGAATGCTGAGACGTTTGGCCCCCTGACATCCCAAGGCTCGATCCTTCACGCCCTTCCCACTCTCTCTGAGAAGCCTTGGCTGAGCCCCCATCAAAACCAGCCCTCTGACCACTCTCACTCTCACCCTTAGCTGGCTTATTTCCCTTAGCACCCCAGCGCAGTATAGTTTTATTTGGTGACTGTCTTTCCCCTACTGGCCTGTCTGTTCACTGCTTTATCCTAGGGCCTCCAACAGTGCCTGGGACATAGTAGGTGCTCAATAAATATTTACCGAGTGTCATGGCAAGTGACTTCAGAGTGCTAAGGGGGCACACAGTAGGGGCACAGGGACCTGGCAGAGTCTGGAAGCTTCCCAGAGGTGACACTTAAGGATCAGTGGGATTTTTTTTTTTTTTTTTTTTTTGCATGGAAAGCAGGGAACGGGGCGAAAGCAGCATGAACCACGTTGAGAAGTCTGGGAAAGGCTTCGAGGATTTGGGTGTGGCTGGAGAGCAGGCTACACAGGGCAACAGCAAGAAATGGGGCGAGGGAAAGAGGCAGGGGCAGGTATGGAGGTGCCTCAGAAGCCAGTCCTTTTAAGGAGTTGAGGCTGGATCCAGAACCACAGAGAACTACCTACGGGGTGTTCGGAACAGAATCACACAGAGAAACTTGCATTCCAGAAGGCTCACTCAGGCTGTGGCTTGGAGAAAGTGGACAAGAGGCTGGAGGAGGCTGCCGTAGGGGCCCGTGAGAGATGCTAAGACCCCCGGCCAGGATAGTAGCCCTGGGCAAGGCACTTGACCTGGACCCATCTGGACCTCCACTTTCTTATCTGCCAAATGGGTACACTAAACAACACAATGAGCTGTGGTAAGAGTCTGTGCACACAATGTGGTTTCTGCTAGAGTGCAGAGACGTGTTCTACAAAAGCATGCTGTTAGGAGGAAGAGTCGCTTTACCGGCTAATGGCTGAAGCTTTACATTTTCATCCATGCTTAGCACTTAGTGCATATGTCAGAATCTAAACTCATGAATTTCAATAGCAGTGTCATTGATTGACAGCCAGAAGTCATTAATTCCGTATAATGTGTACAGACAGCAGGAGAGGAAGAGGGCAGCATAAAAGGCCTCTAATGACGCTTGCAAATTCTCAGCAGGGATCAGTCCAGTTGGCTGGGGCCAGGATTCCGCAGCCCCACCAGGTATGAGGACGGAGGACGGAATTCTCATGAGCTGTGTCAGCTCTTTCAGCTCAAGTCCATGCTCGGGGGAGAAGAGCTTCTGGATCTACATCTGCATGACATATCAAATATCCCTCAGAATCCCGCAGGTCCCCTGAAAAGCGAGGAACAAGCAGACACCCAGGTATGAATATGAGTGAGGCCAGGAAGAAAAGACAGTTGCCGAAAAGGACTGGGTTTCTTTGCCAGCCCAAACGACGGCCACTTCCCACCACCTCTCATTTCCGGGGAAATTGCAAACAGCAAATTACACCGAGTGTATCTGTCCCTGGGAAGAAATCACATCGTCCAGCGCGCAAACCTCCCGCCCTCTTTCACGTCTGCTAATTGCCTGCCGAATCGAGAGACTTTTGAAAGGCAGGATGATAATTGAAGTTTCACATAATTACATTTTAAAGTAACACTTTTAGCTTCCCCCAACCTCAGTCAAAACTCTATCTTGTCAAAATAATCTTAAAGTTTTTTTTCCCCCTTAAACAGAGATTGATGAAATATCACTGGAAATCTTTTAGCTGCTAATTTTAAGTCAAGCCTCTTTGGGGCTTTTTCCGGGGTATCTCTTTGACTTCTCTAAGTGATTCGTTTGGTCCTCTGCTTTTAAACTGTTCATTTGCCACTTGCGGAGAAGAGCGAAATTCCTTCCCCAGTTTTAATTACAATCGAGGCATTATTCTTGGATGGTAGAGAGCGAGGCTTTGCAGCGTGAGGGGGGCTGCCCTGTTAATCAGGGATAAATCTCGTATACTGTGGAGGCTCCTACCTTTCATTACATTACCTTGTTGGTTTAATTAATGGTATTACCCTCTGAACTGTGTACTGAAGCTTAAAAGAAACTCCACACATGCAGAAAACACACTCAAGGAAAAAGAGAAGAATGCCTAATAAAACATCGCTTCTCACCCTGGGTACTGCAGCTAACGTCTTCCATGATGACCACGTGGCGTTGAGGGGGGACTCTCCAGGTGACACAGGTTGAGCTCACACAGTTCTCTTAGAAATGGTGGCAATGTCTCCTGCCACAGACCAGCGATTTATCTGAGATACTTAATTTTAAAAGCCAGACATCACCTCATCAAAAACGAAATGTCCCTGTTTGTTCAGGTGAAGGTTTTGGTCATGTCTAGTGAGATTAGGCAGGGTAAGGCAGAAGGAGAGCAAGAATGTCTTTTGCTCTGGGGTCGCTAACCCAACTCAAATAGTAACATTCCTGTGGAAGGCTGTACTTGACAGTGTTAATTACCACAAAACTGTAAGCTCCAACATTTGAGTATAAACTCTTTGCAGATCCTGACCAGGTCATGTTCGGCCGTGACTTGGCACACTGCAAGGACTCAATAAATGTGGGTTGAACAAATGTATGAACTTTCTTCACTGAGTCCTTAGCTGTCTAAGGCACACACAGTTGGTGGAGATTTTGTTGAATCCTCTAAACTATTTTTTTAATGATGATAAAGTAGTCAGTTTGTCAAGAAAACAAAGCACACCTAAATAGGTATGCATCTAATAACAGAACTTCAAAATACAGTAAAGGAAAGCTGAGAACTGCAGGGAGAAATAGACAAATCCACAAAAACAGTTAGTGGTTTTAATATTTTCTAAATAATTGATAGGACAAGTAGGGCTAAAATCAGTAAGGTCATGGTAGGCTTGAATAACAGTCTAGATGTACTTGACCTGATTAATATTTTTAGCACACGCTATTTCAAAATAACAGAATACACATCCCTTTCAAGAGCACGTGGAACCACGTACCAAGATATACCATATTCTAAGATATAAAACAAGTCTCAAACATTATTAAAGGACTTAAGTTACACAAAATATATTCTTTAACCACAAGGGAATAAAATCAGAGATCACTAACAGAAAGAATTATATGTAAAAAATCACAAAATGTTTAGAAAATAAATAATAACAGAGTTCTAAAAAAAATATGGGTTAGCCGGGCGCGGTGGCTCAAGCCTGTAATCCCAGCACTTCGGGAGGCCGAGGCGGGTGGATCACGAGGTCAAAAGATCGAGACCATCCTGGCCAACATGGTGAAACCCCGTCTCTACTAAAAATACAAAACATTAGCTGGGCATGGTGGCATGTGCCTGTAATCCCAGCTACTCAGGAGGCTGGGGCAGGGGAATTGCCTGAACCCAGGAGGCGGAGGTTGCGGTGAGCCGAGATCGTGCCATTGCACTCCAGCCTGGGTAACAAGAGCGAAACTCCGTCTCAAAAAAAAAAAAAAAAAAAAAAAAAAAAAAAAAAAAAAAAAAAAAAATATGGGTTAAATAAGATACCAAAAAAGAAAAGTATTTTGAGTTTGAAGGAAAATGAAAACACAAAGCATTACAATCTGTGGGACACAGCCAGAGTAATATGTAAGGAAATTTTATAGCATTAAATGACCTATATTAGAAGAGAGACTTTTTAAATTATTACTTTTAAACTTTTGTTTTAGATTCAGGGGTACATGTTTATGCTTGTTATATAGGTAAATTGTGTGTCATGAGCATTTAGTGTATAGATTATTTCATCACCCAGGTATTAAGTTCAATACCTGATACTTATCTCTTCTTCTCCTCTCCCTCCTCCCATCCTCCACCCCCAGGAAGGCCCCAGAATCTGCTGTTTCCTTCTTTGGGTCCAAGTGCACTCAATGTTTAACTCCCACTTACAAGTGAGAACATGCGGCATTTGCTTTTCTGTTCTTGCATTAGTTCACTGAGGATAATGGCTTCCAGCTTCATCTATGTTGCTGCAAAGGATATGATCTTCTTTTTCATGCCTGCATAGTATTCCATGGTGTGTATGCAGTATATTTTCCATATCCAGTCTACCATTGACCGGCATTTAGGTTGATTCCGTATCTTTGCGATTGTGAATAGTGCTGCAATGAACATATGCATGCATGTGTCTTTATGGCAGAATGATTTATATCCTTTCGGTATATACCCAATAATGGGATTGCTGGGTCAAGTGGTAATTCTATTTTATGATTTTCCGTGAGAAATTGTCAAGTTGCTTTTCACGTAGCTGAACTAATTTACATTCCCACCAGCAGTGTGTAAGCACTCTCTTTTCTCCACAACCTTGCCTTGCCGTCTGTTACTATTTTGACTTTTAAATTAAAAAAAAAAAAATTAAGGAAACTGATACCCAAAGAAGTTAAGCAAATTTTCTAAGGTCATACAGATTTTTAAATATCAGAGTTAAGATCTGAATCAGACTTATTGGATTCCAAAGACAAAGTTTTTGATACCTTCCTAATAAGAAGAATCAGAATCAAGGGATAAATGCATAATCTGAATTTCATTTCAGGTGAGGCTTAAAGGTGAAGCAGATATTGGATACATTTTAATTAATATTTTCCAAAACCACAAGATATCTCAAAGATACCTTATTTCACTAAACATAATATCATTTACCATTGTCTGTTGTATGTTTTCCCGACTCCCATGAAGGCCTAATATTAAGCAAACCCACGCTTTCCCATTAGAATTTATCAATGCACTCTCCTCTTCCAGGATGGAGTCTCTGCAGGCTTACTTCAGGGACTTTTTGATCAGTCTACATTTAAAATTTATTAAATGTTCACTGTGTCTTAAAAGAAGTCAGAGCACATCTAACTTCAAGCAGCTCACAAGGTAAAACAGGAAATGAATCTGTGTAATTTTCTTCTAAAACAGCCTCTTCAACCAGTGTTGGAAAGGGGAGATGCTGCCTCAGTAGCTGACTGTATGCAACGGACAAATTAGAACGGTCTGGTCCCAGGGCTCTTAGACTTTATGCCCTGTTCAAGCAGGAAGTGCAGGCTTTGTAAGGTTTCTTAGGGTTTGCAACTTTCCCATTGTATTAATCTGTTTTCACATTGCTGATAAAGACATACCCGAGACTGGGTAATTTATAAAGGAAAGAGGTTTAATGGGCTCACAGTTCCACATGTTTGGGGAAGCAGAAGGAAAGGAGGAGCAAAGTCACATCTTACATGGCGGCAGGCAAGAGAGCTTGTGCAGTGGAACACCCCTTTATAAAACCATCAGATCTTGCAAGACTTATTTACTACCATGGGGAAACCACCCCCATGACTCAATTATCTCCACCTGGCCCCACCCTTGACACATGGGGATTATCACAATTCAAGGTGAAATTTGGGTGGGGACCCAGAGCCAAGCCATATCACCCATGCTTGCTATTTTATTGTCTTCTGACTGGTTCCCCAAAGCAAAGTGACCTTGGGGAGTTAGTATGGTCCTAAGAGGTAGCCTGGGGGCCTCTGAGGACACCTGTCCGTGTGGTTCCTTATAGCCCAGAGTCTAGCAGAACAGAGGCACGGCAGGATTGGTAGAGTCAGAGCTCTTCTGAAATGAGCATGGGGATTAAACACATATACTTTCTGCATTCAGAAGTGACAGAGAACTACTTGTAAAATGCCATATCCATTTGTGAAAAAATAATACACTCGCAGCACCGTTGTGTTGGAAAGCCTGGCATGCCTCTGGCTGCTGAGCAGTAAGCCCCACTCTTTCCATCCTCCAGCCATTGATTAGCCCCACTAGCAGATAGACAACTAACAAACGCCTTGGTTGGCCCTTCTTCAGTCCTGGTAGACATGAAGGATTTGGCGTCCATCTCCAGCAACTGTCTTTTCACTTGGCAGCTTCCCTTGGAGGTAGAAGCTCCAGAAAAATGTCCACCTTGGAGCTGCCCACCTGCTGTATGGCCAACCAGCAAGTTCCTTCATGGGGAGGCTGATGTGACAGCTCCAGCTTCCAGGACAAGCAGAGATCATGAAGACCATCTATCCAACAAACAGGCACATTGATGATGATGATGATGACAGAGACACGTTCATGGAAACTTAGGATGTGCAAGAGGCTCTGCTGGGAGATTTCTGTGGCTCTCCCATTTAAAAAAAAGTCGGGTGAGTGCCTGTTAGGGACCAGGCACGACATCAAATGCCTTTGTACTCGCCATTTCATTTGAACCTCAGAATGAGCTAGACTACACTGGATTGTTTCATGTTATGGAGAGGGAAGCCAAGACCCAAAGAGGTTAAATAGCCTGCCCAGGGCGTGCAGTTTGCAAGCAGTAAGGAGGACTCAATTCCAAGGCTATCCACTGCAGAGCGGGGGTTTGCCACTGTTATCATAGGTACTAGAATTACAGATACCCTAGGCACGATTCAGGTCTAACCACTGCCCACCTCCCATTCCAGTGACTTGGTATTTTCCGAAAGAAGCAGCAGAAAGCAAGTAAAGTTTCCTTGGTTACACTGTCACAAATCTCCTCTAGACAACGTGTGCCCCAAATCTAGCCAACCAGGCTCCCTAATGACCTGGCAGAGCCCTGGAACCTTGGAAACCTAATCCAGCCTCTCGCCACCCAGAGAAGATGTGGCAAAGTGGAGACTGCATCAATAATAACAATAGTGATAATTATAGGAATAACCACAACCAGTTTCACTGGGTGTTTCTGCTCTGCCAGGCATTGCTGAGCCTTGCGTGAGTGAACGCATTGAACACTCTCAGCAACTTTCAGAAGTGGGTGCTCTTATCAGCTGCATTTAACATTTGAGGAAAGTTGCTCATTAGTTTTAAATAGAATTTTCTCAAACAGTTTCAAAGTTATCTAATTTTTCTCTTGTGCTTACAATTTAGAGAGAAGCAGATGGTATACTTTGCAGAGAATATACATACACATGTAAAATACGCATATATACATAGATCTTACACCATTGTACAGACGGGTAACCGTAAAGATGGGTAACCAGACTTACTATTGTACAGATGGGTAACTGCTACTGAGCAGGAGCAAGGTTACAAGGCATTGACCCGGGGAGGTGAGATGAGGCTAAAACTGAACTTAAAGTGATTCAGTGCTGCTATTCACAACAGCCAAAAAGGCAGAAACAACTCACATGTCTATCAATCAATGAATGCATATCATGTGATATAGCCACACACTGGAATGATACAGTCATAGAGAAGAATGAAGTGCTGATACATGCTACAACATGAGTGAGTCTTAAAATCATCATGCTAAGTGAAAGAAGACAGTCACAAAAGGTCACATATTGTATGATTCTAATTATATAAAATGTCCAGTAGGAACAAATCCATAGATATAGAAAGCAGATCTGATTGCTGGGAGCTGGGGGTAGGGAGAATGGGGAGTGACTGTTTAATGGGCACAGGGTTTCTGTTTGCAGTGGTTCACTGGAACAAGATAGTGGTGATGATTGCAAAACATTGTGCAAGTACTTTTAATGTCAGTGAATTGCACATTGTAAAATGATTTAAATGGCAAATTTTCTGTTATGTGTATTTCACTACAATAACAAAAGAATGATTCAATGCCTGGCACAGTGGCACATACTTATAATCCCAGCGCTTTGGGGGACTGAGGTGGGAGGACTGCTTGAGGCCATGAGTTCGGAGGCCAACCTGGACACCATAGCGAGACTCTGTCTGTACAAAAAAATTTAAAAATTAGCCAGGTGTGGTGGCACCCAAGTGTAGACCTAGCTACTTAGGAGGCTGAGGTGGGAGGGTTGTTTGAGCCCTGGAGTTTGAAGCTGCAGTGAGCTATGACTGCATCACTGCACTCAACAGTGTAAAATTTTATACTGGGCAACAGAGTAAAATTTTATCTTAAAAAAAACAAAACAAAACAAAACAAGAGTGATTAAATTCCTCTTCGATTGTACATAAGGTAAAACTGGATTCCTTTTCTTAGTTTATCAGAACCTTCTAAATCTGTCTTCCACCCCTGCATTCTCAGTCTCACTCACTCTCATCTCAATGTCCCATTAATTCTCCCATCACACCCAGATCTTGAGCCAAACCCAAACACTGGCTGCTCCTTCAACAAGCCATGCTGTCATCCCGCCATGCCTGTATCCTGCAGCAAGCCTGCCTGAAGACCCTCCTACACCTTCTTGACCCAAAGAAGACCTACTTGTCCTTCTAGACTTCCACTCAAGCAAAGGCTCCTTTGGAGACTGTCAGGGAGCCCCTCACTTTTGCTTCAGCCTGGGCAAAGTGTCCCTTGTCAACACTTTCACATACCTTACACATACTCCTATCACTGTACTTGTCACAGTGTATTGTTATTATATGCTTTGGGGCAAGAGAGTGACATGTGCTGGTTAAAAATATAGGCTTTGGGGTCAGTGGGCCAGAGTTCAAATGTCAACTCTACCCACTGTGTGGCCACAGACAAATGATTTAATCACTTTGTCCCTCAGTTGCCTGACCTGTTAAAATTGGGCCACTAAGAAAACGATGTGAGGATCACACACAAAAATACGTATACACCTTTCAGTCTGATGCCTTGTCCTTTCTAGGCACGCCATCATGTTAGTGCCACTTATCTTCATCATTGCCATTGTCCTCTCTCTGCCCCAGGAACTTCATGAACTCCACAAGCCCAGCATGGGGCCAGCCATGGGGCAGGTGCCCAAGAAATATGTGTGGAATAAAATTATGATCCTTCTAGTCCATTCTTCTCATCTTCCTGATGGGAAAATGGAGACTGGAATGGCAAAGTGCTCAGTCCAAAGTCATGTCACCAGCTCGAGGCAGAAGACAGTCTAGAACTTTGGCCCTTCATGTCAAATCCTCACTCTCATCACTAGAACAGGGCTGAGGCCATGTCCCAGTGTGTTTCCATGGACATGGGACACACTTTACAAACCAGATGACCAAGAGTGAAGCAAGCACTGGACTCAGCTGCCATCTCATGGCACTCAAGGCCTTTCCTTGCTTAACAATGAGAGCTTGAAATATCAGCAGCTGAGCTATAAATAACCGAGGAAAAAAGAGTCCAGAAATTAACTGAGGGTCCGTCAGCGAGTCAGTGAGGCTCCCTCTCCCAGGGAGGATGATGCATGAGCTGTCGGAGATAAGACTCTGGTTGGGCATATTTAAGGTGAGCACAGATAGCGGTGGGCACTCAGGGAGTCCCTTCTGCCACTGCCAAATGGGAAAGCCCATAGATCAAACCACAAAATAAATGAGGACATTAAGGCTTTATACACTTTGGGATTTTTATTTAAAAAACCAAGATTCCAATTTTAACTAGCTCCTCCTCAAATGGTTGTGTTGTGACTCCCAAGAGAGGTCACTCTTCAGCACTACAGGTCTTCCACGGGACACTCCGGACAGCTTTAATACACAGTGAAATACTCATAGCTGATATTTATTGAGTCCTTAGCATGTATGTACCATGCACTTACCACAGGGAGTCACATATATTTACTCATTTTATCTTTATAAAAACCCTATAAGGTATGAGCTACAGGTATACCTTGTTTTACTGCACTTCATAGATACCAACCAAGCTTTTTTACAAATCAAAGGTTTGTGGTAACCCCTCATGGAGCAAGTCTATCAGAGCCATTTTTCCAACAGCATGTGCTGGCTTCGTGTCTCTGTAACAGCATTTTTTTTAACAATAAAGAAATTTTTAATTAATGGATGCAGATTTTTCAAGACAGGATGTTAGTGTACACTTAATAGGCTACAATGTAGTGTAAACATAACTTTCAGATGCACTGGGAAAATGAAAAATTTGTGTGACTCACTTTATTTTGATACTTGCTTTATTGTAGTAGTCTGGAACAGAAACTGCAGTATCTCCGAAATATGCCTGTAGCATAGAACAGCCGCATAACACAGACAGCAAAACATCTGTGATGGGGCCCAACAGGAAGGCAGGCTAGGAAGCGGTGGGGCTGCTGGTTTAACCCACGTTTCTGAATCCAGTGAAAGGAATGGAATCATACAACCAAGGTTTCTGTCTGGCAGGGTCCTTGAGAGACTAAACAGAAACAAGATCCAAGTGGCTCATGACACTCACCGAATGACCAGAGGTATGGGCCGTGTCATCCCCTGGATTTGTAAGGGACAGCACAGACAGCCCCTTAGGAGCTGGCTGGAGTTAATAGCGATTTGATGGACACCCACCACTATATTACAAATGGTCGGGAGCAGAGTGAATGCAAATGAGGCCACGAGGGCAGAAACCCAGCCTTCCCAAGTGTATCCTGCCTGCACTGCGATGTCCTGGTTCTATCTCTGAGCTTCATGTTTCATGCAAAAGGCAACCCTGAGATCGCGGCTCCAAGAAACCCTAGGGAGGACAATCAGGATGACAAATGGAACCCTCCCCCTTGTATCTCAGAAATGCCAAGGGGTGTAGGTGATGGGCTGAAATACCTACACACACCAGGGGAGTGAGCCTTCACGGAGGCTGATTTATGGGCAGAGGGGCCCAGCCTTCACCTTTATTTACATTGCTTGGAGCACATAAACTCCAAGAAAATTTAGTGTTTTAATTTGGGCATCTGGCTTGTGCTTTTTGGGTTTTTTTTTCTGAATCACCCTCTTCTCTGCTCCCTAGAAAGTCAGACCAAGCCATAAACTCCACAGCAGACTCCTCTGTTTCCAGCTTGCCTGTTTCAGAATTTAAGTTCTTTGAGGGCACAGGAAGGATGAGTTTATGGCACACAAAGCTTCTGCTGGGATCTGCAGCACAGATCTGTGTACCAGCAGGGACACTGCAGGAGGAAGCTCGAGGAACACAGATGGGAACAAGAGGCCAGAGGTCTTGTTCTAGCCCAGGTTCTGCTAAAAAGTGCTGTATAGCCTCGGCAGACTCACTTGCACTTTCCAGCCTCAGTTTCTCCAACTGCAAAGCAAAGACAAGATGAGGCTATCTTCAGTGTCCTTCCTGGGTTGTACAGGCTTTGTGCCATACCCACATGGGCGCTTTCCTCTGGTACCACCTTCTTCTATCCATTCCAACTGCCGAGCCTCTCTCTGTGGATGTCTCCGGCAGAGTTGGCAGGCTTACATCATCACCTCTGCTGAAGCCAGGTGAGACCACAGTCCCCAAGACGAACAGCCTGTCCTTGAAGAAATTTTTTAAGGGACAACTGATGGATTGGGTGATACTATGAATGGTCAGAAGTTACAGAAATTCTGAAATGGGAGGGACTTCAGAGAAGTCTTACCAGATGCCCTCATTTTGACTGAACCAGTATCCCAGTTCCTAAGTCGCTTCCCGGGATGCCTCTTGCAAGTTGCGGGGGCTGGTAGGGATGCCACACCCTACACCTTGGCCATATGATTGGCATCACAAGCCCCTGTGGAAGTGAGGAGTCCCCCCTGCTCCTTTTTTTTTTCTATTTTTTGAGATGGAGTCTCGCTCTGTCACCCAGGCTGGAGTGCAGTGACATGATCTTGGCTCACTGCAGCCTCTGCCTCCCAGGTTCAAGCAATTCTTGTTCTTCAGCCTCCTACGTAGCTAGAATTACAGGTGTGCACCACCACACTGGCTAGTTTTTGTATTTTTATCAGAGATGGGGTTTTGCCATGTTGGCCAGGCTGGTCTTAAACTCCTGGCTTCAAATGATCTACCCGCCTCAGCCCTCCAAAGCGCTGTGATTACAGGTGTGGAGCCACTGTGCCTGGACTCCTCTGCTCCTCTTTAGCCTTTTATTTGTAGGGTCAAGGCTAGAACCCAGGCCTCTGGATCCCATAATGGGGCTGTCCCCTGCTGCTCTTCCCTCCTCTGGCTTCCAGCTAGTGTTGGGCACCTTACTTGTCCGGGTATCCTGGGCGCTCATCACAGTGCTCTGTCAATCACAGAGAATGCTTCATGAATGTTAGCTGAACAAAGAAACCAAAGAATAAACTCAGTTTCCCTTCTCAGGGCTTATAGGGATACTGGAGACTTTTGAACATTTGTTAACAGCATTTGCAGGGGAACTGGCAAGTGCCAGGTACTGTGCTCCATGCATCACACACACTCTATCTTAATCCTACAACAGTCCTGGGTGGTCAGGACCAGCATTATCCCTGTGAGGAAACCAAGGCCTACTTTAGTATAGCAACTTGCCCGCCTCAGCCAGTTGGAAGTGTTAAGAGCTGGGATTTGCCCCCAGCAGCGGACTCCAGAGATTTCTGTCCTGCGCTATAGATGCTGAACTTCCCTGCATCAGCATCTAAGTTTGTTCAAACAAATCACTCGTGCAAATACCAGTGAGGCCCTTGTCCTAGTAATTACTGTCTCTCAATGATTCTCTGGGTTGTATTCCAATGACGACATATCGTGGCTGCTAAACGTGTCATTTTCTTTGGTGGTCGATCTGGAAAGCAAAACGCAATGAAGGAAAGAGTCCTCCCAACCAGATCACAGTTGGTTTTGCGCATGCATTTTTCTCCCGAGCATCTAAACTCAACGCAGGAGGTGCATTGCCAGCAGGCCCAGCAGATGGTCTCCCAGGCTGGGTCCAGCCTCGTACTGACCACAGCCTGACGCAGAGCTCTCATCCTTAGCAATGTTTGCCCTCTGCCTCTCTCTCATGTTCACTCCCAAGTCCCATGGAGTCCTCCAGCCAAAGATGAACCAAATACGAAGAAAGAGGAATGAAAATCATTTTCTGGGCTTTTCCAGGTGATTTTAATTGTAGGGAATAAACCAGTGTTAAAAGGAAGACTTGTTATAAAGAAAATGGTTTATTATAAGACAGCTTAGGGTGTTTGCAGTGGAACAGTGAAATGGTTTTGTAAATACCATCTTCTCTAATAAATCTGAATGATGCTGGAGAGATTAGGCCATTATCCAGCATTGGCATAAATGAGAAAACGATATGACAGATCACATGCTTGAGGGGTTTTAGGGCATTGCTGGAGACGAGGCAGGATGACACCAGTTAGTGATGGCAGTTGGCCAATCGCATCGTATTGCCGGAAATCTAGCGTGGGGCCAGTTCTGTTATTCTGACCATAACTGGTGCTTTTCTGGTATTCAAACCAGGAAGTCATTCTGCAGAAATTTGGCAGAGTTTTCTGAAAGCCATGGGCCCAAGTTACAGGTTAATCAGTTGCGTCACAGGGAGGCAGAGTTGGGTTTGAAGAACAGAGGAATCCCTTAAAATCGGCAGAATACTCAAAGTCCCAGGGCAGAGGCCACAGTTATCCAAGGCACTTGTCAAGCACCTCACTGCACCTGACATTGTTGAGCACCGCACTGATCTGGGCCCGACTTGTGGGCCACAGAGACTCTGGGTGGCCAGAGAAGGTGACAAGAAGTCCAGAATCCACACATCTCCTACCTGCTGTCTGTGGGCACAATGGATCATTTTTCTTGCATGTGTGTACCACCGGTTTTCAAATCTATGCAGATGCAAAAGCAGCATCCCTTTGACAAAGCCACTGAATTCATTGTAATCTTTTGCATTTGGGTATCTTCCTAAACAGACAGAAAATATACGATTACTAAAATGTAGGATCCAGAATTCTCTCTCTCTCTCTCTCTCTGTGTGTGTGTGTGTGTGTGTGTGTGTGTGTGTCTTCATTAAAAACAAGAGGAATCACCGTTCCAGTGGGAATACGGCTGGCAGAAACATGAAATCCAGATGTTAACTCGTGGTATGCTACAGCCATTTTGATGAAAGCTTAAACCATTGAAAACCGACCCCTGGCTAATGTTAGCAGTGTAAGCCTGCTCACCAGGGAAGTGATCATTTTGTTGGTGGGAGTTTGTGGCACAATACCTGTTTCCTTGGAGTACAACCCCCGGCCTCAGCCTGCCAGCCTCGGTGAGTTGTGCTTGTCAGTCTGTACCTCTCCCTTTGGTTCATGGTGAAGACATCTGGGTGATTTCTTGTATGAATTACTTGGGATACTGACCATAACCTCCAATGCAAGTTTAGGGTACACATACGTTAAAAGGCTAGGATGCACACTCAACAGGACATCATGGGAAGTTTGGCTCCTCCCGAGGAATAAGGCTTCTAAGCAATATAGAAGGTCAGGAGAAGGACCTGGGTTCTGGAACCAAAATACCCAATCTCGCCTTTGGGAGACATAAATCAGCTAAAGAAATAAAGTGGTTTTCTTAAGAAGACAAAGGGGAGAGAATTCATAGTTCAATAATACAATGCTCTATTAATAACCAAGAGTTCTATCTAAGGAATCCCAAAATCTGCTAAACTTCATGCCAGGCACAGTATGTTAGTCCCTTAAACCAGCAGATCCCAAGCAGGGAAAGCTTTCATCCCCAAAAGGATATTTGGCAACATCCCATGATGTTGGCTGTCACATAACGGGGGTGCTCCTGGGACAGATGCTGTTAAATATCCTAAAATGCACGGGACAGCCCCCCACCTCCACAACAAAGAATTATCCAGCCCGGAATGTCAACAGTGATGAGGTCAAGAACCCCTGCATGAAACCAGCCCAGTCACTCTACCACGGAGCGTTACCAGCCTCATGTTCCAGATGAGGAAGACGAGAGCTGGAATGTCTCACAGCACCTATGTCACATCGCCAGGACCTGCATCACGCCTCACTTGCTCCCTTAAACTCATATATATTTGCTGCGTTATCTGGAAGATAGAAGTGACCTCCTCATTTCATAACAAGGAAACTGAGCTCAGATGTCAAGTGTCCCACTCTGCATCTTACCATTACCAACGACTCTTTGGCCCTTCTCAGTTCTTTTGAAGTCGGTGATGAAGACCAGGGCTCCATAGCTCAGGGGTTAGAGCACGCACGGGTCTTGTGAAGTCTGTGATGAAGGCTGAACACAAGTGACTCCATCTTAAATCACTGAGCAGCCGGCAGATGTCTCCTTCTCTTGTCCATTAACCACAACACCCCTAGAAATTAACTTCTCACTTTTGCTCTTTTAACACTATAGCAGTTTTATTGCTCACTAGCTCACTCATTTGTCACCATTTGTTAAGCTTCTCCTGTATGCCGAGCTGGGTCAGAGGCAAATAAACGAGAGCTATTAATACATGTCCAAGGGTTGGCAAATGATCGCCCCAGGGCTGTTTTTATAAATAAAGTTTTATTGGAATACAACCATGCCCATTTATTTACCTATTGTCTATGGCTGCTTTTGCATCATAACGGTATATTTGAGGAACTGCAATGGATGCTCTATGGTGTTCAAATCCTAAACTATTTATCATTTGGCCCTTTACAGAAAAAGTTTGCCATCTTCTACACTAGCTCCATTATTGAAACCACAAAGGGGAAGTGCTAAAATGAACTTAAGCCAAAACAAGAGGAACTTTCATCTATGCCTATATTAATAACTATAGTATCCCTTAGTTTGGTGAAATCTTAACTTTTTTTTGAGACAGGATTTTGCTCTATTGCCAAGGCTGGAGTGCAGCAGTACAATCATAGCTCACTGCAGCCTCAAACTCCCGGGCCCAAGTGATCCTTCCACCTCAGCCTCCCAAGTAGCTGGAACCATAAGTGTGCACCAAAAAGTCCAGCTAGTTTTTAAGACTTTTGTAGAGATAGCATCTCACTATGTTGCCCAGGCTGATCTTGAACTCCTGGGCTCAAGCAATCCTCCCGCCTCGGATTCTCAAAGTGCTGGGATTATGGGGGTTAAGCCAGCATGCCCGGACAATCTCAAGCATTTAATACTAACACAAATCTAAAACTCAAAAGCCTCAAAACGTTTTGATCCTCAAAAATACTTTCTACTTTTCTAGAATCCATTATAAATAGAACTTTAAATGAAGTTCCAATGTCCATCATTTCTATTTTGCTGCCAGAGGTTGGGAGAACCCAGAAGATTGTTCCTTGTGGCACTGGAATTGAAACAGAGATCAGACTCCCAGCCACTGGACTTGCCACTTAGGAGGCAGCTGACCTTAGCTGGTCACCTGCTGTACCGTAGAGGCCTCTGGGTTGACACCTCTTCTTCCATTCCTCTAAGGTGCACAGAAAAAAAATGCCCCATTCTGATCTCCCTGAGTTTTCCACCACATTCTTGGCTTTTGATCTATGGATAAAATTCCATTCACCTGGGTCCAGGATCTGGGCATGAAGCTGGACCGCCTGCTGTCCAGGCAGTTACAGCCACAGTGAAAGTGACCGCATGTATCTAAACAACCAACAGGGTAGCTGGAGAATTCAAACCAACACATTTTGGTGGCATATTAACCCAAAGACCCTAATAAAAGAACCTTTAATGGTCTAATGGGTTCTTCCTAAAGGGATAGTGAAGAGAGAGAGAAATTAGGCAGATTTATTGTGATTGCTGAAACCTGCCGCCAGCACCCAAAGAATGCACACATCCATCCATCCACCAGTAAAATATTTTCCAGAGTCAAATATCCTAAATTATGATGGTATAGAACGCAAAAAAAATTCTCCACAGGGGAGCCATTGTCAGATCTAGGCCACTGAAATAAACATGACATTGTCCTGGTGCAAACTCTGGCCATGTTTACAGATCCCTAACTGCTTGTTAGGGGAACTAGAAAAGGAGAAACTGTAAGCTCAGGCATTAAAAAGACAGGTCATTGGAAGAGAAGTCAAATGATTGTAAAACCCCTCTGAAATGAGGAAGGAGTCTAGTGTAAAAAATTGGATTCATTTGTCAAAATGGATTTCCCCTTCACCATGGACCACTTATTGGACAGGAGGCTCAGAGCGTGAGGGCACAGTCTTGAAGTGGTGGTGGCTCCATCCAGGCCTTGCTAGACGCAGTGGCCCATGCCCAAGAGGGAGTGGCCCAGCCAAGGTCAGACCTCACCCAGCCATGAGTATGGGGCAGTTCTCTTCCACACTGTGCAGCTGGACCTGATCTTAGAATGGGGAAAGGGAGGGGAAGTTGGTTCAATAACCAGCTCAACAATCTTAGACAAATCAACTTAAATTGCTGTGCCTCAGTTTCCTGAGTCAAGAAATAGATTGCTGTGATCCACCTCAATTCAATCACATGGACCAGTTGGTAGGGTCTGTTGGGGTGATGCCTGTGAAAGTCTTTGCATACTGCAAAGAGATGGCTAGGTAGAGAGACTACAGTGCTTCCCAGGAGCCCTCTTGATTGCAAAGAAAAGAGGAGTGAATAAATGCAGCAGAATCCTGAAAAAAGGGCGCAGAGCATCTGCTCCGTAAACTGACGTTCCACCAAGCTCTTGCTTTAGAAGAAATGTGATAACACTGAAAGAGTTACAGGGTGGGTTCTGAGTCCACTCATGGTGGAACCAACGCCAGTCTTGATCAGCTGAGTTTAAACGAGGTGTTTTTGTTTCTCTTTTTGGTAGTTGCTGATGAGAATGACCCAACCTGTGGAGGTTGACCATGAGATCATGATCCTTCTCTACAGGACTTCTATTAAAACGTAAACATGCCTCTCTCCTCCAGCAGGGCTGCCTGGTACCATGTCAAGTTGCAAACAGGGCACTCTGAGCATGTTTGCCTGAGAACAGGTTGACCATCCCCACAAAATGGCAGCCAAGCCTTGCCTTTCTGTTAACACCCAAATCTAAAGATGCCCTGAATAGTGCTTTTTTCTTGCTTCACAGAGCAAACCTTATAGGAATAGGAAAAGCAATCCAGTTGATGAGCACATTAATTAAGATAATCAATACACATATAATTCCAGGTTGTGTTTCCCCACGTATGATTTATCATGCTCCGTGGTCCCACAACTGCACTCTCCAGGACCAGCACCAAATTTCTAACTCCCCTACCTTGTCACCATCAAGAAATGGTGAGTGTATTATTGCCAATTTCAAATGGCAGGAGTGGGGGAAAGAAAAGAGATGGCATTAATCCCACTGTGTCCCAAGTTGCACTTGCCAAATTAAAGCAAATAGGCCATGTTCAATGGTTTAAATACGCCATGTTTACCAGAGTAAAATATCCTAAATTCTGATGGTATAGAATGCAAAAATTAAGGAAAATGAACGAATTCGTTTGTTGGAGCTGACCAGAAGTCTCAGAGCTGACTGGGATGATGACACAAGGGGTGAGCTTACTTTAAAAGATGCAGGTATGCCTGTCCTGAAACTCACATCTTTTCTTAATTCTCTTTGAAAAGAGAAGAGAAAAGCTATTATTCAAGGTCTAAACCCAGTGCCACCCACATCTTACTTCTCCTTAAGATATGCTCTTTCTCTGGAGGAGAAGGTCCCAGGTAGTAGCTGTTCTCTGTGGTGTCCAATTCCATTCCATCCAAACACTTGTACTTCGTAATAATCGATTGTGGCCAGTTTTAACCTCTAGTGGTAAAATTAATGTATTTTCCAGCATGCTTTCATTACATATTACCATTGTCATACGCATCTGGGAAGGCTCCTGTATTTTCACTTCATTGTCTATTTTCCCATTACATCCATCTAGACCTTTATTAGAAAATTATGTTTCCATGTCAGTTACACCTATGAGGCTGTGAGTTCAAGACAGTTCCATCCCTATCTGATTAAATCTGTGGTCTCTGGGCCTATGTGCCCAATCTCTCACAATAGATGGAGACAGAGAAAGGAGGAGGGAGGAAGAAAGAGGGAGCGAAAGCGTTAAGCCAAAAAGCAAAACCGTCCTACTGGCACGTCTTTGGGCTACTTGACAGCGATATCTGGATATTCTCATCCTAGCAAAGCAAGCAGATTCCAGGTCGGCCAAATGTGTGAACCTGTGTTCTAATTCCCGGTTCTTCTATTCACTAGCGGACTACTTTCCAGAGCTTGGAAAAGCAACTTAACGCTTCTAAGCTTCAATTTCTCCATCTGTGGAATGGAGGTGATAACAACATCTAACTTTCTGCAATATGAAGGTAAGTTGAGAAAATGTTTGTTGAGGTCGCCGCAGGGTCTGGGAAAGCCTCAACAAACACTGGCCATTGCTCTTAATGCTGCCTTGTGTGATCCCAAAAGTTTCTCTGCCTCCCCAGGTCCGATCCTGGAACACCCCTTTTGCTAAAAGTGAGTCAAAACCGCACTCAGAAGCTCTGGGGTCCACTGCTCCCTTTCCCATAAAGGCAGGAAGATCAACTCCTCTCTGAGATTCTCTTCAGTCCCAGCCCAGCAGTGAGGCAGAGAGAAAAGATTCTCACATTCGAACACGGCTCAGCACTAAGCTGTCCGCTTACCTCTGGCCTGACAGGAGTCTTTGCTGGCTACAGATTCTCCAGCAGTGACAGAGCACATTTTGTCCAGCAGAACTCTGAGGATTGACAAAGAATGAGTTAGTGTCTGACATGCAAATCCTAATTATAATTGCCACAATGCCAACATTAGAACAATAATGGTTTCATGGGCAGTAATGGGAAAAATGATGCCAAGCTCCAGAGCATCCTGGTGGAGATGCCAGGCGGTCTCTGGAATCACATTGGCTTGTGTTTGTATCCTGGCTCTGCCACTTGCTAGCTTGGTGACGCTGGGCAGGTCATGTCACCCTTCTGTGCCTCAATTTTCTCATCTGTAAAGTGACAAACACTGTACTTAACTCATAAGGTAGTTTAAAGGATTAGTTGAGGTATTACAGGTAAAGAATTTGAAACAGCGCTTGACATATAGTATGTAAACACTCAATTAAAATCGCCTGTCATTAAACCAATGATCCATCCTTGCGATACCAGGTATAACGTAGACCAAATTCCATACACCCCATAATTTAGTATTCGCCCATCCGTCCATCTATTCATGCAGCAAGTATTTGCTGAGCTCTTATATTGTGCACAAAGCACTGTTCTAGGTGCGGAGGATACAGTGAAATATGGACAAAACTCCCTGACCTCACAGAGCTGTCATTCCAGGACTAACAACTGAACTCTCCCCAACACCGCTGCATAAAAAGCACTTCACGACCAGGGATCATTTTGGCCTGAAGGGGACATTTGGCAACTTCTGGAGACATTTTTGGTTGTCACAACTGGGGTGTGAAGGGTTCTACTGTCATCTAGTGGGTAGAGGCCAGGAATGCTGCTGAAAGTCCTACAACAGGCCTCTGAGAACACAGAATTCCCTGCTCCACATGTCAGCAGCGCTGAGGCTGAGAAACCCTAGCATGAAGGTATCTGTTTGAAGTTAATAGGTCCTTCATTGGGCATGGTCTTGGAGTGCTGGAGGCTACTGAGGCCACAGAGAGAAAACTCAGGCAAGGGCATGGGACAGATAGGAAATAAGGCTGCCACAAGATTCTGGCTTTGCCTTGTTCATCCTCTTCACCCTTCCCAAGAGGGATGAAACATACAAAGTCTAAGACACTGCAGGCTCCAAGTCCAGGGTCAAAATAGTCCTTTTCATCAGTGATAAGTAGCCCTGGGGCTGCCAATCTTACACACGGAATCCAGTTCCCTCTTTGTCATTTGATGGCTAAGTGAGAGCCTGGCTACTCCCCTAACTCTCAAGCTTCATATTTTACTGTAAGGACCGAGGAACTACCACCAGTCTAGGGAAACATTAATCAGGAGTAGAGACAAGCCTACAGCTCCCGGAACCTTCCTAACGGAATAATGCTTCTGGCTTTGGAGACAGGACAGGGAAGCATACACAGGTTTAAACAGCAGAGAGACCTGGTGGGTTTGCATTCTCCGCTCAGTCATGTGGCAGTGGAGTGATCCTGGATGTCAAAGTGGAATGAATAAGAGCACAGACTCTAGAGCCGGAGCTTGGTCACTTAATGATCGTATGCCCTTTGGCAAGTCATGTGTCAGCTCCGTGCCTCGGTTTCCCCTATGGAAAATGGGTAGAAGAATGGTACCTGCCTGATGAGTCATTATGAAGAGTGAATGCATTAATGAAATGCATTAATCCAGAAAATCACTTAGAAGAATATCTGGCTTGGAGTACGCACTATGCCATAGTTTGCTATTATCACCATTGTACTCATCACTATGTCACTGCAAACAAGTGATCTGGTTTCTCTGAAACTCAGTTTCCTCTTTTGAAAAACGAGCTCAATGGAGAGGATGCGGAGAAATAGGAACGCTTTTACACTGTTGGTGGGAGTGTAAATTAGTTCAACCATCGTAGAAGATAATGCGCTGATTCCTCCAGAATCTAGAACTAGAAATACCATTTGACCCAGCAATCCCATTACTGGGTATATACCCAAAGGGTTATAAATCATTCTATTATAAAGTTGCATGCACATGTATGTTTATTGTGGCACTGTTCACAACAGCAAAGACCTGGAACCAACCCAAATGCCCATCAATGATAGGCTGGATAAAGAAAATGTGGCACATATACACCATGGAATACTATGCAGCCATAAAAAGGATGAGTTCATGTCCTTTGCAGGGACATGGATAAGGCTGGAAAACATCATTCTCAGCAAACTGACACAAGAACAGAAAACCAAACACTGCGTAATAAGTGGGTGTTGAACAATGAGAACACACGGACACAGGGAGGGGAATATCACACACCGGGGCTTGTCAGGGGGTGGGGGGCTACGGGAGGAATAGCAGGGGGTGGGGGGATAGGAGAGGAATAACATTAGGAGAAATTCCTAATGCAGATGACAGGGTGGTGGATGCAGCAAACCACCATGGCACATGTAGACCTATGTAACAAACCTGTACATTCTGCCCATGAGCCCCAGAACTTAGAGTATAATAATAAAAAAAAGAAAAATGAACATAATATAGTTGACCTTGAACAACACAGGTTTGAATTGTGCGGGTCCACTTATATATGAATTTTCTTCCACCTCCGCCACTCCTGAGACAGCGAGACCAATTCTTCTTCCTCCTCCTTCCCTTCAACACGAAGATGATAAGGATGAAGACCTTTATGATGAGCCACTTCCACTTAATGAATAGCAAATATATTTTATCTTCCTTATGATTTTCTTAATATTTTCTTCTCTCTAGATTACTTGATTAGGAGAATAAACTAATACATACGACATAACAATACGTGTAAGTCAACTGCTTATGTTATCTGTTCACAGTTTATGTTATGCTATGTTTATATCGTAAGGCTTTTGGTCAATAACAGGTTAGTAGGAGTTAACTGCTGGAAGAGTCAAAAGCTATACACAGATTTTCAACTGTGCTGGGTGGGGGCCAGCTCTAGCTGTCACCTCCCTGGGCTCAGGATTCAGTAATGCATGTTACGCACTTGCCAAGATAGTCGATATGTTGTAAGTGCATGTTATCATTTATTAAAAAGTTTGACCAAAGCACCGAAACCAGTTCTCATTTACTGCTACATTAAACTATTCACCTTGACCGAAGAGAAAAAAACTACATGCTTCGAAATGGTCCCAGAATCCCCAGCATCCTGTGGCATACTCAAAAGGTAACTTCTGAGAATGATAGTAATGAGGTATGCAGAGATGAGTGGACATGACGTATGCAGAAGATTCTTTAAAAGCGTGCCCTGTTCTTAATGATTCATTACTTTACACAATCTGTAGGGCTCAGACAATATTGGGAATGAAAGGCCTTTACATCCCACAAAGGTACCGCGGTGCTTGCTGTGGTGGAAGAGGGCAGAGGAGACGGGAGCTGGGCAGGACCCCTCCTCTCCCCAACTTCTCTCTCCCCTCCAGCCTGACTGCACACTGGAGAAGCGGGCAGAGGCCTTGGGGCTCTTTGCTTGCAGGACTGCTTGTTCCAAGCTCTGTATTATCTCCTCTGCTGAGGTTTCAATTCATCAAAGTAAAATGGCAGGGGCCTTTCAGAAGCCTGACCCAAGGGTCTGGCATGACCCGGTCAACAAAGCCAGCCAAATAAATTTAGCACCAAGGGTCTCGTACCACACGGCAGCCACCTGCCCAAACAGTTGTTCTTACCAAAATCATTAAAACTACATTCAGCTTCTTTCATGTTTCCAGCAGCCTAGGATTCCAAGGGGTTTGGCAGGAATGCCAACAGAGCACCACCCCGCCTCCACCA